>NC_139928.1:24133340-24150840 GCF_963514095.1 Eutrigla gurnardus | reverse complement strand
AGTGAGGCGTCGCTGCAGGTTTCAGGTTCTTTCAGGATCAATAAACGTTTTCAACATGTTTAAGGGTTTCTGTGGTAAACTCTCCAGGTTTTTATACAAAGTAACATTTTTAAATTCGGAGTCGGAGCTCGGAGTCCGACCTCGGAGACGGTCTGGAGGAGACGGACGCTGCCTGCCAACGGAGGGACGGCAGTTCGGTCCCGCCCTGAGGTACACCACACGGGAGTGAATGTGATGGATGAGTGCGATTTCACGGAACTTCAGATGCTGCAAGCGCCGATTTCAACTTGCAAATTTCCGATTTCGACTTGCGAATTTCCGATTTCAACTTGCGAATTTCCGATTTCGACTTGCGAATTTCCGATTTCAACTTGCGAATTTCCGATTTCAACTTGCAAATTTCCGAATTTCAACTTGTGGATTTCCAACATGGAGGAGATAGAGAACACGTAAGTATACATGAGCCCTGGGGGTTGAGCTAGCTAACTTAGCTAGCTTCACGGGCGTTACTTAAATTATTTTTTTTGCAGATTTAAAAAGTAGACTCCACATTAAAAACGTTACTTTGTATAAAAACCTGGAGAGTTTACCACAGAAACCCTTAAACATGTTGAAAACGTTTATTGATCCTGAAAGAACCTGAAACCTGCAGCGACGCCTCACTGGCCTGATTTCATCATGTGATCTGATTTCATCATGTGGTCTGATTTCATCATGTGGTCAGATTTCATCATGTGATCTCAGAGAGATCATGGCTCAGCTGGTAGAGAGACTGCTCTTCTGTCAGAAGGTTGTAGGATCAAGGTTGAGCTGCCACCTTATCCATTAATACCAGTGTATTTATGTATCCTTTAAAGTGTGTACTAGTACCTAGTAGTTTTGTTGCATGTTTTTTTTTTTTAATTTACGTAACTTTGGTATGAAATAAAGCGATCGTTCAGATTTGACCTCCTCAGACAGCAGATCTAAGCCGGATCCTCTTTCTCACCAATGGAGGTCTATTTCCTCTCCTCCTCCTCCTCCTGCAGGGCGACGGGTGAACCATCTGTGGAAGAGGTGCATGCTGGGAGCAGCAGCTTGGAGGGAGGGAAGAGTTGAAGATGGAAGTTTAGAGAAAGTGAAGATATCAGAGGAGAAGGAAAGATGGAGAGGTAGAGAGGAAGAGGAGGCTAAAGAAGAAGAAGAAGAAGAAGAAGAAGAAGAAGAAGAAGAAGAAGAAGAAGAAGAAGAAGAAGAAGAAATTAAAACAACAAAAAATGATGTTGGAGGAGGGAAGGAAAGAAAAAGGGGTGCAGAATGTTAACACACCCTATCTCCCGACACACACCATCTGCATGACCATATGTCAACCACACACACACACACACACACACACACACACACACACAAACACACACACACACACACACACACACACACACACACACACACACACACAAACACACACACACACACACACACACACACACACACACACACACACACACACACACACACAAACACACACACACACACACACACAAACACACACACACACACACACACACACACACACACACACACACACACACACACACACACACACACACTCTATCTCCTGAGTCCAGGTGTAAACAAGCTAGCCTCCCAGCAGATGTGTTTTCTGTCATCCTGCATATTGTTACACTACACCAGGTGTGTGTGTGTGAGTGTGTGTGTGTGTGTGTGTGTGTGTGTGTGTGTGTGTGTGTGTGTGTGTGTGTGTGTGTTTGTGTGTGTGTGTGTGTGTGAGTGTGTGTCTCTCTTGTCTAAGCTTTGACAGCCTGATGCCTCTAAACACTTCATCGGCTTCTCTGGACTGTCTCACACACACACACACACACACACACACACACACACACACACACACACACACACACACACACACACACACACAGCCGGCGGCCTCAGGAGAGTTGTAACGTTTGTTTTCTGACGTTTTGGAGACGGCTTCGTGTTTCATCAGAGAACCAACACACAGAAAACCCGTCTTCCTGTCTCCGTAGGGGTCCTCGGGGACGGAGACCAGGTTTCAGGTCCCCTCGGGGAGGGAGACCAGGTTTCAGGTCTCTGTAGGGGTCCTCGGGGACGGAGACCAGGTTTCAGGTCTCTGTAGGGACCCTTGGGGACGGAGACCAGTTTTCAGGTCTCTGTAGGGACCCTTGGGGACGGAGACCAGGTTTCAGGACTCTGTAGGGGTCCTCGGGGACGGAGACCAGGTTTCATGTCCCCTCGGGGAGGGAGACCAGGTTTCAGGTCTCCGTAGGGGTCCTCGGGGACCAGGTTTCCGGTTCAGGTGCTCACAATGTGTTAGACGCAAATGTCAATCCTCAAAGTGTTTGTTTGAACTGATCAGGGTCAGTTTGTGGATCTGGTTTCAATGACAGGACGTAGGCTTTCAGCTTTCCTTCCTCGGTTCAGAGTTTAACGCCTGAAAGTTAAATGTAATTTATAGCATTAAAGTTTCATGTGGTCTCGCCCCCCCCCCCGCTCTATCTTAATCTGGCGCAGCGGAAACTCCTTGAAAGGCGTCTTTAAAGAGTCCTGACGGTGTTTACCCCCCATTAGTGGAGCTAGTTTACAAAGTTGGTGCCTCCTTTCCTTTCATAGAAGCCCCCCCCCACCCCCGAAGGCCCCCCACCCCCCAAAAACCAATTACCTCCTGCAGCTTTATACGCCGGCTCGTAATCCCGGAGCCCGGCAGATATGAGGATTCTCTTTCAGCTACTCAGCGTTATTCAGAGAGAAGAGGAAGAAGAGGAGGAAGAAGAGGAGGAAGAAGAGGGTGATGGTGTCCGATGAGGCTGGAAGAGGAAGAGGAAATGAAGCGATTCAATTAGAGAGGCGAGGACTTGGTCGGGGGCAGCGAGGCGCTCTGACTTGGACGCCGCTCGGCGTTAATGGCTTTTCTATTCCGGAGCTGAATTATGCCGTCTGTCTGCTTGGCCTCGTTCTGCCACTTTCTGAAGGCTTTCAACTCCAACATGCATTGTGGGCTCTGATTTCCAGAGACAACACACTCACATGAACTTTTTCCAAAAAAGAGGAAGATTAGAGTGGATTCATTCTCAGACCCGGAGCTGTTTATTGTGACCCGGCAGAGGAAGAAAACCTGCCAGGCTCGTCATCGCCCTGGTAATTAGTTCGCTGGTGGAATGAAAAGGATCCTATGTCTGAGTCTAAAGAGAGGATGAGGCTTCCAGTCAGGAAAAGTCAAGTCAAGTATTCAGACTATGACTATTCAGACCTGTCTGTCAAAGACTTTAAAATACTCCTGCTGGTTTACAAAGCACTGAATGGTTTACCAAAATACATTTCTGATCTTCTGCTTAGCTACGAACCATCCAGACCTCTCAGATCATCTGGGACAGGTCTGCTCGGTGTCCCCAGAGTCAGAACCAAACATGGAGAGGCAGCCTTCAGTTTTTACGCACCACATATCTGGAACCAACTTCCAGAAAGCTGCAGGTCTGCTGAAGACTTTCTGTTTGCCGCTGCCTTTCAGTAAACAATACTATCTTCTACTTCTTATACTGCATTGTTTTTTCTATTCCTTGATATTCTTGTTTTTATTGATTTATTTTTATTTTATTTTTAAATTTAAAACTTTATTTTATTATTGGCTTGTTTTAATGTTTTCTCCAATGCTTTTCTGTAATGCATTTTCATTTTGCCTTTATTTTCTTTTAATTCTTCTACTTTTTTCACTTTGTTGTATGACATGTTATGATGTGAAGCACTTTGAGACTGCACGTGTATGAAATGTGAGATACAAATAAAGTTGCCTTTCCTTATGAAAATGTGGGTCAGACGTTCAACAGGTCACATTTCAACTTTAAGTAAATTTAACTAAACAACAAAATTACCCCAAAACATCCTCCTAAAATGAATCAGCCCAAAGTCTACTTTAATCTGGCTCAAATTAAACCGGTTTGTGTCTCGTGTGAAAACATCGTATGGTTCAGACTTCAGTTGACAGGAAGTCCTTACCAGCTGCAAACCAATCAGTGTCGAGGACGACAGGATGTAGGCGTGAAGTCCTCAAACGAAAACACGTGAACACGTTCGACGTAAACAAGTCGGCATGTAAACAAAACAAATCAACGGTAACAGGGACGACTCTAAAGGCCCCCACACACCGCCCAGACGTCCAACTGCCTTATCCGACCACTCTCCGCCCACTCTGTTGCCTCTCGTCTGACCCGTTCGGCAGAAAAGTTGCGTTGTACACACCGCTTCGACGTGCTTCCGACAGCACAGCAGCGTGTACGTTCTGCGCTTGCGCGAGATGCAATAAGCCTCCTTAACAGCGGGTGGCGCTAGTCTCGTGCCAGTACTCCAAAACAGGAAAACAGGAAATGACGGAATGGAGTGCAGATAAAAACAATGCACACACAGTCTTGGTTCAGTATTCGTTCGACTCGAGAAGACCTTTGTGGACTAAATACTTGGCATTTCTGGAAAGATGGCTCTGGCTAGGGTGACACTCGCGTTGTGTGCTCTCGGGCTCATTATTTTACGAAGACGTCGTCTCAGTAGGGAACGAGTAATACGGAGTTTACCATCGTCACTTCCGCCCCGCCCACACACCGCCATTGGATACTCTGATTCGCTAGCACACCGCCAATCAGAGTATCCAATGGCTCAGACGTCCAACAGCCCACCTCCTCAGACTTCGCATGCTCAGTCTGATCAGACAACGTCCGCGCGGCTCCGAAAGCTTCCGACGCAGCTGTACACACCAAACATATGTGTTCCCGACCTCGTCCGAGCCTCTCCAAACGCTTCAGACGTCCAACGGTTGGGCCGGTGTGTTCCTGCCTTAAGGCCTCTGGGAAACAACGTACATAAACGACCTCCGACCGACGTGTTCAGTCGTGTGTGTGTGTGTGTGTGTGTGTGTGTGTGTGTGAGTGTGTGTCTGTCTGGCTGTCCTCCCTCTGGTCTCTACTTCCTGTGGTGTGTTCACTGCTTCCATGTGTGTTTGATGAGACCGAGCCCGCTGACTGCTGCGCTCTGTTTCATGCTGCGGCTGATAGTGATCCGTTCTCCCAGTGCATGCTGGGGTTTATTTCACTGAGACGTTAAACTGCGCTCAGGTCTGCTGCCTCGCTGATAAACACATCAATCTGCACGTCGGTAAACGAGTCGTCCTCCGAGGACGGCGGGACGTACGGGAGTTCGACTCTGTGACAGGAAGCCCTTTAAAGTAGCAGCTGACACACAAACACAGCGAGCGGTGCGGCGGCGTTCGATGACACACACCGTCTGGGCGCCAACGCCGAGACAAACCAGAGTGCCTTAGAATCGTGTGTTTAAGGAATCCTCACCGGAAAACCATCAACCTTCGTTTGGCGCTCTTTTGTTTTATGTTGTTTTTACGTTGTTTTTACATTCTTTTGTTTTTACATATTTTTTATGTAATTTTTTCATCGTTTTTACAGTGTTTTATGGCATTTTTTGTTACGGAGTATTTATGTTGGTTTTACGTTGTTTTTATGGCATTTTTTCATTGTTTTTACGCCGTTTTACGTGTTTTTATTTTTAAGATATTCTTACTTTGTTTTGTTATGTCGTTTTTATATCGTTTTTACAAGGTTTTTAGGTTAATTCGTCTTCAAAGCAGCTTTTTGACTTTTAAAACATTTGTCATGTTGATGAATGAAACAAGTTTTTCCTTCATGATGTAATAAAAAGGCAAAGATAAATAAATAACTGAAAACAAGCATAATATTATTATATTATTGAAACTTTGAGCTGTATTACTTCCTGGGAAATATAATTGAATGAAACTTTTACTTTTACCTGACTGAGTCAGTCGAGTGAAAATAAAAGATGGAGGAAACATTTAACGTGACTGAGGCCCCCCCCCCCCCCTCCATCTTAATCCCCCCCGCTCCAAACTACCGCTCTGCGTTTTGAAGCCAAGATTCATCTCCAGCGTTTCCTCTCCGTCCTGACAGCAGGGAGGACGCCTGACGACTTCCTTTCAGCCTCCCTTCACACATACACACACACACACTCACACACTCACACACACTCCCTCCACTGTGTGTGCATATGAGTGTGTGTGAGTGTGGGTGTGAATGTGTGTGTTACTTCCTCCTTCACTACATGCGAGAAGTTTATTCTCTGAATGTTTTTCTCCTGAAATCACATTAATGAAAACAAACTGCATCATCTCCTCTCTGTTTCCACATCCCTCTGGGCTTCTTCCTCCTCCTCTCCTCCTCCTCCTTCCCCTCCTCCTCTCTCTGGGAGGTTCAAACCCTCCTGTGTCTCCTCTTTTAATCTCCGGCTGCCCGTCGCCTCCCAACCTTGACCATGAAGAGGAGGATGAAGGTCGCGGTGAGGTAGACGGAGGGGAGCGACGGCATCTCCACGAACTGGAGGACAAAATGTTTAATGTAAACAGAAATACAGAAATAAAACACGAGATATGGAGGAAAGAATAGAATATACGATAGAAAACATAAAATCGTGGGGGGGGGGGGGGGGTGTGAGTAAATATCAGATCTAAAATGAAATATTCATGAAAATGTTCAATCCCACCGGAGAGAAAGTAAATATAGATATAGAACAGAAACGTAAAGATTGGAGAAAGACATAAACGAACACAATGCCAGCTTCAGAGAGAACAGGAGATAAAGAAAATGTTTAGTTTTCATAAAAGATGAAAGGTGACGGAGGATGGAGACGCTCTTTCAAAGTGCCGAGGACCCAATATGACGCCATGAGGAACACCGGCGCTAACTGCAGACCTTTAAAACAGGAATTTAAAATTATAGGATCCTTATGAGTGTGTGTGTGTGTGACTGTGTGTGAGTGTGTGTGTGTGTGTGTGTGTGACTGTGTGTGAGTGTGTGTGAGTGTGTGTGACTGTGTGTGAGTGTGTGTGTGTGTGTGTGTGTGTGTGTGTGTGTGTGTGTGTGACTGTGTGAGTGTGTGTGAGTGTGTGTGTGTGTGTGTGAGTGTGTGTGTGTGTGTGAGCGTGTGTGAGTGTGTGTGTGTGAGTGAGTGTGTGTGTGTGTGTGTGTGTGTGTGAGTGTGTTAGTGTGAGTGTGTGTGAGTGTGTGTGTGTGTGTGTGTGTGTGTGTGTGTGTGTGTGTGTGTGTGTGTGACTGTGTGAGTGTGTGTGAGTGTGTGTGAGTGTGTGTGTGTGTGTGTGTGTGTGTGTGTGTGTGTGTGTGTGTGATAACAGGATGTTTACTCTCATAAGACTTCCCATCTGCATTTTAAACACAAACCCCATCTTTATCTTGTCCGCTTGGAAATATGCCAGAGGTCAGAGGTCACGTGTCCAGTACGGAGGAACGTGGGAACGGAGGGAGATGTTGTTAGATGGAAGTTTGAATATTTAATATGAATAACTCCTCCTCCGCTTCCTCCTCCTTCTCCTCCTTCTCCTCCTCCTCTTCTTCTCCTCTTCCTCCTCCTCCTCCTCCTCCTTCTCCTTCTCCTCCTACTTCTCCTCCACCTCTTCCTCCTCCTTTTCTTCTCCTCTTCCTCCTCCTCCTCCCCATCCTGCTGCTTCTTCTTCTCCTCCTCCTCCTCCTCGTCCTACTTCTCCTCCACCTCTTCCTCCTCCTTCTCCTCCTCCTTTTCTTCTCCTCTTCCTCCTCTTCCTCCCCATCCTGCTCCTTCTTCTTCTCCTCTTCCTCCTCTTCCTCCCCATCCTGCTCCTTCTTCTTCTCCTCCTCCTCCTTCTCCTCCTACTTCTCTTCCACCTCTTCCTCCTCCTTCTCCTCCTCCTTTTCTTTTCCTCTTCCTCCTCTTCCTCCCCATCCTGCTCCTTCTTCTTCTCCTCTTCCTCCTCTTCCTCCCCATCCTGCTCCTTCTTCTTCTCCTCCTCCTCCTTCTCCTCCTACTTCTCTTCCACCTCTTCCTCCTCCTTCTCCTCCTCCTTTTCTTTTCCTCTTCCTCCTCCTCCTCCCCATCCTGCTCCTTCTTCTTCTCCTTCTCCTCCTCCTCCTGCAGAAGGAGGTGATTACTTTGATGTTGTAATGAGGTTTCTGGATGTAAAGCAGGTCGGTGGAGGATCAAAGAAACCAGCGCTGGATGCTAAACAGGGTTCTGGATCCGGGGGGGTTGGGGGTTGGGGTAGGGGGGGGGGGGGGGGTTTAGGGGGTTTGGGGGGTACAGTACTCCTTCAGTACAGCACAAACTGTTGTCAGGCAGATTTTACTTCCCAGAATACACCAGGAGGAAAAGTTAGCTGAAGGCGTGATGCTAACGGCGTGATGCTAACGGCGTGCTAGCTGGCGGCTCATTAGCATTGTGTCTGCAGGGAAACATGCTAATGTTGCTAAAACCTGCTGACCCACTTTCATTCAGCTCCACTTCATATTTATTCATATTTCATAAAGACGACAGATCCAACCTGCTCATGACGACCTCAACTCAACGTTGGGGAAGCATTTATCTGAGCCTTCAGATAAAGATAATAATATAAGATATTATATACCGTATATATATAAATGTTTTCATCGTAATATATTATTATTATAACAAGGTCATGAATCTGGACCATCTTATGAAAGTGAGGAGACGATGATGATTCTTGATTTCACGTTTCATGACACGAATGTTCAGGAAATATTAAAAACTCAACAAAGTATTTCCCGTTTGTTTTCACCCGCCGGTTCGTCTCGCTGCATAGGTCACCACGTTTCCATGCCGACGGCCTCGTAAATCTGCTGCATGACGCAGCGACCTCATACATCACAGAAATGTCGGCGGCATGGACGAGACGGAGCGATCCGTCTTTACACCGGAGACACATCAGTATGGAGGACTGGGTGCGAGACCTTCAGAGACCCTCAGAGACCCTCAGAGACCCTCAGAGACCTTCAGAGACCTTCAGAGACGTTCAGAGACCCTTGGAGACCCTCAGAGACCTTCAGAGACCTTCAGAGACCTTTAGAGACCGGGTTCTGGGCCCGGGGTCGTTCAAGGTTGTCACTTTTGGTCAAAGGAGAACAAGTCCACAGAAGAGGAGGAGGACACTAATATTTATATATATATATAAAATATAAATGTTTGTCTCATTTTGTTGATCGATGAACAAACTTTGTGATATTTCCTGATTTCTCCTCTCAGTTCTTCACTGAACAAACTGGACGTCGGGTTTAAACCCTGAAAGTGAATTTTTATCAATAATTCAGACGTTGTTTCCAAAATTCATGATCAGAGTTTTCCCTCTGACAAAGCTTTCAGAGGCTAAAAGTCACACACACACACACACACACACACACACACACACACACACACACACACACACACACACACACACACACAACAACAACACTGGAGCTCTTATGAATAACAGTGACTCATGTTTTGTTCCCTGAGGGAGATCAATTTAATCAGCTCTCCAGGTGTGTGTCTGTGTGTGTGTGTGTGTGTGTGTGTGTGTGTGTGTGTGTTAATTCACCTCTCTTGCTATAAACCAATAAAAACCTGACACACCTGGACTGAACCTGAAGTAATATTTGTCATAAATATTAAATAATACATCTAAAAATGCCTTTTTGCCGTTGCTAGGCAACAAGTCCATATGCTTACAGTGAGCGGTGACATCTATCAGCTGGAGATAGAAACAGCTGTTGTGTGGGTGTTGCGGGGCTGGTTCTGGACCAGGACTGGCTCCAGTCCTGCCGTAAGGCAGTTGTGTGTGTAGTACGTAGAGCTACCACTAGAGCCGCTATTGGACCAGGAGACTGATGTTGAAGAGTCATTGTCATGAACCGGACCAATCAGGAGAAAGAATACTGGTGAGGTCATCACTTTGCTGTGTCAGAAACTAGAAGCCAACGGATGCTGTGGGTCGGTCTACTGGTGGGTCGGTCTACTGGTGGTTCAGATGGGATTTGTAGTCCAGCAGGACCTGATAGGACGGTAATAACTACTACTTTAATAGTAGTTGTAATAGTACTTATAATTATACTTGTAGTAATACTAGTATTCTTGTAGTACTAGTAGTAGTACTCCTTTAATAGTAGTACTACTAGTACTCCTCTCATAATACTAGTAGTACTAGTATTCCTGTAGTAGTACTACCAGTACTCCTATAACAGTAGTACTACTAGTACTCCTATAATAGTAGTACTACCAGTACTTCTCGTTTCCTTCCATCCAGGAGGTTTAATGTCTCCAAATGAGGAGCTGTTATCTGATGACTGGTTGCCAGGCAACCGTGTCAACTGGGATCATCGCCGCTTGGAGCCGATGGTTTGAGCCGAGTCAGTATCTTTATTAAATGTGTCTCTGTGGGTCTCTTCTAATGTTGTTCTACTTTTATGGTCCTGCTTTTACTTTATGAGCTTCATTAAGACTTTAATTTCCGTTTTAATCTCCTTTAATGCAAAAGGTTCCTCTTAGATTTCATCCACTCTTCGAACTCAATTAAACTACGATGTTTAAAGTTCATCTGAAGGTTCCCGTGTCTGTGTTGTTTTAAGTCTGTGTTGTTGTTTTACGTCTGTGGTGTTGTTTTAAGTCTTTGTTGTTGTTTTACGTCTGTGTTGTTGTTTTACGTCTGTGTTGTTGTTTTAAGTCTTTGTTGTTGTTTTACGTCTCTGTGTTGTGTTTTACGTCTCTGTGTTGTTGTTTTACGTCTCTGTGTTGTTTTACGTCTCTGTGTTGTGTTTTACGTCTCTGTGTTGTTGTTTTACGTCTCTGTGTTGTTTTATGTCTCTGTGTTGTTGTTTTACGTCTCTGTGTTGTGTTTTACGTCTCTGTGTTGTTGTTTTACGTCTCTGTGTTGTTGTTTTAAGTCTGTGTTGTTGTTTTACGTCTCTGTGTTGTTGTTTTATGTCTCTGTGTTGTTTTTTAAGTCTGTGTTGTTGTTTTATGTCTCTGTGTTGTGTTTTACGTCTCTGTGTTGTTGTTTTACGTCTCTGTGTTGTTGTTTTAAGTCTGTGTTGTTGTTTTACGTCTGTGTTGTTGTTTTAAGTCTTTGTTGTTGTTTTACGTCTGTGTTGTTGTTTTACGTCTCTGTGTTGTTGTTTTACGTCTGTGGTGTTGTTTTAAGTCTTTGTTGTTGTTTTACGTCTCTGTGTTGTTGTTTTACGTCTGTGTTGTTGTTTTACGTCTGTGTTGTTGTTTTAAGTCTTTGTTGTTGTTTTACGTCTGTGTTGTTGTTTTACGTCTCTGTGTTGTGTTTTACGTCTGTGGTGTTGTTTTAAGTCTTTGTTGTTGTTTTACGTCTGTGTTGTGTTTTATGTCTCTGTGTTGTTGTTTTACGTCTCTGTGTTGTTGTTTTACGTCTCTGTGTTGTTTTATGTCTCTGTGTTGTTGTTTTACGTCTCTGTGTTGTGTTTTATGTCTCTGTGTTGTTGTTTTACGTCTCTGTGTTGTGTTTTACGTCTGTGGTGTTGTTTTAAGTCTTTGTTGTTGTTTTACGTCTGTGTTGTGTTTTATGTCTCTGTGTTGTGTTTTACGTCTCTGTGTTGGTGTTTTACGTCTCTGTGTTGTTTTATGTCTCTGTGTTGTGTTTTACGTCTCTGTGTTGTGTTTTACGTCTCTGTGTTGTGTTTTATGTCTCTGTGTTGTTGTTTTACGTCTCTGTGTTGGTGTTTTACGTCTCTGTGTTGTTTTATGTCTCTGTGTTGTGTTTTACGTCTCTGTGTTGTTTTATGTCTCTGTGTTGTGTTTTACGTCTCTGTGTTGTGTTTTATGTCTCTGTGTTGTTGTTTTACGTCTCTGTGTTGTGTTTTATGTCTCTGTGTTGTTGTTTTATGTCTCTGTGTTGTTGTTTTACGTCTCTGTGTTGTGTTTTATGTCTCTGTGTTGTTGTTTTACGTCTCTGTGTTGGTGTTTTACGTCTCTGTGTTGTTTTATGTCTCTGTGTTGTGTTTTACGTCTCTGTGTTGTGTTTTACGTCTCTGTGTTGTTGTTTTACGTCTCTGTGTTGTTTTATGTCTCTGTGTTGTGTTTTACATCTCTGTGTTGTTGTTTTACGTCTCTGTGTTGTTGTTTTACGTCTCTGTGTTGTTGTTTTACGTCTCTGTGTTGTGTTTTACGTCTCTGTGTTGTTTTATGTCTCTGTGTTGTTTTATGTCTCTGTGTTGTTGTTTTACGTCTCTGTGTTGTGTTTTACGTCTCTGTGTTGTTGTTTTACGTCTCTGTGTTGTTGTTTTACGTCTCTGTGTTGTTGTTTTACGTCTCTGTGTTGTGTTTTACGTCTGTGTGTTGTTTTATGTCTCTGTGTTGTGTTTTACGTCTCTAGGGGTATTCCACACGTCTCTGTGTTGTGTTTTACGTCTCTAGGGGTATTCCACACGTCTCTGTGTTGTTGTTTTACGTCTGTGTGTTGTTTTATGTCTCTGTGTTGTGTTTTACGTCTCTAGGGGTATTCCACACGTCTCTGTGTTGTTGTTTTACGTCTCTGTGTTGTTGTTTTATGTCTCTGTGTTGTTGTTTTACGTCTCTGTGTTGTTGTTTTATGTCTCTGTGTTGTTGTTTTACGTCTCTGTGTTGTGTTTTACGTCTGTGTTGTTGTTTTATGTCTCTGTGTTGTTGTTTTATGTCTCTGTGTTGTTGTTTTACGTCTCTGTGTTGTTGTTTTATGTCTCTGTGTTGTTGTTTTATGTCTCTGTGTTGTTGTTTTACGTCTCTGTGTTGTGTTTTACGTCTGTGTTGTTGTTTTATGTCTCTGTGTTGTTGTTTTATGTCTCTGTGTTGTTGTTTTACGTCTGTGTTGTTGTTTTATGTCTCTGTGTTGTTGTTTTATGTCTCTGTGTTGTTGTTTTACGTCTCTGTGTTGTGTTTTACGTCTGTGTTGTTGTTTTATGTCTCTGTGTTGTTGTTTTATGTCTCTGTGTTGTTGTTTTACGTCTCTGTGTTGTGTTTTACGTCTGTGTTGTTGTTTTATGTCTCTGTGTTGTTGTTTTATGTCTCTGTGTTGTTGTTTTACGTCTCTGTGTTGTTGTTTTATGTCTCTGTGTTGTGTTTTACGTCTCTAGGGGTATTCCACACGTCTCTGTGTTGTTGTTTTACGTCTCTGTGTTGTTGTTTTATGTCTCTGTGTTGTTGTTTTACGTCTCTGTGTTGTGTTTTACGTCTGTGTTGTTGTTTTATGTCTCTGTGTTGTTGTTTTATGTCTCTGTGTTGTTGTTTTACGTCTCTGTGTTGTTGTTTTATGTCTCTGTGTTGTTGTTTTTTTAACGTTGGGTGTTATTTTAATGTTGGGTGTTATTTTAATGTTCATGCAACACTTTAATAAAACACAAAGCAACAGAAGGTTAAAACGAATCCTGATTATTCATCTTTCATTGAAAAGAAAGTTTGATTAATGAGACTGAACAGTGTTCACTAATGATGTATGAAGAACACACACACACACACACACAGTGCTGAGGAAGTATCGGCGAGGAAATGAAAGCTTTAATGAATCTGGTCTTGTCTGGTCTCGGCTGGTCCGGTTCTCTGATCGACCCAAACCAGATTTATGTCCCTGATCAATAACACAAAGTGGACCTGCTGTTAAATATACGAGCACTTTGTGTTCTAATCGATAACAGCTGATCAGCAGCAGCACCTGATACATGGAATCCAATCATTCACAGACCCTTAATCAATGGTTTCATCCCATCAACATAATCCAGAACCCAGGTTATCCAGAATCCACCTAATCCAGAGGCCAGGGGCCCGTTTCACAAAGCAGGTTCAACAAACTCTGAACCTAACCCTGAACTCTGAGTTGACCAACTCTGAGATGGGCAACTCTGAGTTACGCGCGTGCCTGCCGACTCTATAAAGCCATCATCAATGGAGCTCCGATACTACGATTCACCATGGCAACGGGGAGAGCGTCATTAGATATTACTGAGTGTTTATGTAGAAAACGAGCTCATCCTGAGAAAGCGGAGCAACGTAACTGCAGCAAAGTAGCGATAGTTGGCGTGGCAGACAATTACTGCCCGATCTAATGTGTATAACTGAATGAAACAGTCTATTGATCTAAAGCTAAGAAGTGTTTATTTTCAGAATTGCACAGCGCCACTGTGGTGTAATGGTTAGCAACGCCGCGCACGGCGCAGGTGACAGGGGTTCAACTCCCGTACATCACAAAGTAGCGCACTGAATGAATTATCATTTTCATTGGGTGTGATCCCCCCCAGGCACAGTAAGAAAGTGGCGTCAGTTGAAAATTAAGCATAAGAATATTGCGCAAATACGTTGACTAAGGCATATGATTTTAATCATATTTCACATATTAAACAGTAAATATAAGCAGGTATGTCAACACAGAAATGTACTTAAACATTTCATAAATCTCCCGTTCGCAAAAACACGACCTCCGCAAAGAATCTGGTTGCGGATTATGTCCGCGATATGAAATGTTGAAAATGTCGGAGAATATTGTTTAGATCATATCTAATGTGATTGGAAGGAAAGGTAATCAAAATCCTCTCCCGACGCAAAGCTGCTAGAATCACTTTTATTTCCATATCGATTAGGTTGACGATGAAAGGACGGCACTTTTTTTTTCAGAGTTGGTTCAGATTCCGGAAAAAGGCGGAGACATGTAGGGAGAAACTCAGGGTTTGTTGAAGCAAACCTGCTAGCGAGCAGGGGCCCGTTTCACAAAGCAGGTTCAACAAACTCTGAACCTAACCCTGAACTCTGAGTTGAACAACTCTGAGATGGGCAACTCTGAGTTTTCGGTTTCAGAACAGCGGTTTTGAATTAGTTCACTCAACTCTGAGTATGTAAACTCTGAGTTACGCGCGTGCCTGCCGACTCTACAAAGCCATCATCAATGGAGCTCCGATACTACGATTCACCATGGCAACGGGGAGAGCGTCATTAGATATTACTGAGTGTTTATGTAGAAAACAAGCTCATCCTGAGAAAGCGGAGCAACGTAACTGCAGCAAAGTAGTGATAGTTGGCGTGGCAGACATTTACTGCCCGATCTAATGTGTATAACTGAATGAAACAGTCTATTGATCTAAAGCTAAGAAGTGTTTATTTTCACAATTGCACAGCGCCACTGTGGTGTAATGGTTAGCAACGCCGTCCACAGTGCTGGCGACAGCGGTTCAATCCCCGTAAATCACAAAGTAGCGCAACACATAAATTATTATTTTTATTGGGTATAATCCCCCCCCAGGCACAGAAAGAAAGTGGCTTCAGTTGAAAATTAAGCATAAGAATATTGCGCAAATACGTTGACTAAGGCATATGATTTTAATCATATTTCACATATTAAACAGTAAATATAAGCAGGTATTTCAACACAGGAATGTACTTAAACATTTCATAAATCTCCCGTTCGCAAAAACCCTACCTCCGCAAAGAATCTGGTTGCGGATTATGTCCGCGATATGAAATGTTGAAAATGTCGGAGAATATTGTTTAGATAATATCTAATGTGATTGAAAGGAAAGGTAATCAAAATTCTCTCCCGACGCAAAGCTGCTAGAATCACTTTTATTTCCGTATCGATTAGGTTGACGATGAAAGGACGGCACAATTTTTCAGAGTTGGTTCAGATTCCGGAAAAAGGCGGAGACATGTAGGGAGAAACTCAGGGTTTGTTGAAGCAAACCTGCTAGCGAGCAGGTTAGGTTCACGGAGTATGTTACCCGGGTAACTGACTCAGATTTATGCTGAACTGGCTTTGTGAAACCGAAAAACCAGAGTTTCCCTCATCTCAGGGTTAACTAACTCAAGGTTTTTACTAAACCTGCTTTGTGAAACGGACCCCTGTACTACGTAGCGGGATTTGTGCTTAGCGAGGTAACTAAAGCGTTAACTCTGGGTTTTGCGTCCTACGACGCTGGTTCACTTCTTACCGGGGTAGGTCGCCATGGTAACTTAACCTCAGGAGCAGGTTCTGTTCCTGATAAGAGATCAACGTGGAGAAACACACCGCCGACTGACCAATCAGCTGTCTTGGTGCACGGATATATAAAAAAAAGAAGAAGCTCGGTGGATCGTGAGAGGGTCTCGTAGGAGAACTATAGAGTGTACAGAGACCGGCAAAACCCTTTTTCTGTCCCTGACGATGTTTTATATGAGAGATACAGATTCTCATCGGAGGGAAAGACTTTTCTGTGTCAGCGTACAGCCTACTGACCACTTTGAATTATGTTTTATATTTATTTGATTTGCTCCCAAGTCCGTTTTACACCGCCGGGATTGCAGCTGAAAGAATGAGGCTGATATTGTCATAAACCACGTTGTAAGAATACATCCAAGCAACACATTCAGCGACAACATGATTTAAAAGAGGGCCGCAGGGCAGATTCGAACCGGGGCCGCTGCAAGGAGCCTCGTAACATGTGGGGGGGGTAACTCTACCACTAAGCTATCAGCGAAGTTACAGCTGTCATTTAATCAGTCAGATCTACTAGTGTCCTTATGATGGGGCAGTCATATTATACTACTAATACTATTACAGTTTTTCTCGATCGTTTACACACATTTTCTGAAAGCATGCCTCATACTCTCAGAACTCTACACACAAATCAAAAAAACACACACACAATGGGCAAAACCCCTCAATTCTCCTGCAAAATGAAACTTTACATTCAAAACAATGTTATTTCTTCTCAAAATGGTATTTTGTTGTCAAATGACACACACAAACCATCATATGAATAGACATTTATACAGTTTTTCTCAATTGTTTACACACAAATACTGGTACTTGAGACACAATGACCACAACATGTAACTCATGCACCAACACTCTGAACTAACTCTGCTAAACTGCAAGCACAATTCCTGCTTTACACTCAAATTGCAGTTTTAAAACACACTTTTTTCAAAACACTACACACAATTCTCTGCATTTGGCACAATTTTCATGAAGAAAATCTCTGGTTTTCACAAGGAACACACTGCCATTCAAAATTCTAAAGTTAATTTCCCTACTATGCACACTGACTCATCACATGGGCAAACACCTGCAACACAGTTTTACAATTTGCAATCAGAGCATTAGCATAAAAGTGCAACAGGTGAGCTCTTCTGTTTTGGAGCAATGGATGCCAACATTGGCAACAGAGGCAGAGCCAGAGGAGTGAGAGTACGAGGAGGAGCCTAGCATGGATTTGCCATGCTAGGAGATATTTCCCCCGCTGCTCGGCCATCGCTTGCATTGCCTGTGATGTGGATGAGGTGCTGTGGCCGAAACAGAAGAGAGGATGCGGGATAGTTGTTGTTTTGTTGTTTTTTGTAACTGTATATAGTCATTTCTTCTGGTTTTGTATGTAGACCACTGTATATGCAACTTTGTGTTGGTTGGGATGAACACTGTATACATTACAGTGTTCTTGTGGGAAAAATACAATATATAAAAACAATATATAACGTATATATACTAAAATATTTACTATATATATATATATATATATATATATATATATACTATAAGTCATTATGGTAAATGGAGAAGAAGTGTTCATCGTGTTTTACATTGAGCACATCAGTGTTCAACTGGTTCTTATAAATGTCTATTCATATGATG
>NC_139928.1:24118340-24128340 GCF_963514095.1 Eutrigla gurnardus | reverse complement strand
GTTAACGTTCAGATAAAGTGTCTATTAAACGTATGCCGAATTAACCAGGATCAGCTCCTGGTGGCAGCGGGTCCCAGCAGGTCCGGATTTCTGTCACTGGACCACCGCGATCCTGTAGAAACCGTTAAAACCGGATGTTTCTCGGGCAAGTTCTGCTGCTCTCGTACTTTGCCTGCGAGCGTATAAAAAAGGTCAGCAGAGGGCGCTCACTCTCGCGATATTACAGCGGCCTGTTGCTGTTTGTCACACATATGATTTGCACACAAAACGCTGGGTAACCCGGATGAACGTTGATTTGGGGGCGCAGATAAATGAGTCGAGTTTTAGGGTTGGACTGCTCAGGTGAGTTTAAAAACACCTGTAATCTCAGGCTTGTCTTCTTTGCCTCCATCCGGGGTAGACGGGTCTCGCGGCCGGTCTCAGTGTCGCCCCCTAGAGGCTTCATGCGGCGGGGAAACACGCGGCAACAACAAGCGATACGAGGGTGAGCTTTGTGCGTTATTACCAGCGTTTCCAACACGTGTTTGGGATTTTAGAAGAGAAGAGACTTTGAGGACGAAGACAAGCTCGTCTGTTGGGACTTTGTTCGTCCGTGAAACCGCGTGAAGACCCGCGAACTTCCCCGCTTCTTCTTCGGGAGCTTCCGGCGCAGGAAACCCGTCAGCTAGCGGCTAGCCACAGCAGGCTCACGTAAGAGTTAGCAATTAGCATAAACATAATTGTACGAGGCGAATTAAAGTGCTACGGACGAGGTACGACGACGATCATTATTGATCAGTTAGAGTCGGTGACGATCGGTAACGTGTTCGGCTGACGCAGCAGATCACGTGGTGTTCGTGTTAACGGTGTTGTGTACATTTAAGGCTAATGCTAGCAGGTAGCTAGCTAATTCAGGAAAGCCGTAAAGTAGGAGTGACCGATATCGATTATTACTAATAAGACGGAGAATAGATATTTGTGTCCAAATGTTAAAAAAACAAAAACAAAACAACACTTTGTTGAAATGGCTCAAAGTTTAAAGGTAAACGTTTAAATAGTTCCCTGAAGTTTTATGAATTAAGTTAAAATAACTAGAATAAAAATATTTAATCTGGACCTCAAGTAATCCCTCCACCATACTCGGATAATAATAATAATTATACGTTTTATTTATAGGCGCCTTTCAGAGCCCTCAAGGACACCGTACAGTGAATGAAAAAGAACCAATAAAATAAAAACAATACGTTTGAATAGACAGTTACCATTTGTACAGTAAAGATAGGACGGTTACAATCACACGGTGCAGTTTAAATCATAGGGGAAAGGCCGCCTGAAACAGATGGGTGGAGGCGATTTATGTTACGGAGATTAAAATATGCGGACCAGGTGATGCTATTGATTTGGGTACTGTAGAGAATGACACCCAGACTCTTAACCTGTGGGGAGGGGGAACTAGGGGAGTTGTCTATGATTAGGGAAAACGGTCAGTTTTGGATGTTGCTGATTTTGTACCAATGAGGATAACCTCCGTTTTGTCACCGTTTAATTTAAGAAGATTTGTTGAGAACCAGGATTTTATTTCTACGATACAGTCAGTGAGGGATGAGGGTGAGAGGGTGGAAGTGGGTTTGCTGGTGAGGTAGAGCTGGGTGTCATCCGCATAGCAGTGGAAATTTATACTGTACTGAAGATATTGCAGAGGGGAAGGAGGCAAATGATGAAGAGGAGGGGCCCCAGGACAGAGCCCGGGGCACACCGGAAGTGACAGGGGACGGGATGTGAAAGTGAAGGGATTTTTGTGAGTGTAGTTTCTGTGCTATGGAGGGGGTGGAAACTGGACTGGAACTGTTCATAGAGATTGTTGTAGGACAAATGGGATGTTTTTCTACATTTTGGAGGTGAAGCGTAGAATAGAAATAGGACGGAAGTTATGGAGGTTTTTCAGTATTTGGGTTCCTGCATTGGTTTTGAAAGATGTAGGAACAGTTCCAGTGGTGAGAGAGGAATGGATGATGGTAGGAATGAGGGCCACAAGAGAAGGGAGGCAAGCTTTACCAAGAACTGTGGGAGGGGCTCCAGCTGGCAAGTGGATGGCTTCGATCTACGGCTGAGATGTGACATATTTCTGGGGGGGGGGGGGGGGCTGGAAGGAAGAAAAGGAGTGTGTGGGTGGAGGAAGTTCAGATGGAATACTGAGGGAGGAGTCAGGACCAAGATGCTGGTGGATCTTAGAGCAGGACAGCTGAGTCATTTGCCATTTTCCGAAAAAGGCTCAAGACTCACCTGTTCAGACTTCACCTTGACTAGCATGACCCACTAACCCCCCCCCCCCCCCCCCCCCCCCCCCCAAAAAAAAAAAAAAAACCCTTACCTATAGCACTCTGATCGTAGCACTGTTGCTCTTGAACTACTAGTTTACTCAGATGAGGACCTAACACTTGTTCTACTTTTAGCTCTTAATTTATCGGCAATGATGTGTTGTGGTTTCCTTGTTTCCTTCTTTTGACAAATGTACTTATTGTAAGTCGCTTTGGACAAAAGCGTCTGCTAAATGACCTAAATGTAAATGTAAATGAGGGAGTTACAAAAGGTAGTTGAATACAGGTGAGAAGGTAGCGAGGGTTGATGATCTTGAGCAATGAAAACAGTGACTTGGTGTCATTAGAACAGATTATGGCAGTGTAATAATTGGATTTGGTTTGAGAGATACAGTGTAGTATGTGCTCAAGCTGTCGACCTTTTTGCTTTCATGGTCCTGAGTTCAGGCATGAACTATGGGGCAGAGACAGATCTGGTTTTACCATGTAGTCCAGCGTTCTAACGTGAAACCAGCTCTTCAGGGGTGGATAGACTGCAAGTGTCCATGAGGGGGTCAATACTGGAGGAGAGAGAAACGAATGTCCGTAATATTCCAGTCGGAGATGAGACGTGGGAGCTTAGTGATGGAGAGAGGTTGGTATTGAATGAAGGAAATGATCAGTTATGGGGAGTTTATCTGCTGTACAATGGAGGGGAATGACACCAGAGCAGCAGATCGAGTCCTGGATGTTACAGTGGGTGGAAGGTCCCGATGCTGCTGGAAACCAGAACCATCCAGGCAGGATGGAAAGTCTCTGGTGGGAAGGTTATTGAGTTGTCCATGTGGACATTGAAGTCGCCCAGCAGTATCTGTTTGGTGAGAAGAAGAGAAGTTGGTGTCCAAGAAGTCATTGTTTGGTTTGGGGGGCGGTCACAGTGCACAGGGAAGGAGCTGAAGGCAGCAACTGACAGGCTGCAGCTAAACATTTCATTGCCTCCTTTAGATGTTTAAGTTCGGCTGCTTTTACCTGAAACATCAACAACATCTCACTTCACACTATATTTAGTAGCATCAGTGCACTTTGTTATGTGTATACCTGTATTACACACACACACACACACACACACTAGAGGAAGTGATAATTACTGCACACACACTCTGGTTGCAGCTGCTGTGATGTCGCCTCCATCAAACACACAACGGTAAGCGTTAACGTTAACATCCTGTCAGAACTGCAGCTGTGACACATACACACACACACACACACACACACTGACTTTAAGATATGTGTGCGTGTGTTTGGGGTAATTTTAGGTTTGCAGAGATTACAGTCACACGTCTCCTTTCATTTCCAAAAAAGACAATTTCAGTTGTCAGAATCAGATGTTTAATTTATTGTTCATATATATATATATATATACATATATATATATATACATATATATATGTAGTATGTGTATGTATGTATATATATATATATATATATATACACACACACATACATACATACACACATACATACACACATTCACAGTTTGTCCACCAGGGGGCACACACGAGTCAACTTTTACACTGCAAGATTTCCCCAATAGTACTGATCAGTTTAATGATCCCTGGCTGTCATTACTGTGTTCTGTTCACACATGTGAAGTGAGGGTAAGCCCCGCCCACTTCCTACAGAGCATCATGGGATTTTATTTCTGACTAAAATGATCTCTCAAGATGACAAACATCATATCATCGTTTTAATACATCGTATTAAAACACATCATTGAACATCACTGTTGTTCCTTCATCACCATAAACCAATCACAGGGTTGGTACGGGTGCTGGAAATCCTTGAAAACACTTGAATTTTAGTGTGGTGTTTCCAAGGTGTGAAAGTGCTTGGATTTAGACTAAAGGTCTTGAAATGTGTGTTGTATGTGATGACATCTATGATAGAACAGAGGAAAGAAGATCTCCATATCTGAGGGACTGAAAACAGCATTTTCTGACATTTCTTTATGAAAAATGACTTTTGATGATGAACAGATGATGAAAATAGTTGGTGATTATATTTCTGTGGATCTGTTAGTGGAATTAGTTTTCCTTTCATTTGTGGTCCTTCTGTAAAAAGCTGTCTCCAAACATCATGTTGGTTGTTTATTTAATGTGATGAACAAGTGACATAATAACGTTGTAAAAAACGAGATACAAGAAAACTTAAAACTCACGGAGTCGACTTCCATGTAAACAAACGTCTCCTCTCTGTCCCTCCATAGGTCTCCCCACATCTCCATCATCACCGCCGTCTCCCAATGAGCTCGGGTCCATCACTATAGCAACTGGTTGCCATGGGCGACGAGACACAGCCAGCACACCAGCCAGCAGCATCCTCGCAGTTGTTGTCGAAGGCAGAGAGGAGAGAGGGAAGGCGCGGCGCGAGCAGAGCCACAGAGAGAGAGAGAGAGAGAGAGAGACGCTTTTTTTTTTTTTACTCTCACCAAAATAAAAGCTACTGAAATAAAAATAAAAGACGTCCAATTAGACGGCTGGAGTCTCCCGTTCCTGCCGCCGTCCTCCGGAGAGGAAACGAGAGGATGGTGTCAACTTGTTCTCCCAGCAAAGTGTTGCTTCAGCGTTCAGCCGTGTTGGAGTGCATGCGGTGACCCCGAGACCGCCAACGAGTCGGCCGCCGCCGCCAAACGAGTCGGCCGCCGCCGCCAACAAGTCAGCCGCCGCCGCTGAGGGGTGAGTCCCAACTTCCTTTGGTGATTTCATTTAGTGGAACCTGGATCTGTGGGAGTCCTGGGGGAGACCTGGGGGTCCAGACTGTGAGGGTTCAGGGGGGTGAGCCGTGGCGTCTGGATGTTTGATGGGCGTGTGATGGCGTCGCCGGCCGGTGAACAGGCAGGAAGCTGCTCCCATGTTGTTTACTCTCTCATTAAAACTGGAATGTGAAGATGTTTCATGTAGTAGTGCCACAACGGAGGTTGTGAAAGACTGAAAATCAATATTTTTACCATCAGCAAAACAATAAATACAAGCAGAGATCAAGTCTGAGGATCTGAGGGTTTGGATCAGAATTTAGAGCAGAAATTCAGAGTCCATGAACGAAGAGGCTCAGAACGACCACAAAGAGACTCAGAACGACCACAAAGAGACTCAGAGAATCTGAACGACCACAAAGAGACTCAGAATGACCACAAAGAGACTCAGAGAATCTGAACGACCACAAAGAGACTCAGAACGACCACAAAGAGACTCAGAATGACCACAAAGAGACTCAGAATGACCACAAAGAGACTCAGAGAATCTGAACGACCACAAAGAGACTCAGAACGACCACAAAGAGACTCGGAATGACCACAAAGAGACTCAGAACGACCACAAAGAGACTCAGAATGACCACAAAGAGACTCAGACTGACCACAAAGAGACTCAGAGAATCTGAACGACCACAAAGAGACTCAGAACGACCACAAAGAGACTCAGAATGACCACAAAGAGACTCAGAGAATCTGAACGACCACAAAGAGACTCAGAACGACCACAAAGAGACTCAGAATGACCACAAAGAGACTCAGAGAATCTGAACGACCACAAAGAGACTCAGAACGACCACAAAGAGACTCAGAATGACCACAAAGAGACTCAGAGAATCTGAACGACCACAAAGAGACTCAGAACGACCACAAAGAGACTCAGAATGACCACAAAGAGACTCAGAGAATCTGAACGACCACAAAGAGACTCAGAATGACCACAAAGAGACTCAGAACGACCACAAAGACTCAGAGAATCTGAACGACCACAAAGAGACTCAGAACGACCACAAAGAGACTCAGAATGACCACAAAGAGACTCAGAGAATCTGAACGACCACAAAGAGACTCAAACGACCACAAAGAGACTAAAATGACCAAGAAGAGACTAAAATGACCAAGAACAGACTACATCGACCACAAAGAGCATGCAAGAGGATTTCAATTATTTGGATGGGTGAGTGAATACTTTTGGCAATATAGTGTATATGATGAACATATTAATGCATCAATAATTATAATACTATATAATATATTTCTGAAATGGGCCACCCTGGATAATAAGTACTTTTAGTGTATTTGGTATATTTTGATGTTTATCCTTTAAATTGTACAATAAAACATTTCCATCCGGATAATTATTATCAACCCAAAACAAAGAGAGAGAGAGAGGGAAGGTGGCGGTCGAACGCTTCCTCGGATCACTTGGACAGATTTCATCACCGGCGAGACACGAAGTAATTACAGCGGCGAAATAAAGAGACGTGAAGCGTGAAAAGAAACTGGAGGAAACGGATTCAGCGACATCAGCTGAAGTAACAAATAGTCATTATAAACATGAAACGCATCAGGGAGGACGATCACACAAGTCCCACTTCCATTCAATTGAATTAGCTAGCTAACTAGATACCTAAATACTGAATAAATAGATACCTAGATAACTAGCCGACTAACTTCCTAGATACCTTGTTAACGAGATACCGACCTTCCTAGATACCTAAATAAATATATATTTAGATAACTAGCCGACTAGCTACCTAGATAACCAGATACCTATATAACTGGATAACAGCATACCTAGATAATCAGATACCTAGATAACCAGATACCTAGACAACTAGCCGACTAGCTACCTAGATAACCAGATACTTAGATAACTAGATACTTAGACAACTAGCAGACTAGCTACCTAAATAACCTGTTACCTAGATAACTAGATACCTAGATAACTAGTCGACTAGCTCCCTAGATAACCAGATAACTAGATACCTAGACAACTAGCCGACTAGCTACCTAGATAACCAGATACCTAGATAACCACATACCTAGATAACTAGATACCTAGACAACTAGCCGACTAGCTACCTAGATAACCACATACCTAGATAACTAGATACCTAGACAACTAGACAACTAGCTGACTAGCTACCTAGATAACTAGATACCTAGATAACCAGATACCTAGATAGATACCTAGATAACTAGTCGACTAGCTCCCTAGATAACCAGATACCTAGATAATCAGATACCTAGATAACTAGATACCTAGATAACTAGTCGACTAGCTCCCTAGATAACCAGATAACATACCTAGATAACTAGATACATAGACAACTAGCTGACTAGCTACCTAGATAACTAGATACCTAGATAATCAGATACCTAGACAACTAGATACCTAGATAACTAGTCGACTAGCTCCCCAGATAACCCGATAACTAGATACCTAGATAACTAGTCGACTAGCTACCTAGATAACCACATACCTAGATAACTAGATACCTAGACAACTAGCCGACTAGCTACCTAGATAACCAGATACCTAGATAATCAGATACCTAGATAACTAGATACCTAGACAACTAGCCGACTAGCTACCTAGATAACCAGATACCTAGATAACCACATACCTAGATAACTAGATACCTAGACAACTAGCCGACTAGCTACCTAGATAACCAGATACCTAGATAACCACATACCTAGATAACTAGATACCTAGACAACTAGCCGACTAGCTACCTAGATAACCAGATACCTAGATAATCAGATACCTAGATAACTAGATACCTAGATAACTAGTCGACTAGCTCCCTAGATAACCAGATAACTAGATAACCACATATCTAGATAACTAGATACCTAGACAACCAGCCGACTAGCTACCTAGATAACCAGATAACTAGATAACCACATACCTAGATAACTAGATACCTAGACAACTAGCCGACTAGCTACCTAGATAACCAGATAACTAGATAACCACATACCTAGATAACTAGATACCTAGACAACTAGCCGACTAGCTACCTAGATAACCAGATAACTAGATAACCACATACCTAGATAACTAGATACCTAGACAACTAACCGACTAGCTACCTAGATAACCAGATACCCAGATAAATATAAACATAGCTAACTAGCTATCCAGATACCTTGTTAACTAGACACATTGAGACACTGCAGAACCTGCCTGAGAATCTTCATGTTTTTAGGGTTTCCACAGGAGCAAGTGTTCCCGGTGATGGTGTCCTGTAGTTCCATGTGTTTAACGTTGACAACATGCTGAAATGTAAATATTGAGGGAGGAGACGCCACACACACACTGCAGCCATGGTTTTTGAGAGGCCAAATTAGTCCACCGTCATCATTGGAGTCCGGCTCCGGTCAGGAACCCAGCTGGACCTCACAGCTCCGACCGCTCAGCCGCCATTTCTTCTTCAGTGGTGGTTAAATGAAAACACAGGAAACCACCTTTACAAAGTTAAATCTCTCTCTCTCTCTGCTTTGGTCAGCGATGGTCTCTCGACCGTCGGCATCCGGCAGTCTTACCTGCTGAGATGACTTATTGACGAGCTGTCGGCCATCGCTGTGGCAACAATCACTTCCCCTCGTTAGGAGCACATACAGTGGAATCGATCGTTCACACAGTGTTCAGTCACAGAATGAATCTGATTTACATTTAAACCGGTTTGTGTCTCCGTGTGATAGTAGTTCACATGAATCCAGAGACCAGACCAGACCTGGTCTCTGGACTAAAGTTTTCCACTCTTGATGCTGAAAATAAATGTTTAATAGTTTAATCAGCAGAAATAAAACTCGCTGCTACACTTTGTATAAATCTAAGTAAACACACTTTAAAGTAGCCGCTCTGTTCCTCTTTAGTCGTAACTTAAAACACCTTAAAATAAACTGCAGCTGTAATCGTATTTTTAAAGTGACCTCATCATCATCATCATCCTCCTCTTCTTCTCTTCTGTTAATGTGCTGCTTCATAAAACACGGCACACACATTTTTTATTTCCCTCTAAACTCTAGAAATAGAAATTGTTTTGTTTGTATTTCAGTGAAGATGAGACAAACACACACACACACACACACACACACACACACGATGTAATGGTTATTGATCTGTGGCCGTCTCTTCTGATCTCTGGCTGTAATTGATCAGTGCTGCTGTCAGTCTGATGTGAGTCACTGAGGCGCCGGCTGGACGCCAACACACACACACACAGATCTACAGGTCCAGGATGAATTATGTTTGACAGTAACAAGGGGGTAATGGCGGTCAATAGTTATGTAATCTGATGATGATGATGAAGCATTGTTTCATCACACTCACACACACACACACACACACACACAGCTCCACCCTCACTGCAGGGAGGTGGATGTGCGGCGCTGAGCTACAATCTGTTCATGTTCTGCCTTTAACCACGTAACCGAACACACGAGTCGGTGATCTCCTCTGCCGCCAGGCTTTACACTTTACACTGTACTACACTGTACACTGTACACTGTACTACACTTTACTACACTTTACATTGTACACTGTACTACACTTTACTGTTAGTGGGTCATGCTATGTAGAGTCGAGGTGAAGTCTGAACAGGTGAGTCTTGAGCCTTTTTCAGAAGATGGCAAATGACTCTGCTGTCCTGACATTAGTCGGGAGTCCGTTCCACCACTGAGGACCAGAACAGAGAAGAGTCTGGACTTTGCTGAGCGACATTTGTTTGATTTCAGCGATGGTGGTACCAGCCGGCCAGCTGAAGTAGAGGAGCCAAGTGCTCGCTTCGGGGCGTGTGGTTTGACCAGTGTTTGAAGGTAGATGGGTGCCGTTCCATTGATGGCCCTGAAGGCCAGTGTCATCGTCTTGAATTGGATGCGTGCTGCAACTTGTTTATAAAGT
>NC_139928.1:24043340-24113340 GCF_963514095.1 Eutrigla gurnardus | reverse complement strand
TTTCTCTCGCTCTCCCTCTCTCTCTGTCTATTTTCCCTCTCTCTCTCTCCCTCCCCCTCTCTCTCTCCCACACAGCTCGCCCACTCACTCCTCCACCAACACATGACACAGCAGAGTTTTCTGTCCAACAGCAGCGTCTTGTATAAGAACAAATATCATGTATCAAGTATTATGAAGCGTTATCATGTTACAGTCAAATAAACTGCAGATCAATAATAATATCATAATAATCATTATGATCATATTCATCCATCCATCCATTTTCTACCGCTTATCCTGTATTCAGGGTCACGGGGGTCTGGAGCCGATCCCAGCTGTCATTGGGCGAAGGCAGGGTACACCTGGACAGGTAACCAGTCTATCACAGGGAGACATGTAGAGACAGACAGGTAACCAGTCTATCACAGGGAGACATGTAGAGACAGACAGGTAACCAGTCTATCACATGGAGACATGTAGAGACAGACAGGTAACCAGTCTATCACAGGGAGACATGTAGAGACAGACAGGTAACCAGTCTATCACAGGGATACATGTAGAGACAGACAGGTAACCAGTCTATCACAGGGAGACATGTAGAGACAGACAGGTAACCAGTCTATCACAGGGATACATGTAGAGACAGACAGGTAACCAGTCTATCACAGGGAGACATGTAGAGACAGACAGGTAACCAGTCTATCACAGGGAGACATGTAGAGACAGACAGGTAACCAGTCTATCACAGGGAGACATGTAGAGACAGACAGGTAACCAGTCTATCACAGGGAGACATGTAGAGACAGACAGGTAACCAGTCTATTACAGGGAGACATGTAGAGACAGACAGGTAACCAGTCTATTACAGGGAGACATGTAGAGACAGACAGGTAACCAGTCTATCACAGGGAGACATGTAGAGACAGACAGGTAACCAGTCTATCACAGGGCTGACATGTAGAGACAGACAGGTAACCAGTCTATCACAGGGCTGACATGTAGAGACAGACAGGTAACCAGTCTATCACAGGGAGACATGTAGAGACAGACAGGTAACCAGTCTATCACAGGGAGACATGTAGAGACAGACAGGTAATCTTTATCTTATCTTAAATCTTCAATCTACCCAAATTCTCCCATGTGACCCCCCTCCTCCGTGACCTCCACTGGCTCCCTGTTGCAGCACGCATCCAATTCAAGACGATGACACTGGCCTTCAGGGCCATCAATGGAACGGCACCCATCTACCTTCAAACACTGGTCAAACCTCACCCCCCGACCCGAGCACTTCGCTCCTCTACTTCAGCTGGCCGGCTGGACCACCATCGCTGAAGTCAAACAAATGTCGCTCCGCAAAGTCCAGACTCTTTTCTGTTCTGGTCCTCAGTGGTGCCTATATTCAATTCAGAGAGAGAGGCTCAGTGTGTCACTATAATCCCCCAGCAGTCTAGGCCTATAGCAGCTTAACTAAGAGCTGGCTCAGGGCAAACCTGAGCCAGCCCTAGCTATAAGCGGTGTCAAAGAGAAAGGTTTTAAGCCTACTCTTAAAAGTGGGAACAGTGTCTGTCTCCCGAACCAGAACCGGAAGGCGGTTCCACAGAAGAGGAGCTTGATGGCTGAAAGCTCTGGCCCCTGTTCTAATTTTGGAGAATTTAGGAACTACAAGTAACCCTTTATTCTGAGAGCGTAGTGCTCTAGCAGGACAGTAGGGTTTAATGAGCTCTTTAAGATATGATGGTGCCTGTCCATTAAGAGCCTTGTAAGTGAGGAGAAGGATTTTAAATTCTATTCTGGATTTTACTGGGAGCCAGTGCAGAGAAGCTAATACAGGAGAAATGTGATCCCTTCTTCTGGTTTTAGTCAGAACACCAGCTGCAGCATTCTGGACCAGCTGGAGAGATTTAAGAGATTTATTAGAGCAGCCTGATAATAACGAATTACAATAGTCCAGCCTTGAGGTCACAAATGCATGGACAAGTTTGTCTGCATCTTTTTGAGACAGCATTGGCCTAATTTTAGTAATGTTACGCAGGTGAAAGTAGGCTGTCCTCGTGGTTTGTTTAATATGCGAGTCAAAGGACAGGTCCTGATCAAAGATAACTCCAAGGTTTCTTACAGTAGCATTTGAGGCGATGGCAATCCCATCAATAGTCGCTATATCTTTAGACAGCGAGCTTCGGAGGAGTTTAGGCCCAAGTACAATAACCTCCGTTTTATCGGAGTTTAACATCAGGAAATTGCAGGTCATCCAGGATTTTATGTCATCCACACAAGCCTGGAGTTTAACTAGCTGATTGGTTTCTTCAGGCTTGATCGATAGATATAACCGAGTATTATCAGCATAACAATGGAAGTTTATAGAGTGTCCTCTATAATATAGAGGACACTCTATATAAACCCTTACCTATAGCACTCTGATCGTAGCACTGTTGCTCTTAAGGTACTACTTTACTCAGATGAGGATCTAACACTTTTTCTATTTTTAGCTCTTACTTTATCGGCAATGATTCGTTGTGGTTTCCTTGTTTCCTTCTTTTGACAAATGTACTTATTGTAAGTCGCTTTGGACAAAAGCTAAATGACCTAAATGTAAATGTGAACTTAAAGCGATAAAATTAGGGATTTTTTGGGTTTGATGTGGGAAAAGGAGGCGTCCGTCTTGGTTCTGGTCACATGACCCTTGAACCAGCTGACTTCCCTGTGGTGTCGTTGTGTCTGCAGGCTCTTCTTCCTCTCCGTCCTTCGTCTCCACATGATGATGACGACGACGTTTCCTTGCGGCGTCTGACCGTCGTGCCAACATGGCCGACGACCTCTACAGCAGCACCTTCTCTGCTTCGGAATCAGACTTCTCCTCCTCGTCCTCCTCGTCCGCCGCCGCCTCCGCCTCCTTCCTCACACTCGAGCAGCGGGCGGCCTTCGTCTTCGTCCTCATCCTCTTCATCTTCCTGGGCCTGCTGATCGTGCGCTGCTTCCGGATCCTGCTGGACCCGTACCGTTCGATGCCGTCCTCCACCTGGACCGATTACATGGAGAAGGACACCTTCGACTACCGGATCTCCTGACAGGCGGCCTGAGAGGCAGCGGCTAAACCGCGGCTGAACTGAGGCGACGCCCACGATGACGCTGAGGCAGAGCGGCGAGTGCACACTTAACCCCTCCAGCAGATGCCATGATGGGAAAATGAGTCCCTAACATAAAAATGTTCTTCAGCCTCTTTGTTCAGTTCAAATCTAAGAAAGAAATTTGGTAGCCATGGCAACTACTGTTTGTTCCTCACGTTATATATGGGTTAAATAAACGCTGACTGAGAATTACCAGGATGAAAAAAATTACTTCGGATCAATCTGGCAGCAGCCAATCACGTCACTCCGATCAACGACCAAAAAAAACCCCCAAAAAAACAACGTACAGAAACTACGTAAAAATACTTGAATAACAACGTCCAGCTTCCTCTGGGATTTGAGTCTGAACAAAGAGCACCAAGTCAAAGCTAGCGTTGACGGCTAGCATTGACTTGCAAATCAATGAAACAAGATCAATCCGACATTTAAATCTTAAATTTCGTCCATGATTGTTCATCAGTAAGGCATTCGGGGGTAAACGTGCCTTCATCCTTCTGCTTCCTGTGTGATCGTCGCCTCGGTACGCCTGGCAGGCAGAACATCGGGCAGAAACACCCACAGCATCTCTGAACGCCGTTTAAATCAGTTTTACGTTAAACTCGATTATTTATAAAACTAAAAGGAAAGGGGTTTTAACCGGCTTATCACAAACGATCGTCGTATCAAATTGCAGATAAATTTGCCAAATCATGAAAAACATAGAAAACAGAACTACAACAACAACAATGATAAATAATAATAATAAATGTTAAAATGGTTTGTTTGGAGAAGCAGGCAGGTTGACTTCCCGTCTGCAGCGGTGACCTGATCCAATCTGCAGGAAGTAGATCTCACGGCGGCGGAGGGATTCCTGTGATTTCTGTCCGTCCATCAAAGTGCCTGCCAGGCGGCGCGTTGGGCTCGCTGTCTCTCACACAACAGAACCTTTGTTAAAGGGAACGGACAACTTTTATCACTAAGACTTTAAGAAGTTATTCTGATGCTTGGAGGAAGAGGAGTGGGAGGAGGAGGAGGAGGAGGAGGAAGAAGAGGAGGAGGAGGACGAGGCCCAGGAGAGTTGAGTGCAGAGGAGTGAGCGAGGCCGTCGCTCTGCCTGAGAGACGAGGCGTTCCGGCGACATCGTCCTGCTGGCCGTTGCCTAGTAACTGCCGTCTCCAGCTGATGTCTGAAACGCCGCCGTCTCGCCAAACACAGCCGATCGGCGTCCCAGAGGGAAGAACATTCTAGTGCTACAGGTGGGTCTGTAGACCTACAGGTGGGTCCCTGTAGACCTACAGGTGGGTTTGTAGTCCTACAGGTGGGTCTGTAGACCTACAGGTGGGTCTGTAGTCCTACAGGTGGGTCTGTAGACCTACAGGTGGGTCCCTGTAGACCTACAGGTGGGTTTGTAGTCCTGCAGGTGGGTCTACAGACTACAGGTTGTTTCCTCTCAGCGGCGGGCTACAGAAACCTTGAACGGGGCTGAAAGCTCAGCACGGTCCACTTCCTGTTTGGGTCGAGGCATCTTCCTCCCTCCCTGAATCCGTACCGGTCTTGGTGGCCCCCCTAGAGGGGTCCTCTTTGCAGGGGGGTGTCTTCCTCCCTCCCTGGATATGTACCGGTCTTGGTGGCCCCCCTAGAGGGGTCCTCTCTGCAGGGGGGCGTCTTCCTCCCTCCCTGGATATGTACCGGTCTTGGTGGCCCCCCTAGAGGGGTCCTCTCTGCAGGGGGGTGTCTTCCTCCCTCCCTGGATATGTACCGGTCTTGGTGGCCCCCCTAGAGAGGTCCTCTTTGCAGCGGGGCGTCCTTCTCCCTCCAGACCAAGGAAAACGTTTTGGAGAAAATGAAACATTTCTGGATGTTTTCTCCAAATGTGATTCTGAGATTTATTTTATTTCCAACTGAAGAACTCTTTTTTATTTTAGATTTTTAGGGCGTCGACTTCTGTCCTCATGACGGCCCGTTTTTGTAAAAATGTATTCATTTCCCGGAAGTTTGAACCAGAATTCAGCCTTTTATTTTCTTCTTTTGTCCCAAATTTGGATTCATTTTTTTTTTCTCCTACGGAAGCTGAAAATGGCCGGCTGTGATTGGCGGAGGCGCGCGTCGTGTTTTATTTATTATTATCTACGCAATCAGACGTTTTACTTGTGAGGTTTATTATGAACCCAAAACTATCAAACGTGACTCTAAAGAAACAAAACGTCTAAAATGTTCCCAATTTCACAAATATCCTCATTTTATATGACATCATCATCTGACATCATCACCAGACGATCAAATAAATCTACACGCGGCATAAAGAAACCTTTTCTTCATTTTCAAACACAAGAAACTTTAGAATTAATTTTTGAAATTACACAATAAGTTAATTGTAAATAAGGAAAATATTTATCTCATAGAAATAAATGATTTCAGTATACTGAAATCATTTATTTCTATTAGACAAATATTTTCCTGCATATTTTGTTTTTGTTTAAAACATTAAAATTAAATTAAATTGTTTTGCATTTAAAACAAACTGAATACGATATTTCACTGCTGGTTTTGATTTCAATGATTTCAAGTTGTTTGTTAACTTTCAAACTTCAATGAAATCAAATAATTCCAATGATCGTTTGTGATCTCAGGATTTATTTTTGTTAAAATCACAATCAAACTCTTCGTCTTAAAATGAGCGTTTCGTCTTTTCCGACCTTCCGTACGTCGGAGTTCGTTGGTTTATTTCCTTCGGTCACTTTTAACGCAGACGAGGGTTTTAATCATCAAACTACAGAAAGACATCGAGAGAAGCCTTCGTCCCTTTAATTCCTCCTCCTCCCACCTCCTTCTCCTTCCCCTCCTCCTCCTCCTCCTCCTTGCCTTACAGTCTGTTTACAGAAACCCTTTAACAAAGTCGGTTTGATGTTTTCTCGTGTTTCTTCGTGTTAAATCTTTCAGGAGTTTCTGAACCTCGCCGGTTTGTTTTTCTTCCTCGTCGAAGGTATAAAAAAAAAACCAGCCGCCGCCACAAGGGTGCGCCAGACTCCCGAAGGTTCTGTCTAAAACCACCTGAGCTGTCAATCCGAACTGTGACGTAACGTGATGCAACGATGATGTCAGAGAGAGAAACCGTTGAGGTGACTCCTTTAGTTTCTACATGTGATTTTTTAAGGTGGATTCTTCCTTTTTAACGACTTCCTGTTGATTACGTGAAACCGTCTCTTTGTTTGAAATACTTCTTTTTCAACGACCTCAAATGTAAAGGTCAGCTCAACATCGTCCGAATGAAAACAAACTGATGTTCTCTTCACTGTTGATGTTGTATTTTAATCGATGCAAACATATAAACTTTTATTTTGTTTTGAGGTTTTAATTATTTCTTTCAGGAAAACAGTTTGAATACGTTGAGGTAGAAAGTTAAGACATTTAAAGACCACCTTTTATTTTGTCTTTCTGAATTTTCAAATTTATTTTGAAAATGACTCGACATCTTCATCCATCGTCTACCGCTTTATCCTGTATTCAGGGTCACGGGGGGCCTGGAGCCGATCCCAGCTGTCATTGGGCGAAGGCAGGGTTCACCTGGACAGGTAACCAGTCTATCACAGGGAGACATGTAGAGACAGACAGGTAACCAGTCTATCACAGGGAGACATGTAGAGACAGACAGGTAACCAGTCTATCACATGGCTGACATGTAGAGACAGACAGGTAACCAGTCTATCACAGGGAGACATGTAGAGACAGACAGGTAACCAGTCTATCACAGGGCTGACATGGAGAGACAGACAGGTAACCAGTCTATCACAGGGAGACATGTAGAGACAGACAGGTCCATCCTGCATGTCTTTGGACTGTGGGAGGAAGCCGGAGAACCCGGAGAGAACCCAGGCTTACACGGGGAGAACATGCAAACTCCACACAGAAGGAACCCGGGTCGACCCGGGAATCGAACCCAGGACCCTCTCGCTGTGAGGCGACAGTGCTACCCACTCGACATCTTATCAATAGAAAAATCAGAATTGAAGTACTAAAAGAAGCAGGTTATTTGAGAAAGGAAGTGTGTGTGTTTTTATATTAAGTTTGTGTTTTTAGTTTAAAGATTCCGAAAAATTTGGAATTCTTTTTTTTTTTTTTTTTGGTAATTCTAATTTTCAAATTGTAGTTTGTCGGTGGTTTTAAAGTGTCTTATTGACCTCTTTCCTGTGAACGTGAATGCGGACCGGAACCTTTTAGCCTTGTTTAGCTTGTTTCACGCTGTTGATGTTGTTGGTTTGTCAGTGACATCGGAGTGACATCGGAGTGACATCGGAGCTCCTCTATATTTTCTACATGGTTGAAAGTTGTCGTGTAGATTTCTGTCTGCGCTCTCGTTTTGTAAAGAAATAAAACTTCCTCCTGAGCGTTTTTTTCGGGATGTTTGCTTTTTTACATTTTTTAAATTAATTTTCTTCTCACAACTTGAGCGAAACCTTTGCTTGCCTCACTTTTACCGTTAATGTTAGAAACATTTATCGTAGAAACAAATCAGAAGAACTTAGGCTACACGAAGAGAATATCTACATGTTAAAACATCTGTCATATTAATCCTGTAAAATCGCGGTCTGGGTGAATACTGGATTCTCATTGGCTGCGAGGTCACTATTTCGGATAGTTGTTAATATTGAAAATACAAAATAACTGTCTTCTTTCGACCGGTGTGACAAGTGCTTCATCGATTCCGTCCCGATAACGGGCACCATGCCGGGCGTCGCCCGTCACATCGTGAACGTTTCCAGAAGAAGCTCTGGGCTTGTTTCTCCTTCGCAGAGATTGTTTGAGTTGTGTGGAGTTGAAACGGCAGAAGGAACCTTTGAAAAGGAAGATCGGGAAGAAGACGTCGAACACGTTCCGACATTAAGCCGCTCCACGTCATCCCTCTGTGTGTGTGGACACTCGTCTTCACTTCTTCAGCTCCATTAACATAATCTGTGTTCAGCGTCACGGCGATGAAGGCTGACAGGCGGAGCAACGACGTACGACGAGCTCCTTCAACACGATAATTCCTCCTCACGTGTTAAATGTACGAGAAGTGATGAAGACGAGGAAGAATGAGACGAGGAATGAAAACAGTTCAAGTCTGAACCGAAGGCGTCTTTACATGTGGCCTCCGTTGTCTTATATCCTTTATATATAAAGAAATATATATATAAATGTATATAGATTTATATATTTATGTATTAAAAATACATTTAGTTATATTCATATGCAAATATATATATATTTGTTTATATATATATGAATTAAATATACATTAAAAGGAAAACACTTCTCTGGATCTGGGTCTCCTTTATCAGAACTGTGGCTCCCTCTAGAGGTCACTAACACAAAATACGGTACACAGACAGACCAGATCCTGGACCAGTTAGATGAACCAAACATTTACATTTAGGTCATTTAGCAGACGCTTTTGTCCAAAGCGACTTACAATAAGTACATTTGTCAAAAGAAGGAAACAAGGAAACCACAACGAATCATTGCCGATAAAGTAAGAGCTAAAAATAGAACAAGTGTTAGGTCCTCATCTGAGTAAAGTAGTAGTTCAAGAGCAACAGTGCTACGATCAGAGTGCTATAGGTAAGGGTTTTTGAGTACTTGAGTGTTTATGTTTCTGGCTACTTTGTACTTTTATGTTAAAACTAATATTTCTACAAAACAGGTTAGTTGCTTTAGTGGTTTCTGGTTTCTCCACATAGTCTTGCTCCTGGACTAATGTGGTCTCTGGGAGACCCCAGACAGTCTGGACTAACGGTCTCTGTTGACCCGCATGTGTTCTTTACTTCTGGTTGTCGTGTTCTCCACCTTCCCGTTTCCTGCTTCACTTCAGTCTGAGCGTTCGAGCGGTGAGTAACCCAACATACCAATGTCCTGTTTTCTGTCGGCACACCTGAACGCAGCGTGTAGAACTATGTCAAATAAATGAGTGTTTATAGTGGCTTTACTGTCCTGTACTACTTATCTATTCCACCTATTATATTATTTATTTGACTGTAGTGAAGTACTAAGATACCATACAATACCACACTGTGAAAGTACTCTGCTACAAGTAAAAGTAATGCATTAAAAGAATGTGATGGCAAACTGAGTCGTCCTACAAAAATCAAGGTACTTGTACTTCATTCTCATTTATTTGGTGTTTCTAGTTACTTTTCACCTAAAAATACACAATTTACACAGTTTAGTGTTGGACTTTAATGTTAAACTGCTCTCAGGCTGCGTTCATTTTCACATGGTGTATTACGTACAAAGCCGGGCGTCGCAAGTTTAAATATTTCAACTCAAATGAAGACTGTGCGCTGCAAAACCAACGTTAGCTTTAGACATAAAAACTTTAGCTTTAGACATAAAAACCAACGCTGGACGACTTATATTCTCGATATTTACGTCAGCAGCTCTGGACGTTGTGTAACATGGATGAAACCAATACAATTTTGCATTCCGTGGCTACTTCATGACCTGCCGTATAAACGGTATAAATCTCCATCTCAACGTTCTTCAGCAGGACTCCTGAAGACCACCATGCGTCACCACAACCACTTCCTGGTCCGCCTCCTGTCCTTCCTGCTTCAGTTTGATGCCTCGCCAGCTTACTCGCTGAAGAACTGCATCGTCGAATGCGGCACGTTGCTTCCAGGTGTTTGCGTGACGTGCACCGGTCATGAACTCACCGCCGTTCCCGAAGACATCCCCCGCGACGCCACATCTCTGGATCTCACCAACAACCAAATAGACCGGGTCAACGCGACGCACCTCAGCGGTTTACGGAAGCTTGTCCGCTGCGTGATGTCAACCAACTCGATAGAGGACGTTGCTGACGGAGCATTTGCGGACTTGGCGGAGTTAACGCATCTCGATTTGAGCAATAACTTCCTCATGAACCTGACGGACGGCGTGTTTCGGGGACTGTCCAGTTTGCTGTTTCTTTCTCTGGATGAAAACCTGATCAGGCGCATCCCCCCGCTGGTCTTCCAGCCCCTCATCAGCTTACAGACCGCCAGACTGAGCTCAAACCACTTCCTTCAAATCACCGATGTTTTGCCCATTTTACGACTACCAAACCTGTATGAACTATGGGCGGCGGAATGCAGCATCGCCTCTTTGGAGTCGGACCACCTGCCTTTCTCTAAATCGAATCTCCGGACTCTCGACTTCAGCTCGAATCCACTGAGGAGGTTCAGCATCACGAGAGATGTCTTCCCTCATCTTCAGTCTCTGGATTTGTCTGAATGTGGCTCCGACTTCGAGTGGGATGTACCGGACAGGAGCGTTCTGAAGAGCGTGACTCACTTGTATTTAAGTGGGGTCGAGATGACTTTTGAAACGTACAGCGCAATACTTCAGACTGCTGAGTCCGTGGAGTTTCTCCGGCTGCGCTACATGGAAGAATTGCTGGACAAGGGTCTTCTCGACGTTGCCTGCCGGATTCCCGCCTTAACGCGTCTGGATTTGACTTCAAACGTCCTCAACGTCTTAAACGACTCGCTGCTTCAGAGCTGCGCTAACGTCACGGAGCTGACTTTAGACTCCAACCTCATAAGAGACCTCTCCGAGAACTCGCTCAGACCGCTTAACCGGCTCGAGCGACTGAAATTAGAATACAACTTTCTAACCAAAGTGCCGCTTGCCATCAGAGGCCTCTCGACGCTCGTGGTCCTGTCGCTGAGCTTCAACGACATCGTAGAGTTGGGTTGCTCCGACTTCCTCAATCTGACGAGTTTACGGCAACTCTCTCTGGACCAGAATCACATCTCAACACTCAGAGGATGTACTTTTCAAGGCCTGAAGAATTTAAGATCGCTTCACATTGAGGAAAATCCAATTGTTCGCATGAACCACGCCTTCGACCCAAGTCTGCAGAACCTCCGCGTCTTGAATATGAACGGGAATAAACTTGTTGAAGTAGGAAAAGGCGACTTTGGGAGTCTATCTTCTCTCCAGGTTTTGGATTTTGCATCGGTGTCAGATTACTCTGTAAATATCCGGACCTTTGAAGGACTTGATAGTCTCCGATCACTTACCCTCACACCATTCACACTCAGGCAAGAGATGTTCAAAGGACTACCACTCTTAGAAAACCTCACGCTGTATCTCCCGACGTATACAAGCAGCTTGAGACGTCAAGTAAATGACGAACCAATATTCTTAAATGTGCCATCCTTGAGGATGCTCACGATCCAGAACAACAATAAATGGGACATAGATATCTCACCAGATCTGCTCAGGGGTCTGGACTATCTAGAGTACTTTGCAGCTGAGAAGTTCTTCCCCGAGACGCCTCACCCCGACACCTTCACGTTCACCCCTCGCCTGACGGCTCTTCGGATTATCAGCAGTAACGTCTCAAACCCTGAACCTGAAGTGTTTCAGTCAATCCAAAACCTGCAGGCTCTCGACCTTTCCAGAAACAAACTCCGGTCTTTGAGATTCCTGGCCCTGGTCAACCTGTCTGCCCTCCGCCGGTTGACACTGAGAGACAATGAGTTGACGGCACTCAATGAGTCGGTCTTCCAGTCTCTCCCTGCACTAATGCACCTGGACTTGTCCGGCAACCCTTTCACCTGCGGCTGCTCCAACGTCGGCTTCATCCAATGGGCGAAGAGCAACACCCGAACTCAGGTGGTCAACGGCCACCAGTACACCTGCTCCTCTCCTCCCAGCCAACAAGGAGCCAAGCTGCTGGACTTTGACCTTCAGTCCTGTTGGTTGGACGTGAGCTTCCTCTGCTTCATGTGCAGCACCGGTCTGACTTTGCTAACCCTCCTCGCGTCCTTCATCTACCACTTTCTGAGGTGGCATCTGGCCTACAGCTTCCACCTCTTCCTGGCCTTCCTCTACGACAGCAGTAGGAGGAAGAAGGGGGCTCCTCCTCATCGCTACGACGCCTTCGTCTCCTACAATGTTCACGACGAGGCCTGGGTCTACGCAGAGATGCTTCCGGTGCTGGAAGGAGAGCAGGGCTGGAGACTCTGTCTGCACCACCGGGACTTCCAACCAGGTAGACCATCATCCTGTTTCCATTCAGTGGCCGCATCCTTTGAAGGTTTCGGCCCTCAAAGTCAACTGCGTTTTTTTTTTTCTTTCTTTTTTTCATGCAAATTTTTATTGAAATTGAAATTGGAGTACATTACACACCTACGAACATCACTTCTACATGTGGGAGATAAAGTCAGTGTCTTCAGTCAAACGAATCTTGTTCCGACTTTAGAGAGTAGAAAAGCAGATAAACTTTATTTAATACAAATTAGTCATCAGAAAACACTACTTATTGTCCATTTACACAAGGCAGTGAAGAACACAGAATCAATTAATTAAAATCTCATATCACGTATCACCTTTTGAAGACCACAAAAGGTCGCCGCAAGTTCGGCTCTACAGAGGATTTCCTCACAGTTTACGTTGCCTAGCAACCAGCTGTGGTTGACGAGAGAAAGAGGTAGTCTGGATTAATTTCCTTTTGCAAAATGATCAAACCATTTTTTTGTTTGACCATGAAAAGAACCGATGGAACGCCTCGCTGCCGCAACGCACTCCTTCTTCAAAAGGTCTTCCTCTTTCTCGTACTTCTTCATTTCCACACTTCGGTTTTGTGTTTATTTATAAAGATGTTGGAGTTTCACATCCCGTTTTTATTGGTTTTACATCCTCCAATGCTTCAGTTCAGTCTCCAGACCTTTTGATGGCTGAACCTGCTGCTAACTGCTAATGCTAATCACTAGCATGCATAGAGCCTTGCGTGTACTCAAATTCACAACCGTTTACGCTCAGAGTCTAATTTGTGTTTTGTCACCTTAACAGACCTTTGAAACACTTTGCTAACTGTAGTTATGACAATAGCTACCGTGTTAGCGATTAGCACTCGGAATTAGCATTAGCTAATTGAAAGGGCCATCGTGAACAATAAGGTAAAAACAAGTCCAGCTGTATGTCAAAGTAGTGTAGACCGGCTCAGCAGATCATGCGGTGCCTCTGATGTTCTGTGACTGTCGCAGAGAATAAGAAAGTTGGCGACTAGTGAGCTAACTCGCGGGCTAACTAGCGAGCTAACTAGCCCCTTAATAGAGTAAAACTGAACAACTGAATGTTTCATCCACACAGTCTTGTCTCTGTCAAGGAGAGCTCGTTCCTATCGGCAGATAATCAGTCAACATCTCTGCAGGCAGACCCATCATAGACAACATCACCGACGCCATCTACGGCAGCAGGAAGACCATCTGTGTGATCAGCCGCCGCTACCTGCAGAGCGAGTGGTGCTCCAGGGAGATCCAGATGGCCAGGTGGGGGCGCTCACCCTCCCTCAGCACCTCCTGCTCTGGTCTCAAACCCTCCCAAACTGGATTCGGTGCTCTGATTGGTCCCCGTGGTCTGTCCTGTGTGTGTGTTGATGCAGCTTCCGCCTGTTTGACGAGCAGAAGGACGTGTTGATCCTGCTGTTTCTGGAGGAGATCCCAGCCCACCAGCTGTCTCCGGACTACCGCATGAGGAAGCTGGTGAAGAGACGCACCTACCTGAGCTGGACTCCGGCCGGCTGCCACACAGCGGTCTTCTGGCAGAACGTGGGGCGAGCTCTGGAGACGGGGGACGCTCCCACCGAGACCGCCGACCTGCCGGCCGGACTGGCACGATGCTGAGACCACCAGGGACCGCCAACCTGCTGACTCCAGTTAAAAATATAGGACTGCAGCTAATGTCCTTTATTGATTAATCTGTCCATCTTTTTGTCCATAAACCCTTTAATCCAAAGCTCTTCAACATTTTCAGGCCAAGGACCCCCAAGGCCTACAGAGACCCAGTGGAGGGACCCCCAAGGCCTATAGAGACCCGGTTAAGGTGTATTTATGGACATACTGAAATTTCTGGAAGAAAAAAAGGTTGGGATCAAATAATTTCATGGACCCCCTGCAGTAACTCTGTGGACCATGTAGATATAAAAATGATTAGAAGTTAATCACACTGGAAATTGTAGGTTTCATAAATTGCATGTCTCATAATCATGTAGGCGTTTTATAATCATGTAGCTTTTCATAATCATGTAGGTTTTCCATAATCATGTATGTTTTATAATCATGTAATGTGTTTGATATTAATCTATCCTGTCATCCTCAGACAGCGGCTGGAAAGTCACAATCAGCAAAGGCACTGCCATGAGACACTTATTGTAGAGCACAGACGCAGCCGAATAGAGGAAGTTCATGAACTTATACACTTTCCATGAACGCATTTAATCACATTAGAGGAACAAAAACAGCAGACGCTTACACACATGAAGTTATCAATTATAAGTTGCCTGAGGCAGACAGGGGGGGGGACACATGATGTATGGTAGACGCACATAGGGTCTTCTTTGCAGGACCCGAGGATGGAGGTGATGGAGGTCAGCGAGCAGGAAGAGGCCCCAACTTTCGGGACTGTCACCGCATCCATCATCTCAAAGACCAAAAGAGGAAATGCTCGGAGGAGGGAGCATCAATTCAAAAATACACATCTGCACGCATAAGCATGACACATAAGCCCTGCCTTTGTAACACTATATATTCTGGAGCAGACAGAATAGGACCAGAACATTTTTGCCTCTGGTATAGAGCACTGTGTTGCACACAGCAGCTCTTAGCTAGAGAAGAGAATTTCTCCAGACGTCTGTTCATCTGATGTCCATCTGCAAATAAATGCCTGCAGCAATGGCGCACTAAAGAACCAACGACTCCGCTGTCTTCGTGATCCTCCTGCAGAATCTGAACAACGCAATATAGACTCTGTGAGGTCCTTCTGATTGACTAACTTGTGAACAAAATTCCCACTAGGGGTCAGGCTAGCATCAATGTTTCACATGAAATGATAAAACAAAAATGGATAAAAACAAAAATAGATATTGTTAAATAATCTAGGGCTGCAGCTAACAGTTATTTTTGTATTAATGTCATATTGTATGAGCTTATTGAGGAGCATTTGTATGCATCTAGTTCCCCCGCCTAGTTCCAAAGTTCTGACTTCTGAGACCTGTTACTGTGTACTGCATGTAGTGCTACATAGCTGCGGAAGCTGTCCAATGAATGCAGTCGAAAATATTTGTTGCACAAGTCAAGTACAAGTATTATATAGTAATATTTCTTCACCAGGCTGGTGAAGACCTGGGTCCTGGTTGTGCAATGACCCCAATAAATGATGTAGTTTGGGGTAGTCCAGCATTATGGCAGAGGTCAGACCGGATCCCGGTCCTGTGCTGTGATGCACTTTGTGTATTTGAATACGTTGGTGGACCAAAGGGCAGTTCAATAAATGAGTGAATGATTAATACAGAAATCCAACAGTGTCCTTATGAAATTCTACACCCACAACAGACCCTGAAACCTCCTTTGGACCTCCAGAGAGGTAGACCGGCTCAAACCGAGGACACAGACCTTTTTTTAAGTCAATAATGGAAAAACCCAGAAGCTTGGCTTCTATAAAGGCCGAGCGGCTCCGTGGAGGTTCAGTCGTGGTTACCGTGGTGACCTGCAGGTATCGTCTCTGGGACTCTTCCAGTTGTAATCTGAAGCGGATCGGCTGGCATCGTGAAGATGTGGCTCAGCACTCATTTCCTGGTGGCGGGGCTGTTTCTAAGCAGCTCGGCTCTGACACCTGAAGAATGCCAGCCTCTGGTCACGCCGTTGTCTCCAACGGAGACCTCCATGGTGAGTCCTCGGCCAACTCCTGGGCCCAGGTCCGGAAAAATGTCTTTATGGTGCAGTCCGTGTTGTAAAAAAACACGACAAGTGTACTCATTTATATTCTCCAATATGTGGTCACATCATTGATTTTAAGTCTCAGAGATTTATTATGACGTCACAGCCACGTTAGTTCATCATTAGTTCATAAAGTCTTACTGGACTAAAGACTTACATGTGTTGATGTCAAATTTTACATTTCTAAACACAAGCAGCCATGCAAGAGGGTTGACTGCATACAATTATTAGAAATTGGTCAAATATATATATATATATATATATATATATATATATATATATATATCACGTATCTGTTCAGCTAATTAGTAAACAAGATGATGATTCTGACCTGAGTTAAACTGTTCTTGTATCTGGTTTCTATCTGGTTTGTGTCTGGTGTATATCAGTTTTTGTAATCTGGTATGTATCTGGTTTGTATCTGGTTTGTGTTGTCGTTCACTGACTCATGTTTGTGTTTCAGATGTTCGGCCGGAGCAACTTCATCGTGGGTTACACTGATAGCGAAATATATAACCACATCCTGAAGCTAACCAGCAGCTGTTGGGCGAACATCACAGCCTCCCCATCCGACCCCCATGTGGTCGTTATGTCTCAGGAGAACAAAATGTGAGTTCCTAACAGTTTCTGTAAATTACACATTGATCAGATTTAGACAACAAATGTAAAACTTGTATTTGTTTTTATTGTTTTTTTCTCACTGATTTCCTCAACGTAACATCCAGGTCCACCGCTATGCAGATGATACTCCGTTTTATCACTTAAACCCAGAGCCGTTCTTGCCTTTGGGGGGCCCTATGGAAGATCCTGTTTGGGGAGCCCCTATTTTGTCAAACTACGATGATCCATGGAGATGCATCAATCTGTTACACTTTAAAAGGAAAACAGCGTATATTTGTGAAGACCTCGCTCAAACTCAAATTTGATTTAGTTTACAATGATAACAGCGGCATATTCACCATCAAGATTTATAGTTTTTTATTTTATTAAACAATGGGTCCTTGATTTCAGTCAGAGATAGACAAAAGCAGTTTTCAATTGTTAACTCACAGCTCAAACTAGCTAGCTAACTGTCATAAACTTGATGACTACACACAGGATAATGCTAAGCTAAAGCTAACAGAAAGACAGAAACTTGGAAAGTTTTGTTAATGTTCTGCTCTCACAGATGCTCACTATAGATTAGAAATGTATAAATTAAGTGATTAGAATGAAGATTGTTAAACTTTCACTTTCCTCTCAGAAATGGAACCTGTGTGACCTCATTTACCAACATAACCATGGACGGCAACACTTTTTCAACTTCAGGTAGGTCACCTGCTGTGACATCATACTTGAGATCGTGTTTCTAACTGTTGTTATGTTAATAACTTTGGTGATTTCTGACTTTTTCGTAGCGGCGTCATCGGGTCAACATGTTAATATCTACAATACTTTGGTAGATAGCTGGACTCTGCTGCCGGTTGATGTGTTAGCATCGCTGTTGACTCTCTTTTACTGATTTGAACACAATCCTCTGCAGCACAGCTTAAGTGGATGAACACAAACGTTCTTAGGCAGATAAACAAATATTTTTTGTTTCCGATGGAGGATATCATTTTATCGTGTTCATCATGTTCTGACTTTGTTTCTGTCCTCAGTCGGCACCGTCACATCGGTGTTCCACCTGCTTCCGAGCTGCGAGGGCTGTATGGTGTTCAACATCAACAGCACCGCCACAGACCTCAACAAACTGCTTCCAATGATAAATATCCACACTGAGGCCACAGCGGAGGAGGTCAAAGTTCACGCTCTTTATCTGATGGGTAGGAAGGAACGAGTCTGAGAGAAAATGATATTTATCCGTGAAGCATCGCCCAATTTTTGTTGTTTTGTTTCCAGCCAGAGAAACGACCCTGAAGGACTCGGACATCGAGCATTTCCAGCAGCAGGCGAGCTGCCTTGGGTTCTCTGGAGAACCAAACTTCCTCTACGACCCCAAGAACGGTGCTTCACCTTCCAACCGTCTCATTAAAACCACCAAACCAAGACGTCAGAACTCATCTCTTTGTGTTTCTCTCTGCAGGTTTCTGTGCTGAAGGTGAGGGCATTCTGTTCAATATGGGAGGACACTGAGTGGGTCGTCTGTTGACCACAAGATGGGCTGTTCGATCCCGGGCTCCTGAAGACCCTGAAGCAGCCAGCTACTCCCAAATGTTTACGATGGGTGGATGTACCTGTGTGTATGTGATGATTGTAATAATGTTTCCAAAATATTTTAAACTGAAACTGAGAAAATAAAAAGACAAAAAATGGACTCAAAACATCAAACGTTTGGCTCGTAATGTTTTTTCAAAATGTAACAAGGTGGTGTAACACAGAGGTGGAGGGTGAAGGGGTGGTGTAAGGGTTTGTGGTAACAGTTGGTGTAAGGGTTGGGGTAAGGGTTTGTGGTAAGGGTTGGTGTAAGGGTTGGTGGTAAGGGTTGGTGTAAGGGTTTGTGGTAAGGGTTGGTGTAAGGGTTGGGGTAAGGGTTGGTGGTAAGGGTTGGGATAAGGGTTGGTGTAAGGGTTTGTGGTAAGGGTTGGGGTAAGGGTTTGTGGTAAGGGTTGGGGTAAGGGTTGGTGGTAAGGGTTGGGGTAAGGGTTGGTTGCCAAAGGGCAGTTCAATAAATTAGTGAATGATTAATACTGAAATCCAACAGAGTCCTTATGAAATTCTACACCCACAACAGACCCTGAAACCTCCTTTGGACCTCCAGAGAGGTAGACCGGCTCAAACAGAGGACACAGACCTTTTTTAAGTCAATAATGGAGAAACCCAGAAGCTTGGCTTCTATAAAGGCCGAGCGGCTCCGTGGAGGCTCAGTCGTGGTTACCGTGGTGACCTGCAGGTATCGTCTCTGGGACTCTTCCAGTTGTAATCTGAAGCGGATCGGCTGGCATCGTGAAGATGTGGCTCAGCACTCATTTCCTGGTGGCGGGGCTGTTTCTGAGCAGCTCGGCTCTGACACCTGAAGAATGCCAGCCTCTGGTCACGCCGTTGTCTCCAACGGAGACCTCCATGGTGAGTCCTCGGCCGACTCCTGGGCCCAGGTACTGTATACGGCTTTTAGGGAAATTCTTCCTCGGTTCATCAAGTTTATTCTTTTTGCAACTTAGCATGAAAAGAGTCCACAAGAGTGCTAAACTATTTAAATCCTTGGATGATGACGTATTGTTATACCTGAAATCTAAACTACAATTCTATGATTTATATTTATTTATTTGTAAATTTTATTTACTTTTACTCTAATATATTTTTTTGCGCATTTGCATTTATTCTTTCTCGTATTTCTACTTAATTTTTCTTTAGTAACATTTTGACTTGATTTTGCTTTTATTACATTTTTACTTGATTTTGCTCTTATTGCTTTGTATTTATTCACAGATTGTTACATGAATCCCTGTTTGTGTGCAGATGCCCGGCAGGTGGAACTTCCTCGTAGGTTACACTGACACTGTTGCAATTAAGGATCTCCTGAAGATGACTACGAGCTCCTGGATGATCGTCACCTCTTCACCGTACAGCCCCGGTGACTTTGTCGTATCTCAGATGGACAAGCTGTAAGTCATCACATGTAGAAATATACAACACTGTTAAATCCTGTTCAAAGTCACTAGTTTGCCTCCCTGGGCTCCTTTTTTTATACCCTAACTGAAACTGTTCCACCTCTGTAGACAATACTCTGTCTCATCAAAACCCCTCCACCGGGTCTCTGTAGGCCTTGGGGGTCCCTCCACCGGGTCTCTGTAGGCCTTGGGGGTCCCTCCACCGGGTCTCTGTAAGCCTTCGGGGTCCCTCCACGGGTCTCTATAGGCCTTGGGGGTCCCTCTACCGGCTCTCTGTAGGCCTTGGGGGTCCCTCCACGTGTCTCTGTAGGCCTTGGGGGTCCCTCCATCAGGTCTCTGTAGGCCTTGGGGGTCCTGACAACAATGTAGAGCTCCTCTTGTCTTGTTTCTCAGAATTGCAACCTGCGTGAAATCCACTGTGAACGTTACCGTTAACGGCAGCGCTGCATCGATCCTGGGTAAGTTACCGACATGACCCATCTTTGTTTGATTAGTTAGTTAGTCAGAGCGTTTATCGTGTTCCTAGCTAAATAAAAGCTGCATATTCCGATCGTCCTGCTGCTTTTCAACTAACTGGATATGAATAAATAACTAAAGATTAAACATTTAAGTCCAGCTGCTCACAGACTGTAGAAAGAAAGCAGGAGTGGTTGATGACCAAGCACTCGTAGAATGCTGGTTAGCTGAAGCTAACATGCTAGCACGCTATGCTAAGTTGAGCACATTAGCGCGTCGATGTTAGCCTGTGGCTCTGAGTGTCGACTTGTTTTGTGCCGTCAGTCGCCAACATCTCCACAGACATCCAGCTGCTGCCGAGCTGCGACGGCTGCATGCTCTTCAACATCAACAGCACCGCCAGAGACCTCGACAGAATCCTGCACAAGCTGCACGTCAACAGCAACGCTACGGCCCAGGAGGTCAAAGTTCACTCTCTATACCTGATGGGTAGGAATGAAAAGAAAAGGCCTGAGAGGAAGTGACACCTTTTATACGTGAAGCCTTTCGTCCATGTTGGTTGTTTTGTTTCCAGCCAGAGAAACGACCCTGAAGGACTTGGACATGGAGCGTTTCCAGCAGCAGGCGAGCTGCCTCGGGTTCTCCGGAGAACCAGACTTCCTCTACGACCCAGAGAACGGTGCTTCACCTTCCCGTCGTCTCTCTTGAAACCACCAAACCAACGTGTCAGAACTCATCTCTTTGTGTTTCTCTCTGCAGGTTTCTGTGCTGAAGGCGAGGGCATGGACTTTATCTTCTGAAGTCAGGAACAACTTTAATATTTCAAATAAAGAGACAAAAAGTGACTCAAAACATCAAACGCTTGGTCCACATTGTTTTAATCATAATCCAACAAACTGGTGGTTTTCCAACCATGAGGTGGGAGGAACAGAAATAAAGATGCCGTGTGAGGTGAATGCAACCTGGGCTGCCATCCATCATCTGGAACCACGGGTCCTGTTCAGGGTCTGGGAGACCATCCCAGGGGTCCTTGGGTGAATGCAGGTTCACCTGGAGGTGAGCAGTGTTGGGGGCACCACCCTGAATCAGGGAAAGGATAACCGAACCTGTACTCAGTCTCAATATAAAGGGGTTTTTACTCAAATGCCAATACTGAATAACTATTAGCATACAAACAGTTGAAGGAACGGTGAATTGTTTGAGGGGAGAAGAGGTTGATATCACTCACTCTTATACAACACGGATGGAGGAGTTTGGAGGGGGAGACCAGCAGTGGTGGACAGTAACGGAGTAAATTTACTTAAGTACTGTACTTAAGTACATCCAGAGGATTTGTACTTTACTTGAGTATTAGATTTCTTTGGTACTTATTACTCTTACTTGAATACATTTCCAAGACAAATACTTTTACTCAAGTTAATTTCTAGAAAGGCTGAAAAGTACTTGTTACTTTCAGGTCTGGTCTTTTTTTTTTTCCTTTCTTTTTTTTTAAGTACTATTGGACACAAGCTGTGTTTGTCAAAGAAGGAAACCTATCACACGCTCTCCACTGGGATCTACGGAAAAGTGGAGATACGTAATCCCTCCCCATAAGGATACATGGGGAGACAGTTTGTTGTGCTCCTATATTGTCCTTCCTGTAAAGACAAGTGACCTCAACATTGAGTTATTGAAAGCAGAGATGTAGTTTTTTGTAAAACAGTGATTCTCAACCAGTGGTCTTTGAGGGGGTTCCAGTTCCCAATGATAGAGAGTTAGTTGGACGGTGCAGGTTCATTTGGTTACAATTTCAATGATTGTTAATAAACATCTGCAACATCTGCTGTAGTCCTGTGATCCCATTCATTTTATTTGAAATTTACTCTTACTCTTACTTTTACTTAAAGTAAATTTAAAAGCAAGTACTTACTCGAGTACCATGTCGACGGAGCTACTTTTACTTGTAACGGAGTACATTTTGACCAGTAGTATTTGTACTCTTACTCAAGTACTGGGGTCGAGTACTCTGTACTCCATCTCTGGAGACCAGCCCAGCTCCAACAGCCAGCTTGTTGGCTGTTTGGAGGGCGGAAGAGGAGCAGGAGACGTCCGCTCAGGTCGACCTCTCAGGAGAAAGAGGAAGATTCCCAGTTGGTCTGCTCAGGAGGAGGGAGTTGAACAATCACAATGGGTAGGTTTCACTGAGGTGACCAGGCAGATGGGGGAGGGGGGAAGACCCGCTGTGGAGGTGCGTAGCTGTGTTTTCTCACAGAGGACGCTCCAACCTCAATGCTCAGAAACAATCAATCTGCATCCATGAACCTCAAGGTCCCAACACCCGACTCATGGAGACCGACAACCTTCACATTCACATTTAGGGTCCTCAATGAACCTGCAGGGCTTTGGACTATGGAGGGAAGCAGTAGAACCCGGAGAGAACCCACGCTGACACGGGGAGAACATGCAAACTCCACACAGAAGGACCCCTGAACAGGGTCTGGAACCCGGGCCCCTGTGAGGTCACAGTGCGGCCCACCACACCTAACTGACTCTGTGGCAACGTTCTAATTCCTATCCCCCAAAGCATGATGGGAGCTGTAGTTACAAGAAATAGACCATGATGAACTACAGGACAAACATCAACGGCAGACTAATTCCCTGAATATTAACGTATTACCACGTATTGCTTGTCCACCGCAGACGGATCAATACTCTCGTCACTCCACCTGAACTACATTCTGAGCCTGTGTTCATGGTGGGAGGTCTGTTAACGCCCGGACCCTAAACCAGCAAAAAAACAAACAAACCGCCTCGTAGAACCACATAGAACCAGACTCCACGTCGCCGTTGTAACCCGTTAGGATCGGTCCTCTCTTAAACACTTCACATGCATACAAATATCCATAATCATTATTATCACTGACCCAGTTGCTGTTCAAACATCTGGACTCCTGAAATACAGACTTATCATCTGCACATCACTGAAGCAGTGAAACAGGCATTGATAAAGAACAAAGAGTGTGCAGTTTGAATACAAATGAAGAATCTGGTTAATGCGTGTTGCGTTCAGGGACATCGGTATGAAACAATGCTGTTATGTTATGTTAAAATATGCAAATGAGGCGTGATTGTGTCATATACGTGTTGATTTTCATTTCCAGAACAGTAATGTGAACGTGGAGGGTTCTCCAGACCAACGGGATGAAGATGAAGATGAAGGTTTTTGGCGTTTCTCCTCCTCAAACAGAAACCAGCGACCTTGTCTCCTTCTACACACAAACAGACCCATAGTGAATCACGGACTCATCCCACTCTGAGCACACACACACTTTGGACCGGCTCAGGGTCCCGCTGAGTCCTGTCGGGCCTTATAAGCCGCCCTGCTGCCCTCCTCTCACTCGTCTCATCGTGTCAGGATGTGTGTTGTGAAGAGAGCCGTGATGCTGCTGATGCTGCTGGCGCCGAGCTTCGAGGCCGCCATGCAGGTCCAGGAGGACTGCGAGGATCTGAAGAAGGTGGAGACGTCAGACCTGCACAAGGTGAGTGTGATCCTGATCCATTCTGGAGTCCAGATGGGGTTCCTGTCGTCCCGGGTGAGTTTATTTCAGAGGAGGTTTCATTATCTCGGTTTCAATCCACAGAAACCTTCACTTATTTACAGATTTAACATCATGATATGTTAAGAAGACCAACAGAACTGGGAAGATGTAATTAAATACAAAAACATCTGCCTGGTCTACAAAATTGTGCAACACACTGTTCCTCCTCCTCTTAACTCATAACCCAAGTAACCCCAGCAGTCAGGTGACCAGCAGCAGCACACGAGGCGACCTTCTGATCCCATTGAGGAAAAGCACATTTGGTCAGCTATCATTCTCTGTTACAGCCATGCAAACCTGGAATTCAGTACAACCATCTCTCTCTCTCTCTCTATATATATATATATATATATATATATAGATAGATAGATAAACTTACACATACATTCTCCACCTTTACAACTCACCTGAACACATGGCTGTCCGTTAGCTACAACTGCACACATTCATCCTGTGTTTGATGTGACATCATCACTGATGCTGCCCCTCCATCTTTGTTGCCTGTCTGCATGTTATGTCTTATATGTACATGTTATGTATTATATATACATGTTATGTCTTATATGTTCATGTTATGTATTATATATACATGTTATGTCTTATATGTACATGTTATGTCTTATATGTACATGTTATGTCTTATATGTACATGTTATGTCTTATATGTACATGTTATGTCTTATATGTACATGATATGTATTATATATACATGTTATGTATTATATATACATGTTATGTCTTATATGTACATGTTATGTCTTATATGTACATGTTATGTATTATATGTACATGTTATGTCTTATATGTACATGTTATGTATTATATATACATGTTATGTCTTATATGTACATGTTATGTCTTATATGTACATGTTATGTCTTATATGTACATGTTATGTATTATATGTACATGTTATGTATTATATATACATGTTATGTATTATATGTACATGTTATGTCTTATATGTACATGTTATGTCTTATATGTACATGTTATGTCTTATATATACATGTTATGTCTTATATGTGCCTTCAGTGTTGCTGCAGTGACTACAGTTCATTTAAGGGGACTGTTCACCAAATTAACAATAAACTAATAAACTAAACAGAACCAGAGTCAGATTGATGTAAACATATCTTCAGACAGCATTTCATGACGAAAAGTTATTTCATCAATATCACTGGTTTCTGGTCGTGTCCGTCTTGGGTTTTATAACAAATAAACAGCTCAGTCGGATTCCCCTTCTCCTGCAGGTTTTCGGGCACTGGGTTCTGGACTGGACTGTCGCTGACTATAAAGAAGGCTTGGACCTGCTGCCAAACCTGACCAGCAACTGGATCCATTTCCAGCTCCTCAGCGACAACCAGACCTTCGTCTTCGACGAGAGGAACATGATCAGGTCGGTGTCCTCGTTGTCACAAACTAACGTCAGATAAAAGCTTGTCAAACCGATTTGTGTCGTTTTCAGTGGCAACCATTGTGTTCGCTTCGTCATCAACATGACGACAGCCGGATCTGACAACCACACACTGCACAACATTGCAGGCAGTGAGTTACACACACACACACACACACACACAAACACACACACACACACACATAAATACTCAAGTACAGATAGATGTTGTTGTTGTTGACGACTGTGTGTCGTGTGTCAGTGATGGAGAACGACGGAGTCATCAGTCCGTACAACAACTCCGGTCACCTGGACTTCTACGAGAGCTGCTCCGACTGTCTGATCGGCCTCTACGAAGAATCGCAGGGCCGGTTCCTGATGAACTACAGTAAACTCCCCACCCACACACACACACACACACACACACACATTCATGTTACCATCATTGGGTCACAAACTGTAAACTGAAAGGAATGATGCATCATTGTGTTTCAGAGAGGGAGGGGCATCATCTTCATCGTGACGCTGAGCAGTTGAGAGCAGGCCACAGTCGTTACGAGAAAATGGCGGCATGTCTGGGTTTCCATGCAGACCATGTCGAACATGCCTTCGTGTACGATGGGGCTGCGGGTCAGTTCTCCTCACGCATCATCCTCACGCACATCATCTAAGATGATCTCACATGAGATCAGTGAGACTTATAACGCCATTCATCCTCTCGTCTCCTCACAGATCTTTGTCCTGAGGTTCCTCATGCAGAGAACGAGGCTGCGACCTCGAGTCCTCCTGAACCAACGGCAGCGTCCTGAGTGAAGATGGTGAACAAACACAGAATCATCTGTTATCAGATATGTTGTTCACCAATAAAATACAATCAAATACTAAAACCTAGACGCGTTTGTGTTTTCAAGTTATTTTATGTGTGTATGATGGGATATGTGTAGATGAAAAGGATGCTGAAATAACTCCATCATGGTGGTGATCAGTAAAAAGTGCTGAGTCATGCTTTGTTAAGTCATATTATAGTATATTATATTGTAGTATATTATATTGTATTATGTCATATCATATTATATTATATTATATCATATCATATCATATCATTTCATATTATTTTATATTATATTATATTATATTATATTATATTATATTTTATCATATCATATTATAGTATATTATATTATAGTATTCTATATTATAGTCGGGAGGAGACCCCGAGGAAGACCCAGGACACGCTGGAGTGACTATGTCACCCGGCTGGCCTGGGAATGCCTTGGGGTCCTCTGTCTGGGCGTCCCTGCTCAGGCAGCTGCCTGGGCGTCCCTGCTCAGGCAGCTGCCCCCGCGACCCGGTCCCGGATAAGCGGAAGAAAATGGATGGATATTATAGTATCTTATATTATATCATATTGTATTATATTATATTATATTATATTATATTATGTCATATCATATTATATTATATTATATCATATCATTTCATATTATTTTATATTATATTATATTATATTATATTATATTATATTATATTATATCATATTGTATTATATTATATTATATTATATTATGTCATATCATATCATATTATATTATATCATATCATATCATATCATTTCATTTCATATTATTTTATATTATATTATATTATATTATATTATATTATATCATATTGTATTATATTATATTATATTATGTCATATCATATTATATTATATTATATCATATCATATCATATCATATCATATCATTTCATATTATTTTATATTATATTATATTATATTATATTATATTATATTATATTATATTATATTATATTATATTATATCATATTGTATTATATTGATGCTGGAGGAATGAAAATTATGTCAATGATACTTTGAACTGATTTAATTGTGAAAAACGGTATTCATCCAATCAGCAGGCGGCGCTACGGCGCTGCGCCGTGACGTCGGACCGCTATGAAGAAAACGCGATGTCGTCACTTCCTGCAGTAATTTCCAACATGGAGTCGAGCGGCTTGAAGCTGAGTTTCTGGGAGAACGGACCAAAGCCCGGGCAGTATTACTCCTTTCCAGGCAGCGGCGGCGGGCTGGGGACATCATGCGGACCGGTCAGACACACGCTGTGAGTGGGCCGCTGCGGCGGAACCGGGGCGGGGAGCCGGGCCTGTCGGTTTCGGTTTAGCGCTCCGCCGCCGCAGTGCTGCATCATCATGGAGAACGGGGAGCTTAGCCGGTGCTAAGCTAACTGCAAGTTTACGTCCCTTGTGACGCGTTTACAGCTCAGTTCAGAGATGTATACATTAACGTAACTAACGTAAAGTATACATGAGAATCTACATTAATATAAAGCCGGAAACGTCGTAGTGTTGTTCGTGTTCTCTCTGATTTGCTGACTAACTGTTAGCTGCGTTAGCTAGCCACCGACAGCTAACGCGACAGGAAACACTGATTTACTTTAATTTACAAATTTGCAGTAAAACAACAGTAACGTTTTTAAAATACGGAGTCGTGACTATTAAAACACGTTATATAAGAAAACAATATCACGTATGAAGGTCTGATACCTGGTCTTACCTGATACCTGGTCTGATACCTGGTCTTACCTGATACCTGGTCTGATACCTGGTCTTACCTGATACCTGGTCTGATACCTGGTCTTACCTGATATCTGGTCTGATACCTGGTCTTACCTGATACCTGGTCTGATACCTGGTCTTACCTGATATCTGGTCTGATACCTGGTCTGATACCTGGTCTGATACCTGGTCTGATACCTGGTCTTACCTGATACCTGGTCTGATACCTGGTCTTACCTGATACCTGGTCTGATACCTGGTCTTACCTGATACCTGGTCTTACCTGATACCTGGTCTTACCTGATACCTGGTCTGATACCTGGTCTTACCTGATACCTGGTCTGATACCTGGTCTTACCTGATATCTGGTCTGATACCTGGTCTTACCTGATACCTGGTCTGATACCTGGTCTTACCTGATACCTGGTCTGATACCTGGTCTTACCTGATACCTGGTCTGATACCTGGTCTTACCTGATATCTGGTCTGATACCTGGTCTTACCTGATACCTGGTCTTGCCTGATACCTGGTCTGATATCTGGTCTTACCTGATACCTGGTCTGATACCTGGTCTTACCTGATACCTGGTCTGATACCTGGTCTTACCTGATACCTGGTCTTGCCTGATACCTGGTCTGATATCTGGTCTTACCTGATACCTGGTCTGATATCTGGTCTTACCTGATACCTGGTCTGATACTGATACTAACAAACGTCCTGTCTGTCTCCCCGCGGTAACAAACGTCCTGTCTGTCTGTACCCACAGTAACAAACGTCCTGTCTGTCTGTACCCACAGTAACAAACGTCCTGTCTGTCTCCCCGCGGTAACAAACGTCCTGTCTGTCTGTACCCACAGTAACCCCATGGTCACCGGGACGTCGGTGCTCGGCGTGAAGTTCACCGGCGGCGTGATCATCGCGGCGGACATGTTGGGCTCCTACGGCTCTCTGGCTCGCTTCAGGAACATTTCACGCATCATGAAGGTGACGGTTGCTGCTGCACGCAGACAGACGGGTTGTTGATGATGTCATGGGGATGATGCTGATTAAAGGGCCAGCGTGCAGCGTTCAGGGGGTTCTATGGGTTCTATAGAGAGAGAGTCTGCCGGGTCGACCTCCGTGTTTCAACGGGAGCCCAGAAGGGTCAAACCTGACTGTGGCTCCAGAGAGAGCTGGCTTACATAGACGGTTTCTAGAGAGGCAAAACCTGCACACTTTAAGAAAGTAGTTCCAGTCCCACACGGGACCATATTAAAAACGCCAAAATTCTGATAATCATCAAAATACTTTTAACACTGTACAAGTGGAACTAAAACATCCTGGAATTTACATTTGGTTAATAAACCAGATATTTGAATTGCTTCATAGATAAAACACAGAATTTCTTCATGGAGAATAATCTTCATCTGCCTGCATTAATTAATCATACTTCATAAATTCATCTTTCTAGTCGGTGGAAGTCGGGAATGTGATGATTGACTTCGATCAGATCTTCAACAGGGGGTCCAGGACCCCTAGGGGGTCCACAGCGTTACTGCAGGGGGTCCAGGACCCTTAGGGGGTCCACAGCGTTACTGCAGGGGGTCCAGGACCTTTAGGGGGTCCACAGCGTTACTGCAGGGGGTCCCTGAAATGATTTGATCTCTATTCTGGAAGTGAAGAGTTGTTGGTGTGTTTGTGTTTCAGGTGAACGACAACACCATCCTGGGAGCGTCGGGAGACTACGCCGACTACCAGTACCTCAAACAGATCATCGGTCAGATGGTGTAAGCTTCCGCCGGGTCCACCTGGTGATGACATCATCATGGTCGTTGCTGCTCTGTCTTCAGTAGCCATTCTAGCTACAGGGTTCATACGGGTGCTGGAAGTCCTTGAAAACACTTTAGTGTGGTGTTTCCAAGGTTTGCAAAGTGCTTGGATGTAGAATAAAGGTCTATAAATGTGTGTTGTATGTGATGACATCTATGATAGAACAGAGAAAAGAAGATCTCCATATCTGAGGGACTGAAAACAGCATTTCCTGACATTTCTTTATGAAAAATGACTTTTGATGATGAACAGATGATGAAAATAGTTGGTGATTATATTTCTGTGGATCTGTTAGTGGAATTAGTTTTCCTTTCATTTGTGGTCCTTCTGTAAAAAGCTGTCTCCAAACATCATGTTGGTTGTTTAGAGGACAATAACATCTCATTTAATGTGATCAACAAGTGACATAATAAGTAGACTGAATACTGACCATTGGATTGGTACAAATATGGAGTTTACCACAGCTGGAAGGGGCTTGTGTATCCGTTCAGTCCTCCAGCAGGGGTGGGGTAGGGTAGGGTTGCTATGGAAACGGGGTGAGTTAGGAGCAGCGGGGTAGATTGAGCCACTAGCCTGCAGGTGGAGCTGCTCGGTGCTAACTGTGTTCTGTTCCAGCATCGATGAGGAGCTGCTGGGCGACGGACACAGCTACAGTCCCAAGGCGGTCCACTCCTGGCTGACCCGGGTCATGTACAACCGCCGCAGCAAGATGAACCCGCTGTGGAACACCGTGGTCATCGGAGGCTTCTACAACGGGGAGAGGTGAGCACCACTTCCTGTTCTGCTTCACGGCTGTGTCGCTCCGGACCTCCTCCTGGATCTGCTTTTAAAAAGCTTCATCTTTTGCAACATTCTGCACTAATTGTAAATATAATTATATCATGGTGGGGGGGGGTCATTGTTTTTTATTTTAGTTTTTTGGGTAATTGTTTTATTTAATTATTGGTTTATTTTTATGTTTTATGATTCTTTTTTAAATGTTATTTGTTCTTGACTGCAGTCCTTGTTTTGTTGTCGTTTATCGTCGCACTGAAGTCCTTGTTTGTGAAAACATACTAATGAACTCCTTTCTGATTCTGTTAATTATTAATCTTACATTACTTTGGGGGATTTTATTTCCGATATATTTCTGGTGAATTAATTTGTTGGGCCTTCTTGCCTGCCTCTAGTTTCCTGGGTTACGTGGACAAGCTGGGCGTGGCCTATGAGGCGCCCACGGTGGCCACTGGCTTCGGAGCGTACCTGGCTCAGGTGAGTCGTGACCGTCGGAACAGAATATCTGTGTAGAGTCATCAATAAACAGTTTCAATGATCTGATGGTGATCATTATTACAGTGTCACTGAGCTGAGGTCAGCTGATGACTTTAATAATTCATCATCTAGAAGCTGATTGGCCGTCATCGTGCTTCACTTTACTAGACTCAGGGTTGGCACGGGTGCTGGAAATCCTTGAAAACACTTGAATTTTAGTGGCGTTTTCAAGGATTGAAAGTGCTTTGATGTAGAATAAAGTGCTTAAATTGTGTATAGTTGATTTATTTTCAGTTTTTTCACTCGTTATTTGACTTTCTATGTTCGTCTCTACTTATTTCTGCTGCTACATCAACTAACCTCTAAATGACGTGGTTATGTTGATTTGACCTGTGAACTCTGTGTGTGTCTGTGTGTGCGTGCGTGTGTGTGTGTGTGTGTGTGTGTGTGTGCAGCCGCTGATGAGGGAGGTGGTGGAGAACAAAGTGGAGCTCTCCAAGCAGGAGGCGCGGGAGCTGGTGGAGCGCTGCCTCAAAGTGCTGTACTACCGAGACGCTCGCTCCTACAACCGGGTCGGTCCACGTCGGGTTCACGGTCACCGTCTCCTCCGTCTCCACGGCAACTGACGTGATGCTTGTGTTTTTGTTGTTTCATTTTAGCACGAGATCGCCATCGTGACGGAGGAGGGCGTGGAGATCATCGGCCCGCTGTCTTCTGAAACCAACTGGGACATCGCTCACATGGTCAGGTAGGGTCAAAGGTCACATCTCGAAACAGCTGGAGGGATTGAAACCGGCATCCTTTAGGGGTTTATGAAATCTGTTTCATTTTTTCCCATATTCTGTTAACTGTTTTACTTCATTCTGTTTGACAATTTAATTTAATATTTTTTTTCCATCAGATTTTCTAATCTAATCAATCAAAATTCAATAAATCAATAAGAAAATATGAGAAATGTATTGAAGAAATATTCAAGTTCCTTGTCATTCGGAGACCATGCAAATGTGCATGAATATGTGTGTGCAATCATTCACAGCGGAGTTTAATACACAATAATTCAAATAGTGTGCGTTAGGTTGAACTGGTCGCTGGCGACGTCGCATGTCGGGGGTTTACAGCTGAAACGGTGCTCCTGGTGAATGTTGCTACGGCAACGGTCTTGTTTTCTTTTTCCTTGAGGTTTTTTAAAACGGACGACATTGTTTTGAAAGGGTGGCAGTGAAACTTTCTAATAGACGAACCTTCCGCCTCGATAAAGGTGAACAAAACATGGACGGGTGAGCGCTGTAATTCACCGTTGCTGTTGAAACGTAGCAGGCGTGTGGGGCCAGGTTGCCACGGCGACACTGAAGTTGCGTAGTCAAAAGGTTACACTCTGGAAGCTGGTTTCTAAAGTTTTTACCTGAAGTTTCTTCTGGAGATCATGGAGTCATAATTAATGATTGTTCTGTTCCTCTGCAGCGGGTTTGAATGAAGACGACGAAGCTTCGCCGCATCAATAACTGCAACTCATCTTTCTAGCTGTTTTTCTGATGTTCATTGTAACTTTTGTATAATGGAAAATAAAATGTGATGAATCAAAGTGTCTTGTTCTATTTGTGTTTGTCGGCAACATGTGAAAACAAGCTATAAATCCCAAACTCACTTTTTCTCAGGAAAACATTCACATCGCTGCCCAGTAAATGTCACATGACACCGGACGCTGCGATTCACAGGGTTTTACTTGCACATGAACGTCTCTTGGTCAAAGTCAAGTTTGACAAAGTCTTTAATTATCAACATTTAATTAATTTTTTAATAAATTTGTGTTTAACTGCAGTCCACTATGCCTTGTTTGTCGGTCAAATAAGGTTTAATTATTAATCTATAAATATAAATAATTGGCTACATGGTCACAATTAATCCATAAAATAATAAAGCAACAAAAATCAATATCCCAGCCAATTGGATCTCATGTTCTTGAGGGAACTTTTGATAAATGTTTCTCATTTTTAATAATTATATATATATGTATATGCTTTTATATACATATTTATGTATATATAGATTTAACCCTCATGGCCTCCTCGGGCATTTTTCTCCATTTTTCCCTGATTTGTGTTTTTGATTTGGTGATAATTTTGGCTGTGTTACAGCTTGTGGCATGAATTTTTGCAAGAACTCTTGTTTTTAGTTATTTCTTTTATACTGTATTGACACATTTTTGCACGCACTCGACCCCCTCGTGGTGAAAACAGCCACGCACTTACAAACTGCTAAAAATCATCATACATCACTATTTTTTTCTACTTTTTTTTTCATAAATCTCTTCAACTTCCACCTTGCTCAAAACAACCAAACATTCAATCATTTTCAGAATTTTAACCCTATAAATACCAGTTTGAGTTTTTTTAATTTTTTAACGCAAAAAAATTCCATATAATAAATAGGAGGTGGGTGGGGTTTTGGTGGGAATTAGAGGCTTGTATATGTCAAAGATTAGCAATGGAATTGATTTGATTGCATTTGTATTTTTTCTCTGGTAACTGGCAAAAATACAATTTCATGCATCGGCCTACAATGGGAAAATGGTTGGATATGGTGAAATACAGTAAAAATGTCAAATATCACTACTTTTGTTCATAAGGAAAAGCTAACATACCAGAATGCATGGTTTTATACTGCAATGCCAGTGAGATTAAAAAATGTGGGGCGTTTTTTGCCACGAGGGTGTCCAGAGGGAGTATCTGGTACTACAGAAAAAATACTAATGCAATCAAATCAATTTTGTTGCTAATCTTTGACATATCCAAGCCTCTAATTCTCACCAAAGCCCCATCTACCTCCTAAGGAAAATAACACATTTTTTGTTAAAAACTGAAAATACTCAAATTCTCATTTATAGGGAAAATTATTGAATGTTTGGTAGTTTTGAGCAAGGTGGAAGTTGTTGAAGAGATTTATGAAAAAAAAATAGAAAAAAATATTGATGTATGATGATTTTATAGCAGTTTGTAAGTGCATGGCTTTTTTCGCCGAGTGCGTAGTAAATTTGAGGAGGGCATGAGGGTTAAACATACATGCACGTGTGTATGTTTATATATAGTTTGTATGTAATATATCATGTATATATATTTAGATATATAATGTATGTATATGTTATATATATATATATATATATATACACATATTGATAATATATATATATATTAATGGTCATGTTCAGTATGCATTTTAAAAATGTTTTTTAAGTACTTTCGCTTTCAGTGTCTGAACAGGCGGCTGTTGCTACGCAGATATTGCGAGATAAATCCATCTGTCTTGTAACTGGGCAGACCAGGAAACGCTCGTCCAATCAGAATAAACTCTGTCAGAAAAATAATTCCGCTCGAGCAATGGCAGTCCAGCGGCTTTTGGTATCCGGGTGGATTTGTGACGGCCGACCAATCGGAATAGACGCTGGCTTTGTAGTCAGGCAGACATAACAAAGTCGTCCAATCACAAAAAAATCTGAAAGGGGATTTTTGCTGTATCTTGGCTCAGGTACTTTCTTTTTCTTTTTTAAAATAAATACTGAAATGGGACTCACCGAACCGGTCCTACGTTAATAACAGAATCAATAAACTATTGTGGGGAATCATTTTGAAATCACAAATGACGCGTTAAAACACGTTTGAGGGCTGTTTCAGTGCTTGCTGGCTAATAGCTCTCTGATAGCAACCAGCTAGGTTAGTTAGCCGGTTAGCAACGGGATGCTAAGCTAGTAGCTACGCGGAGGGGGGCGACGCGGCAAACTATTACGACTTTAATGCGCGGGAAGCGGGTTTTCTCGGGTTTTCCGACGATCTTGAGCCCGTTTGCGTTAAAACCCAGCGCGCGTTTTAAAAGGCGTCGCCGCCTCGGCCAAGCTAACGCGGGGAGGCGTCTGTGGTGTCCCGCTAGCCAGTTAGCTCGGCAGTAACATGTTGGGTCCCTGTGTGTGTGTGTGTGTGTGTGTGTGTGTGATAGTAAATTGTAGACACATGACCACCGGCTCTCCGCGCGCTGTAAACACGGCAGTCTGACATGACGCTGGGGGGGGGGGGGGGCTGTCACATCGCGGCCGCAGACACGTTCACATCCCCGGCTAGCAGTATGCTGCTGTCCAGCCGGAGGTGGGCTCCGTCCCGCGGGAAACCTGCCTCCCGCTCCGGTGGGGGGACGAACGTTTACCTGACAGCCGGCGTGTGTGTGTCAGCGGCCGGCCGCCGGAGGGCCGCGTCTCCCCGGCTGCAATCTGAGCTTTTTAAACGTGTGTGAGGGTGAAACTGAGTGTGCTGCAGTTGCAGGAGACAGGTTACCCGTCTGTCTGTCTGTCACGTGGCAGCAGCATTAATCAGGGTTCATAGGGGTGCTGAAAATCCTTGAAAACACTTGAATTTTAGTTTTCAATGTTTGAAAAGTGCTTGGATTTAGACTAAAGGTCTTGAAATGTGTGTTGTATGTGATGACATCTATGATAGAACAGAGAAAAGAAGATCTCCATATCTGAGGGACTGAAAACAGCATTTCCTGACATTTCTTTATGAAAAATGACTTTTGATGATGAACAGATGATGAAAATAGTTGGTGATTATATTTCTGTGGATCTGTTAGTGGAATTAGTTTTCCTTTCATTTGTGGTCCTTCTGTAAAAAGCTGTCTCCAAACATCATGTTGGTTGTTTAGAGGACAATAACATCTCATTTAATGTGATGAACAAGTGACATAATAAGTAGACTGAATACTGACCATTGGATTGGTACAAATATGGAGTTTACCACAGCTGGAAGGGGCTGGAAAAGCATGGAAATGCACCTTGAAATGCTTGGAAAGTGCTTGAATTTGACTTTGGAGAAGAAGTAGGAACCCTGATTATTTTTAACTACATTGTTATAAACATTCCGTTAACATCTAGTACTAACCCCCCCTTCCCCCCTCAGATGGTGGTCCTGCTCTGCTCCGGTTAGTTGGTCCAGATGTCGGAGGACCAGGGCCTCCAGCGGGCCGAAGCCTCCCAGCGGGGAGACGGCGGTCTGGACGCGGGGGAGGGCAACACAGAGCCCAGCATGCTGCTACAGAAACTCAACAGCAACATCTCGTAAGTCCACTGAAACATGCTTTTAGAGATTAATATGTTAATATTAGATGAATATATGATATTATATGGAGTTCATCAGCACCAGTTCAGGCGGAGTGTGGTACTGCAGCAGGGAGAGCGGTTCCTGTCCTGCTTTATTCTGCTTCAAGCTTCATAGGTTGACTCCATCCTTGTCGTTAGCTATGCTAGCTAAGTCCTGGACCTGGACTCAAACAGTCCTCTTGTGGATCCGTTCAGTCCAGCTCTTAGTAAAACGTGTTTCTAGTAGTGTTGCTACGGAAACGGGGTTAGGGGTTAGTTTAATAGCGCCTCACTGTGGATGACTGCTGTGTTCTCTGTCTTGCAGTAAGAGTGTTCAGACCAAAGTGGACCAGATCCTGGTAAGTTCACAGTGAAGCTTTAGACCGGCATGACTCAGCAGGTTATTTAGTCACATGACTGAGCAGGTTATTTAGTAACATTGACCTCGGAGCTCAGGTGTGATCTCTTCTCTTCTGATTGGCAGCAAGACGTCCAGCGTTTCTCCGACAACGACAAGCTGTACCTGTACCTCCAGCTGCCCTCTGGACCCAGCTCAGGAGACAAGAGGTCAGACCTGCTGCTGCGTCAGCTCATGACAGGAATACTGAAGTGTGTGTCCTGCTCACTGTGTGTGTTTGTGTGTGTGTGTGTGTGTAGTGGCGGCGGCGGCGGTGACTCCAGTTCGTTCAACACAGCCGATCAGCTTCACACCTGTAACTGGATCCGCAGTCACCTGGAGGAGCATTCAGACACCTGCCTGCCCAAACAGGACGTCTACGAGACGTACAAGTCAGGAACCGACCGCAGATTAAAACCCCCCGAGGTCAGCCAGTGGGTCACGTGATGCCTGACTGTCTTCCTGTCTGTGTCCTTCCAGGAGATACTGTGAGAACCTGCAGCATCGACCTCTGAGCGCCGCCAACTTTGGGAAGATCATCAGAGACATCTTCCCCAACATCAAGGCCCGGCGACTCGGCGGCAGAGGACAGTCCAAATATCCTTTCACCTGCTCAGAGACGAGGCTGAGACAATGACGAGGACGAGACAATGATGAGACGACACAATGAGTCTCATCATTGTCTAACTCGATGAGTTAGATGATCCAGATCCAGTAAGGGTGCTTGGTGCTCAGGGTGCCCCTCTGCTGCTTGTGTTCATCAGATCCACTCGTCGCTCCTCCACAGTCCAAATATGGTCATTGCAAAAATTCCAAGATGGCAAACGCCAAAAGGCTTCAAAACTGTAGTCCACAAGCCAATGTGTGACGTTACCATGACAACGTCCACTTCTCACATAGGTGAACGGGACCTGGTTCAGATGTCGTGTCCGCTAGTTGACGACAAGAGACAAATACTAGTTTTAACCCGTTTGAATTGTTATTACACGTACAATGTCAGTTTACAGGACCGGAGGGGACAGGGTTTAGCTCAGAACTAGAGGAGTAACAGACACAAACATAGAGGCTGTTAAAGTGAGGAGGTAAAGTGACGGCACAATAACAATCCATGTTATTAAATAACCTGCTGAGTCATGCCTCTGGTCCAGGTTGCAGTGTGATTCCTTAACCTGCCCGGCTCATACGTACTGTTACAGCGGCATCAGGAGGAAGACGGTGCTCAACATGCCGCTGCTGCCCAACCTGGACCTGAAGAACGACCCGGTACATCCACGCACTCAGCCTGCTGATGCCACGCCGCCGCCAGAACCCGCATCTAACCCCTCTTCTCCTCCCCGTCCAGGCTGAGCTGACGGAGCTGGTCCAGACCTACAAACAGGAAGTGACAGAGGCAGCGTGCGAGCTGATCTGCGACTGGGCGCAGAAGATCCTGAAGCGTTCATTCGACACGGTGGTGGAGATAGCCCGCTACCTGATCCAGGAGCACATCGTCAACCCGCGCTGCAGCCAGGCGGAGCTGGTGACCTCGGCCGCCCTCGCAGGAGGTCCGGCCAAAGCCCACAAGGTCATCAAGAAAACGCCTGTCATCTCTAAGGCGGAGAGCGACGGCACCACCGACCACAAGGTGACCACAGGTGTTTCTGTTCATTGATCACTTCCAGATGTTTCTCACTGCCGCTCACTGCTACCTGTCTGTCTGCAGAAGGAACTCGGAGACGCCTCCTCCTCGTCTTCACTGAGGCCGCCGTCCGGGGACAAGTCGTCTGCAGCCAAGCCTTCCTCCCTGGACACTCCACCCTCGTCCTCCTCCCTGCGTCCCGCGGTACGTCCATTTATTTAGTAACATGCCTGAGCAGGTTATTTAGTAACATGACGGAGCAGGTTATTAAGTAACATGACGGAGCAGGTTATTAAGTAACATGACGGAGCAGGTTATTAAGTAACATGACGGAGCAGGTTATTTAGTAACATGACGGAGCAGGTTATTAAGTAACATGACGGAGCAGGTTATTTAGTAACATGACGGAGCAGGTTATTAAGTAACATGACGGAGCAGGTTATTTAGTAACATGACGGAGCAGGTTATTTAGTAACATGACTGAGCAGGTTATTTAGTAACATGACGGAGCAGGTTATTTAGTAACATGACGGAGCAGGTTATTAAGTAACATGACGGAGCAGGTTATTTAGTAACATGACGGAGCAGGTTATTAAGTAACATGACGGAGCAGGTTATTTAGTAACATGACGGAGCAGGTTATTTAGTAACATGACGGAGCAGGTTATTTAGTAACATGACGGAGCAGGTTATTAAGTAACATGACGGAGCAGGTTATTAAGTAACATGACGGAGCAGGTTATTTAGTAACATGACGGAGCAGGTTATTAAGTAACATGACGGAGCAGGTTATTTAGTAACATGACGGAGCAGGTTATTTAGTAACATGACGGAGCAGGTTATTAAGTAACATGACGGAGCAGGTTATTTAGTAACATGACTGAGCAGGTTATTTAGTAACATGACGGAGCAGGTTATTTAGTAACATGACAGAGAAGGTTATTTAGTAACATGACGGAGCAGGTTATTTAGTAACATGACGGAGCAGGTTATTAAGTAACATGACGGAGCAGGTTATTTAGTAACATGACGGAGCAGGTTATTAAGTAACATGACGGAGCAGGTTATTTAGTAACATGACGGAGCAGGTTATTTAGTAACATGACGGAGCAGGTTATTTAGTAACATGACGGAGCAGGTTATTAAGTAACATGACGGAGCAGGTTATTAAGTAACATGACTGAGCAGGTTATTTAGTAACATGACGGAGCAGGTTATTTAGTAACATGACGGAGCAGGTTATTTAGTAACATGACGGAACAGGTTATTAAGTAACATGACGGAGAAGGTTATTAAGTAACATGACTGAGCAGGTTATTAAGTAACATGACGGAGCAGGTTATTAAGTAACATGACGGAGCAGGTTATTTAGTAACATGACGGAGCAGGTTATTTAGTAACATGACGGAGCAGGTTATTAAGTAACATGACGGAGCAGGTTATTTAGGCTACGTTCACACCGCAGTTACAAGTGACCTGAATCTGATTTTTTCGCTCATATGTGACCCATATCTGATTTGCTTTTGACAATGTGAACAGCACAAGTCGCATTGAATCTGACATTTTCTAATCAGATTCAGGCCACATTTAAATGTGGTACTGAATCGGATACGTATCGGATTTTTTTGAATGCGACCGCAGTCTGAACAGCCAGGTCGCATTTAATGCGACTTTGACGTCATTCTGACCCGCGCTGCACTGTTTTGTAAATGAATGACAAATAAAGTTGATTGAAAAGCGGGCGGGAGCCAAAACAAACATGGAGGACAGCAGCGAAGCAATCACCCGCTCACAAATTTGCCGGCTGCCGCCACACACTGTTTTTAGCATGAAGCCATACAGTCCCACGTTACCGGTTGCCGTTGCCATGTTCGCTTCCGTAAACACCGCTGTGACGTGATGTCATCAATGATCAACTGCGCATGCGGGTCACTTCAGGAGCGTGAGCTGTTCACACAGCAATCCGTAGACAGGCCGCATTTAAAGAGGTAATGTGAACAGCCAAACAAAAAATCGGATTTGAGCCATAAATCGGAATTGTGCATTAAGACCTGCGGTGTGAACGTAGCCTTAGTAACATGACGGAGCAGGTTATTAAGTAACATGACGGAGCAGGTTATTAAGTAACATGACGGAGCAGGTTATTAAGTAACATGACGGAGCAGGTTATTAAGTAACATGACGGAGCAGGTTATTTAGTAACATGACGGAGCAGGTTATTAAGTAACATGACGGAGCAGGTTATTTAGTAACATGACTGAGCAGGTTATTTAGTAACATGACGGAGCAGGTTATTTAGTAACATGACGGAGCAGGTTATTTAGTAACATGACTGAGCAGGTTATTAAGTAACATGACGGAGCAGGTTATTTAGTAACATGACTGAGCAGGTTATTTAGTAACATGACGGAGCAGGTTATTTAGTAACATGACTGAGCAGGTTATTTAGTAACATGACTGAGCAGGTTATTTAGTAACATGACGGAGCAGGTTATTTAGTAACATGACGGAGCAGGTTATTTAGTAACATGACTGAGCAGGTTATTTAGTAACATGACGGAGCAGGTTATTTAGTAACATGACGGAGCAGGTTATTTAGTAACATGACTGAGCAGGTTATTAAGTAACATGACGGAGCAGGTTATTTAGTAACATGACGGAGCAGGTTATTTAGTCACATGACGGAGCAGGTTATTTAGTAACATGACGGAGCAGGTTATTTAGTAACATGACTGAGCAGGTTATTAAGTAACATGACGGAGCAGGTTATTAAGTAACATGACTGAGCAGGTTATTAAGTAACATGACGGAGCAGGTTATTTAGTAACATGACGGAGCAGGTTATTAAGTAACATGACGGAGCAGGTTATTTAGTAACATGACGGAGAAGGTTATTTAGTAACATGACGGAGCAGGTTATTTAGTAACATGACGGAGCAGGTTATTAAGTAACATGACGGAGCAGGTTATTTAGTAACATGACGGAGCAGGTTATTAAGTAACATGACGGAGCAGGTTATTAAGTAACATGACGGAGCAGGTTATTAAGTAACATGACAGAGAAGGTTATTTAGTAACATGACAGAGAAGGTTATTTAGTAACATGACGGAGCAGGTTATTAAGTAACATGACGGAGCAGGTTATTTAGTAACATGACGGAGCAGGTTATTAAGTAACATGACGGAGCAGGTTATTAAGTAACATGACAGAGAAGGTTATTTAGTAACATGACTGGTTGTGATGCAGGTGGAGGCCTTCATGAAGCAGTTACCCAGAATCCTCCCTCGGAGCTCCATCCCTGATAAGACCCAGCTTTCGGTCCGCTCCTCTCCGCCATCGCTGGCTCCCAAAGATGGTGTCGTCTCTGGGGTTGGGGGGGCTTCTGGACCCGGGGGCCCAGCTGCCGGCAGCGGTGGTGGAGTGAAGGTTATCGCCATGGCGACGCTGCCCCAGCAGCAGGGCGGGCCGGTCCCAGTGATGATCCTGCCTCAGGGCTGTCTGTCGTACGAGCGGGAAAAGGTCGCCCCGCTGCCGCCGCCGCCTCCTCAGCAGCAGCAGCACGGCCCTGCAGCCCCCACCTCGGTGGTCCAGAAAGCACGGGGGAATGCCAGCAAACGCCCGCTGGAGGTGGTGACACCAGGCGGCGTTGTGGGCGTGTCTGGCGGCCCTGCTGCTCCCCCGGTGAAACGAAAACGTGGACGACCGAGGAAACCGCGGCCCGAGGACGCCCTGCCTCCGCCTCCTCCTGCTGCTCTTTCCCCCAAGCCTCCCCCTCCGGCGCCTTCCTCACACCCGCCCATCATCACCTCCCTGACCGGCGGCGTCATCCAGAAAGCCACTTCCTCCTCCTCCTCCTCCTCACAGCCGGTGCTGGAGCTGGTCATCCAGGAGCAACCAGGGCTGGTTCTGAGTCCACTGCCGGCGGGGTCAGACCCGGGTCACCGGCTGATGGAGCACCGTGGTGTGGTGGTGCAGTGTCAGCCGGGCGGCGCCGTGGAACCGGACCGCCATGGCAGGCCGCTGCTGCTGTTCCAGAGTCCAGCGAACCCCAGCTGGGAGCTGGCGGCCTCGGGACGGACCCCGATGGTGGAGGTGATCCAGAAAGCTCCGAGGCCGAGCAACAACAACAGCAGCGCTGCTCCTCCACCTGCAGCACACCTCCACCCTCCTCTTCCTCTGCCCACGCTGCACGAGGAGCGGGGGGAGGTGGAGATAACGTTGACGCCGGTGGAGCTGCACCTCAACCCACCGCCGTCTTCCACCTCTTCTTCTGCTGCTCCTGCCTCCTCTTCCTCCGTCTCCTCAGTCAGCGTGGTGAAGGTGGAGGAGGAGGAGGAGGAGGTGGCAGGGGGCAGCAGCAGCTCCTCAAACAGAGAGGGACACTAGCTCTCCTTTCTTCCTCCTCCTCTTTTTAATCACTCAGCTTTTACCTCACCAGCGACAAAGCGTCGCCCCCCTCCTCACCTCTCTTCTTCCTTATTGGTGGAAATCCCAGATTGGCGACAGCAGAGAGCCAATCAGGGATAAATGAAGCCGAGACCTTCAACTCACTGCCCTTTCATCTGCTCTCATTGCACTTACCAGTTCACTGGATGTCCGTCCGTCTGTATGTCGACAGGTAGAGCGCCTCCTTGGGTGGCCGCGCCTCCTCAAGTCAAACCTCTTCCTCGCCTCCTGGTCACCCTCCCCTATCCAGACTTCTGGTTCATAGATCAGTCGATTTATATGAAAAAAAGGAAGAAATAAAGAAGCAGCGCATGGTGAACAGGAAGGAGGTGTGTGGTGAACAGGAAGGAGGTGTGTGGTGAGCAGGAAGGAGGTGTGTGGTGAACAGGAAGGAGGTGCGTGATGAGCAGGAAGGAGGAGAGGACGAATCAGAAGGTACTACGGGTCAGAGCCTTGTGAAGGTTCTTTGTGCCGCCTCGATTCACCGCCACGTCATGAAAATGATTTTAAGGATGCAATATTTTTTTAAGGTGTTTTTCAAACCTTCGACTGAGAGTCTGAATCGAGTTCTTCTGTTCTAAACAGCTTTGTTGTGTTTGTGTCGCTTATCCTTCTGATCTGTGTGTGTGTGTGTGTGTGTGTGTGTGTGTGTGTGTGTGTGTGACCTTCAGGTCGTTTAAAGGGACTACAGTAATGATCTTTTGACTGTTAAACCTATACCTGTTGCATGATGGGAAAGTGAGTTTTCAGCTCTTAGCCTCGCTCGCAGCACCGATGCTGTCGATGTGTTTGAAGTGCCAAAACTTCCTCTCGAAGGTCTCGGACGCCTTCGGCCCGTTTCACATGCAACCGGAACGGACGAAAAGTTTCTCGTCATTCTGAATGTTGACAAGTATTTATGTCACGTTCTGCTTCAAGCTTGCACAGATTTAGTTTTACCGTTCGGATGATAATAATGATATAAGTTGAGCAACCAGCAACGCTAGCTGTGTAAAGTTGCCGTTGCTGGTTCAGAGCAATGGAACTAAACACGACGTTTAAAGCAACATTTCACTTGATGGGCGACAGGAAGCACTTCTGGACTTGTTGGACTTGACTCTAGACTTGTTGGCCCTGACTCTGGACTTGTTGGCCCTGACTCTGGACTTGTTGGACTTGACTCTCGACTTGTTGGCCCTGACTCTGGACTTGTTGGACTTGACTCTGGACTTGTTGGCCCTGACTCTGGACTTGTTGGACTTGACTCTGGACTTGTTGGCCCTGACTCTGGACTTGTTGACCCTGACTCTGGACTTGTTGGACTTGACTCTGGACTTGTTGACCCTGACTCTGGACTTGTTGGACTTGACTCTCGACTTGTTGGCCCTGACTCTGGACTTGTTGGACTTGACTCTCGACTTGTTGGCCCTGACTCTGGACTTGTTGGACTTGACTCTCGACTTGTTGGCCCTGACTCTGGACTTGTTGGACTTGACTCTGGAATTGTTGGCCCTGACTCTGGACTTGTTGGACTTGACTCTCGACTTGTTGGCCCTGACTCTAGACTTGTTGACCCTGACTCTGGACTTGTTGGCCCTGACTCTGGACTTGTTGACCCTGACTCTGGACTTGTTGGCCCTGACTCTGGACTTGTTGACCCTGACTCTGGACTTGTTGGACTTGACTCTCGACTTGTTGGCCCTGACTCTAGACTTGTTGACCCTGACTCTGGACTTGTTGGACTTGACTCTCGACTTGTTGGCCCTGACTCTGGACTTGTTGGACTTGACTCTGGACTTGTTGGCCCTGACTCTGGACTTGTTGGCCCTGACTCTGGACTTGTTGGACTTGACTCTGGACTTGTTGGCCCTGACTCTGGACTTGTTGGACTTGACTCTGGACTTGTTGGCCCTGACTCTGGACTTGTTGACCCTGACTCTGGACTTGTTGGACTTGACTCTGGACTTGTTGACCCTGACTCTGGACTTGTTGGACTTGACTCTCGACTTGTTGGCCCTGACTCTGGACTTGTTGACCCTGACTCTGGACTTGTTGGACTTGACTCTGGACTTGTTGACCCTGACTCTGGACTTGTTGACCCTGACTCTGGACTTGTTGGACTTGACTCTCGACTTGTTGGCCCTGACTCTGGACTTGTTGTCCCTGACTCTGGACTTGTTGTACTTGACTCTAGACTTGTTGGCCCTGACTCTGGACTTGTTGGACTTGACTCTGGACTTGTTGGCCCTGACTCTGGACTTGTTGACCCTGACTCTGGACTTGTTGGACTTGACTCTGGACTTGTTGGACTTGACTCTGGACTTGTTGGCCCTGACTCTGGACTTGGCACGGTCTTACCAATCGTCGTCCAACAAGTTGTGAGGTGCGATGAGATCTCAATCAAAGTGAAGTGAAGCTTCGAGTGTCCTGTTGCGAATCTAGATCGGATGTAAAAGGTTCCCTCTGCAGGACCTACTGGGCTAAACTGGTTTAGCTGGAGATCTGACAGGAGTTCAAGTAATGGTTCAGTGTAAGTCAGTGATTGGAGGAGGCCTCAGTTTGGACCAACTGATTCAAGGTTTGGAAAGGGACTTGAAGTCCAGCAGCTTTGTTGGCATTTGCATCCCAAATCAGTTTCAAGTATTTTTCAAGTAAATGAACGGCATGGAAACCCCAGTTTGGCCCAGTTTTACTGTTTAACCGGGTCAACGTTTAACCGGGTCAACTGGGCCCCAGGATACAAACCTGGACCCAGAGGATCCATTCTGGGAAGGGGGGTCATGGAAAGTCAAAGATGCAACTGGACTCGGGAAGTTCAGCTGCACGGTGAAAAGAAGTTTGTGAAATACAGTACATTTGCGATTAGAGGTAGAAGTCCAGTTCTGAGAGGAATCTGAGAACTGGTTCAGATCCAGTCAGTGAAGGCAGTAGAAGTCCAGCTTGGTCCAGTTCAGACCTGCACAGGGAACCTGGGTTTGAAGGTGGAGGGGGTCGAGAGAATCTTTCACTGTGGAGCCTTGTCGCTCAAAAAAACAGAAACGGGTTAGATCATCAAAGATTTAAAGGATCGGGATTCGGGTAGCGGTGCGTTGACCTCGACGGATCAGACTCAATGACACGGCGTCCTCTGATGTCACTTCCTGTATCTGTCGGTGGCATGGAAGGGACTCACTCACTGATTTGATTGTTGTAACTGTTTGATCTCCGTGAAGTTACATTCATGATTCGAGTGTCGTTCTTTCACTTTCAGGCGTTTTCATTCTGAGCTCTTAGACCACATGCAGGTTCAGCTGAGGTACCCGGGTCGTCCAGGTCCTGAGACCTCCAAGGTCTTTTTTTTTTTTTCATGAAACTTTTTTTGAAAGCACTTAAAGACGCTTGAAGGTGAAGTAGACAATTCATGAGACGAGAGGTCTGTGTGACCGAGCTGCTCCGGGTCAACGCCTGCAGTTAATGTGATGACGAAGAAGATGGTGATGAAGATGTTAATGATGAAGATGATGGTTATAATGATGATGATGATGGTGAACTCCCAGTCTAACCTGAAGTAGCCCAGTTTCCTGTCAGAGACCCACTCCAATTCTCCTTTTCAAGACAGATTTTGTGGCGTTTGGTTTCAGCTCGTGGAACTCTGGGTAACGGAGTCCTCACAGAGGAGAGCCTGACATCTCTGACATCAAACAGCAACATTTAAAAGCTTCACGCTGCCATTTTCTTTCCAAACTCGAGAATGTCCATGGAGTTGACGTCTTTCAGATGGTTGTACAGCTTGTTGATGTGCAGATTTTATTATTATTATTATTGTTCCTGTTGCTATGAAGATCTTTTTAAAAGTATCTTTGCTTCCTGCATGGTTTTCCTGTGACTGTTCTGTCTGTTTTTGAATATTTTTTTAACTTTCAACATTTGTTTTTGTTTCCCTGTAATCAGCTGGCTTTGTGTTGTTGTTGTTTGTTTTGCACTTTACTCTTTTAAATTAAATATCGAAGGTCGGTCCAAAACAAAATGAATTTCCCCTCCGTTGGCCCTTTTGGTTTGGAAGCCACGATAATCAGTGAAATGCACCTTTACTTAACTTCCGCCCGCGTTGTTTTCACGGGCCTGTTTTGTTTGTTTGTTGTTTGTTGTTTGTTGTGAAGAGAAACAAAAGATGGCGGAGGACAGAAGCAGAACATTAATGTGAATCTATTTTCCTACGCTGACTGGAATAAAGGAAGTGACGTTCATTGGCGGGAAACGGAGTCGCTTTATCACAAATCTTTACTTTCAGTTTGACTTTTTAGTTTTCTTCCTCGTATCGTTTTATTTCGCTTTCTTTCTCTTTTTCTCGTTTCCTTTCCTTGTCCTCTTTTCCTTCTCTTACTTTCCTTTCATTTCCTCTTTTTCTCTTTAATTTAATATTAATGAATCAAGTTTCTGTTTGAGGCTTCAGAATTTCTGTCTGACTACACCTTTATACAATTTACAAGAAATATAGACATAATATTGTGATATAAATAGATAAAATACTAAAATAAGGAATAGATATTTCACCATTATATGTTTATTCATTTAGGTTGAAAACAAGAAAACTAGCGCTTTCAAAAACAGGAATTAAAAATGATTAAAAAAAATATTAATGAGTGAAATTAAAGTAAAACTGAAAAAGTTTGAAAGGAAATGTGTTCACTTTACTGAAAGAGGAAGTTTAACTCATTAAAATCAAATGTTTCTTCATTAAAATCATTCAGGGAAAAATACAGCTGAATATTTTAATCCCATCTGAACCAGAACCACAATCTGAACCAGAACCAGCTGCTCAAGGTAATCGTACAGACACAGAAAATTAACCATGCCATCTTCAAAATAAAGGCTTTGTGAAAATGATGAAGTTGAAAGGAATTTCCCAGATTTTTTGTGTTTAATAATCGGTTACATGTGCTAAAGTAAACTCCAAAGATGGATTAACTGACTACTACTAAAATTAAAGTGACTCTAACAGAATCATTTTTAAATGTGGGAACAAAATAATAGATACTAAAATCAATATTATGAATCTAAAATAAACATTACTTGTATACGTTTTGCCCTTTAAAACAAATAATAAACATGAATAATAAGAAATTATTCTATTAAAAATCAGCTTTGATTGAATTCAGTGTTTAACCTTTATATCATGCTTTTATTGTGTAAGTATTAGCCGGATGTTCCGTCGTTTCGGACCTCGGCTATCTTGACGCATGTTGCGTCACGAGTCGAGCAGACAGGCCACAGTACCCGGACCAGATGGGCCACTCCAGAGCCTGAACGGCTGGACTGAAACCAGGAGTGAAGACCCGGACTAAACCCGGACTAGACCCGGACCAGAGGCCTCGACTCAACCCGGAAACCCCCGGGACGAAACCCGGATCGAAGCCCGAGTCTCCGTCCCTTTAAACGGGAGCGAAGACGCTTCAGTGACCGGGTAGGTCTCCTTCCCCTCCTCCTTCCCCTCCTCCTTCTCCTCCTTCTTCGGCTGCCTATTATTTCCGTCAGACTTTTCTTCTTTTGGCTGTTTGTGTTCCTCAGCTAGCTGTTAGCTGTTAGCCGCTAGCCGCCGTGTTGTCCGGGTGTTCCGGTGCTCGGTCCCGGACCGCGGGCCTGCCGCAGCCCGGCTCACCGCCTCCTTCCTTCGGCTTGTTTTCATCAGGAGGGAGCGGCTCTGCTCCTCCTCCTCCTCCTCCTCCTCCTCCTCCCTCTGTGATTACACTCCTGAACACCTCCGTAGTACTCACTGATACTGTGAGTTCACCTCCTCGTGTGTTGTACTATTTGTGTAATATTGCTGCAGTGGTAGGATCTGTATTTAAACTAGCATGTGTGCTAAGTATTAATCGCGTATTTGTAGTATTTTACCTCCTACTATACTGCAACAGTACTCCTCTGTTAGAATACTAATTTAATACTAGTGCAATACTCCTATACATATAGTAATACATATTGTACTTTAATACTAGTGCAATACTTCTATACATATAGTAATACATATTGTACTTTAATACTAGTGCAATACTTCTATACATATAGTAATTATAGTACTTTAATACTAGTACAATACTGACAGCTACTTGTTTGTGTTTATTAATACGTAGTATTTGGTGTCCCACAGTATCTGTGGTTCCCTCATAATACTAAAAACTCAAACTACACTGAAAACTACAATATTCCTGTTGAAAGTGAACTACAGTCAAAATGTCCGCCAGCATCCCAGTTTAATTCTCAGTTCAATGTTTGAGACTCAGAAACAACGCTGTGTTGTTGTGTAGTCGTGTTGATGTGTAGTTGTGTAGTTGTGTTGTTGTGTAGTCGTGTTGTTGTGTAGTCGTGTTGATGTGTAGTTGTGTAGTTGTGTAGTCGTGTTGATGTGTAGTCGTGTTGATGTGTAGTCGTGTTGATGTGTAGTTGTGTAGTTGTGTAGTCGTGTTGATGTGTAGTCGTGTTGATGTGTAGTTGTGTTGTTGTGTAGTCGTGTTGTGGTGTTGATGTGTAGTCGTGTTGTTGTGTAGTTGTGTTGATGTGTAGTTGTGTTGATGTGTAGTCGTGTTGATGTGTAGTTGTGTTGTTGTGTAGTCGTGTTGTGGTGTTGATGTGTAGTCGTGTTGTTGTGTAGTTGTGTTGATGTGTAGTTGTGTTGTTGTGTAGTCGTGTTGTTGTGTAGTCGTGTTGATGTGTAGTCGTGTTGATGTGTAGTCGTGTTGTGTTGTTGTGTAGTCGTGTTGTTGTGTAGTTGTGTAGTCGTGTTGTGGTGTTGATGTGTAGTCGTGTTGTTGTGTAGTTGTGTAGTCGTGTTGATGTGTAGTCGTGTTGTTGTGTAGTTGTGTAGTCGCGTTGTGGTGTTGATGTGTAGTCGTGTTGTTGTGTAGTTGTGTAGTCGTGTTGTGGTGTTGATGTGTAGTCGTGTTGTTGTGTAGTCGTGTTGTGTTGAGGTGTAGTTGTGTTGATGTGTAGTCGTGTTGTGTTGATGTGTAGTTGTGTTGATGTGTAGTCGTGTTGATGTGTAGTCGTGTTGTGTAGTCGTGTTGTGTTGATGTGTAGTTGTGTTGATGTGTAGTCGTGTTGTGTAGTCGTGTTGTTGTGTTGATGTGTAGTCGTGTTGTTGTGTTGATGTGTAGTCGTGTTGTTGTGTAGTCGTGTTGTTGTGTTGATGTGTAGTCGTGTTGATGTGTAGTCGTGTTGTGTTGTTGTGTTGATGTGTAGTCGTGTTGTTGTGTTGATGTGTAGTCGTGTTGTGTTGATGTGTAGTCGTGTTGTCGTGTTGATGTGTAGTCGTGTTGTGTTGATGTGTAGTCGTGTTGTTGTGTTGATGTGTAGTCGTGTTGTTGTGTTGATGTGTAGTCGTGTTGTGTTGTTGTGTTGATGTGTAGTCGTGTTGTTGTGTTGATGTGTAGTCGTGTTGTTGTGTTGATGTGTAGTCGTGTTGTTGTGTTGATGTGTAGTCGTGTTGTGTTGTTGTGTTGATGTGTAGTCGTGTTGTTGTGTTGATGTGTAGTCGTGTTGTTGTGTTGATGTGTAGTCGTGTTGTGTAGTCGTGTTGTTGTGTTATTGTGTAGTCGTGTTGTTGTGTTATTGGGTAGTCGTGTTGTTGTGTTGATGTGTAGTTGTGTTGTTGTGTAGTCGTGTTGTGTTGTTGTTGTGTTGATGTGTAGTTGTTGTGTTGATGTCTAGTTGTGTAGTTGTGTTGATGTGTAGTTGTGTTGTTGTGTTGATGTGTAGTTGTGTTGTTGTGTTGATGTGTAGTCGTGTTGTGTTGTTGTGTAGTCGTGTTGTGTTGATGTGTAGTCGTGTTGTTGTGTTGATGTGTAGTTGTTGTGTTGATGTCTAGTTGTGTAGTTGTGTTGATGTGTTGATGTGTAGTCGTGTTGTGTTGTTGTGTAGTCGTGTTGTGTTGATGTGTAGTCGTGTTGTTGTGTTGATGTGTAGTTGTTGTGTTGATGTCTAGTTGTGTAGTTGTGTTGATGTGTAGTCGTGTTGTGTTGTTGTGTAGTCGTGTTGTGTTGATGTGTAGTCGTGTAGTTGTGTTGATGTGTAGTCGTGTTGTGTTGATGTGTTGATGTGTAGTCGTGTTGTTGTGTTGATGTGTAGTCGTGTTGTGTTGTTGTGTTGATGTGTAGTCGTGTTGTTGTGTTGATGTGTAGTCGTGTTGTGTTGATGTGTAGTCGTGTTGTGTTGTTGTGTTGATGTGTAGTCGTGTTGTGTAGTCGTGTTGTTGTGTTATTGTGTAGTCGTGTTGTTGTGTTATTGGGTAGTCGTGTTGTTGTGTTGATGTGTAGTTGTGTTGTTGTGTAGTCGTGTTGTGTTGTTGTTGTGTTGATGTGTAGTTGTTGTGTTGATGTCTAGTTGTGTAGTTGTGTTGATGTGTAGTTGTGTTGTTGTGTTGATGTGTAGTTGTGTTGTTGTGTTGATGTGTAGTCGTGTTGTGTTGTTGTGTAGTCGTGTTGTGTTGATGTGTAGTCGTGTTGTTGTGTTGATGTGTAGTTGTTGTGTTGATGTCTAGTTGTGTAGTTGTGTTGATGTGTTGATGTGTAGTCGTGTTGTGTTGTTGTGTAGTCGTGTTGTGTTGATGTGTAGTCGTGTTGTTGTGTTGATGTGTAGTTGTTGTGTTGATGTCTAGTTGTGTAGTTGTGTTGATGTGTAGTCGTGTTGTGTTGTTGTGTAGTCGTGTTGTGTTGATGTGTAGTCGTGTAGTTGTGTTGATGTGTAGTCGTGTTGTGTTGATGTGTTGATGTGTAGTCGTGTTGTTGTGTTGATGTGTAGTCGTGTTGTGTTGTTGTGTTGATGTGTAGTCGTGTTGTTGTGTTGATGTGTAGTCGTGTTGTGTTGATGTGTAGTCGTGTTGTGTTGTTGTGTTGATGTGTAGTCGTGTTGTTGTGTAGTTGTGTAGTTTCTTTAACAGTATAAATGTAGATTCAGCCTCCAGAGTTGGAACTCAGTCAAACCCTCAGCACCCCTCTATGCTAATGAACTAGCAGATGTGTGTGTGTGTGTGTGTGTGTGTGTGTGTGTGTGTGTGTGTGTGTGTGTGTGTGTGTGTGTGTGTGTGTGTGTGTGTGTGTGTGTGTGTGTGTGTGTGTGTTTGATAAACTTCACACTTTGCCCTGAACTGAACACGTTGTCACACACTCCCCGATCACTATTATTATTATGCCTACATTGAGGTAATAATAATAATATATTGTTATTATTATTTTACTTATGAAAAAAATATAATAATATATTATTATCATATTTATAATAATAATATATTATTATTATTATTATATATTATTGTAATTATTATTATTATACTGATCATACTCATCGAATTAAATCCATGAAATGAAGATTTGATGATCCGGTTTAACAGATGAGGAACTAAAAGAGACTTTCTGGAAACTTTCAAAGTTTCAGTGTGTGTGTGTGTGCGTGTGTGTGTGTGTGTGTGTGTGTGTGTGTGTGTGTGTGTGTGTGTGTGTGTGTGTGTGTGTGTGTGTGTGTGTGTGTGTTAGTGTGTGTGTGTACTTCCTCATGTTACTAAACTTGTAGCACTCAAACAAACAAACCGGGTCGATGATTCTTCTTCCTTTGTTTGAAACATGGCGACTACATTACCCACAATGCAGTGCCCCCTCCCCGCTGGCTGGCTGTGACATTCAGGTGTGTTGTGCCAGTAAGAGAAGAGATAGGAGGAGTCCGCATCGACCCCGGCAGAGTCCGGTTCATGTCCACATCTGCTGGTCTGGAGTTCATCTGGACCCTCCACCCTCGTAGACCTCCACCCACGTAGACCTCCACCCGCATAGGCCTCCACCCGTGTGGACCTCCACCCACGTAGACCTCCACCCACGTAGACCTCCACCCGCGTAGGCCTCCACCCACGTAGGCCTCCACCCACGTAGGCCTCCAACCGCGTAGACCTCTTACTGCGTAGACCTCCACCATCAACCCTGTCTGTTAACACTGGGTCAAAGGTCAAATACTTCATCAGCTGATTGTTTTCTATTGATCATCAGCGTCCAATCAATGATCAAACAGCTGATTCCAGGTGGAGGAGGTACTCAAATGTCTTTTACTTGAGTAGAGGTAAAAACTACTGCATTCAAAATGTACATAAGATAGTAGAGGTAAAAGTACTCACAAGTGCAGAGTAATATATGTGATATTATTGTACAAAACTTCTTAAATACATGTGGAGGAATAGAAGTATTGAATGGTAAAGTAAGTGTGTGGAATCGGCCTCCGCCCACGCTGCACATCTGGAAACCATCGCACGCACACACACACACACACAACCAAACACACACTGCTGTGTGATGACATCATGCTCAGCTGTGATCAGATCAGATGAAGCTGTCGATGATGTCATCAGAGGAGCGAAAAAATTCAAGGCAATGGTACTATACTTGAGTATTACTACTACGGTCTACCACGATTACGTCTCAGATGTAAATATCGTACCTCCTCTACTACTTGAATTTGACCGTGTTAGTTACCGTCCAGATGAGTTTTTAATCCCCTTCCTGTCCTGTTTAGCCTAGCTTTGCACAAAGACTGGAAGCCTAGGGGAACTGCTAGCCTACCTTAGCACAAGGACTGGAAGCCTAGAGGAACTCTTAGCCTAGCTTAGCACAAAGACTGGAAGCCTAGAGGAACTGCTAGCCTAGCTTAGCACAAAGTCTGGAAGCCTAGAGGAACTCTTAGCCTAGCTTAGCACAAAGACTGGAAGCCTAGGGGAACTGCTAGCCTAGCTTAGCACAAAGACTGGAAGCCTAGAGGAACTCTTAGCCTAGCTTAGCACAAAGACTGGAAGCCTAGAGGAACTGCTAGCCTAGCTTAGCACAAAGACTGGAAGCTGAGGGGAACTCTAGCAATATTTGGAAAAAGCGGGATGAGATGAAGACGCATCGTCATGGAAACGCAGAATCTTTGTTACAAAGCGTTGTCATGGAAACTGAATTCTTCCATCTCCTCCTCTTCCCTCCTGCGTTCGGACCGTTGTGTTGGCAGGAAGTGTTGAAGGTGATGATGACAGGGTGGTGTGCAGCAGGAGGACGTTACATAACACACACACACACACACACACACACACACACACACACACTGAAGCGGGGGTGCAAAGCAAAGCCAAATGATCATGTAAATACATCCCATTTCATGTTTGTGTAACTGTTTTTATTTTTGGGGGGGTGAAATATTTAATATTTATTTAATTTAAGTTATTTAAAATATAAAAATAATAAATACATTTAAAATATATCATTTGAAATGATAATAATGCCAAAATGTGTATATATATATAATTTTATAAAAAATATAAAATGTAATATTATAAATTATAACTAAAATGTTAATGTTATATTAGTATGTTTCAATTTAATTTAATAGTATACGATTATTATTGTAGAGGCTAAACCTAAAGCTTAAAGCCACTGAGGGGCAGCATAGAACGGATTTACTTAGATTGACGCGCTTGCCAGCCACTGAAGGAGACAGACGACTTCTTGGTTGGTTACTTTGCAATGGTTCTTTATTTTTCTCACCATAATGATGCGCAACATCCGTTACCAGTGTGAACAAAAGTCAATAATGCACCATTCACCAAATAAGGCTCGCCTGCTGTAGCGTGGCTGAGCAGAGCGCTCGAAAACTGTATGCTCTTCTGACTAGCAACACCTGAGACCGGAAACACTAGTTCCCACCTATATAACCCCCCTTCCTGGTGCACTGAGGATGCCTACTGGCCCCATACAGACACACACCCAAACACAGAAATGGCTCATACAATTATTTATTATTTTTTTATTAAATGATTGTTTAATTATTTAAATACAAATATTTGCAGTGAATATTCATCTCTTTTCCTGTAGGCCTCCGCACAATGGCCGACGCCAAGGTCTCCGTGTCCCCGGCTTTGCAGCTGCCCCACCTTAGCCCCTCCCACCCAGCCCCGCCCCCTCCACCTGATGCCTCCTCCTCCCCCACCACCTTCTCCTGCCCCTCCTCCCCTTCCAGCGCCTCCTCTTCATCATCGTCTTCCTCTTGTTCTGAGAGTTCGTCTGACTGCCCCGTCCACCACCACCATCACCACCACCACCATCACCACCGCCCCCCGCTGCAGCTGCCCCCGCCTCCGTCCATCAGCGAGCAGCCGTCCTCCCCCAGCGCCAGCCCCCGGAGCTCCTCCCCCAGCGGCAGCATCGGCAGCACCGGCAGCCTTGGTAGCAGCGCCAGCGAGGGCATCGGCAGCAGCGGCGTGTCGAGCGCTGGCGACCCGCGGGGGCCCAGCCCCCCCCTGGACGTCATCTCAGAGGACGCCATGGAGATGGACCTGGGCGTCGACCAAGGTACCTCGTTTTAGAGTTGGAGGTCCTTCAACGCCAAGTAGACGCACCTCAGTGCTAGTGTGAGATCAGCCAAGTCATCAGGGTGGTACTTGAAGCTTCGGTTAGAATGGTACCATCATGAATAATCTGACCTCTCCTTGTTCTATAATCTGACCTCTCCTTGTTCTATAATCTGACCCCTCGTTCTATAATCTGACCCCTCCTCGTTCTATAATTTGACCTCTCCTTGTTCTATTATCTGACCCCTCCTTGTTCTATTATCTGACCCCTCCTTGTTCTATAATCTGACCCCTCCTTGTTCTATAATCTGACCTCTCCTTGTTCTATAATATGACCCCTCCTTGTTCTATAATCTGACCTCTCCTTGTTTTATTATCTGACCCCTCCTTTTTCTATAATCTGACCCCTCCTTGTTCTATTATCTGACCCCTCCTTGTTCTATAATCTGACCCCTCCTTGTTCTATAATCTGACCCCTCCTTGTTCTATAATCTGACCTCTCCTTTTTCTATAATCTGACCTCTGCTTGTTCTATAATCTGACCCCTCGTTCTATAATCTGACCCCTGCTTGTTCTATAATCTGAACTCTCCTTTAGGGCTGCAGCTATCGATTCTTTTTATAATCGATTAATTTAGCACTTTATCGATCGATTAATCGAGGAATCGGATAAAAAAAAATTGCGTTTTTAAACAACCACAACAAATAATGCATAACGAAAATGATGTGGCTGTAAAATGATCAAGCATTTCTAAAAAAAAATAAACAGAGGTATTCATTCCAACTCCAAAATTTGGCTCCAAAACTAAGCCCATTTATTAAGTGCCAGTGAGAATTTAACAACAATACAGTTAAATCAACTTGGATAACATTTAATTTACGTTTTGTTTTGCCAGCAATGGCCCTTTCCTCTCCCTGCCCTAAATATGTGTGTATATAGTGTACTTCTTCTGTGCCATTTATGTATTTAGCTTTCTCTATCACTACAGTAACTGTTTGACCGTTCTTTTCTCTGCTTTGAACTCCTCCGTCCGTTTGGGCAAACACAACAACTCACAGCCAAGCGTAAATCAGGCTTTCCGATTGGCTGTAAAAGCCGCTACGGGAGCCAATACGAGCGTCCGATGCATAAACGTAACTCTATACGTCACTCGCAAGATGGCGGATGAGAAGTGATCGATATACAACAAAACGGAGAAATGCGCCACGGAGACGAGGAGACATCTAGTCACACATTTTACAACTTTACGCATTCGTTTTGTTGTCAGAAATAAATCGCTCACATGGGCAAGCAGGATACCGTTGTTTAGCCCCGATACTCTCTGTCGTTTACGGACATTCTGAGGCTGACTTTCCGCCATCGCGCCAACTAAATTCAGAATGAATGACCGTGTATGACGCGCTGGTGTGCTTCCTGAACAACGGTCCGTGTGGAACAATCGGATCCCTGCACATAGGCGCGTCATAGGAATTTAACAAGGCTTCGAGGCAGATGTTTTGCCTCGAGGAATTTTCATAATCGAGTTAATCGAGTAACTCGATGAATCGTTGCAGCCCTACTCTCCTTGTTCTATAATCTGACCCCTCCTCGTTCTATAATATGACCTCTCCTTGTTCTATAATCTGACCTCTCCTTGTTCTATAATCTGACCTCTCCTTGTTCTATAATCTGACCTCTGCTTGTTCTATAATCTGACCCCTCCTTGTTTATAATCTGACCCCTCCTTGTTCTATAATCTGACCCCTCCTCGTTCTATAATCTGACTTCTCCTTGTTCTATAATCTGACACCTCCTTGTTCTATAATCTGACCTCTCCTTGTTCTATAATCTGACCTCTGCTTGTTCTATAATCTGACCCCTCCTCTAGTTATCGACCCAGAAGTTGCTCTGAAGGCATGCCAGGAAGTTCTTCTGAAGGTGAAGCTGCAGAATAGGGACGTTCCTGAACATCAACAAGTTGACAACAAACAGCAACAACAACTCTGCACAGACTCCACAGAGAGCTCCAGTCCGCAGTGGCACATCAACCCGGACTCTCGTTCCATCAAAGAGGAAGACGAGGAGGAGGAGCAGGAGGGGACGGTTGTCCCGCCCCCTTCAGCCCGGCCTGACTCTTCCTCGCTGCTGAAGGCGTCCTCGTCCTCGTCCAAACAGTCGTGGCTGCTGCGCCTGTTCGAGTCCAAGCTGTTTGACGTCTCCATGGCGATCTCCTACCTGTACAAGTCCAAGGAACCGGGGGTGCAGGCCTACATCGGGAACCGGCTCTTCAGCTTCCCTGACAGCGAGGTGGACTTCTACCTGCCACAACTGCTCAACATGTACGTGCACATGGACACGGAGGTGGGGGACGCCATCAGTCCGTACCTGGTGAGTCCTCAGACAACAAATGGGGCGATCTAGATACCTAGTTAACTACCTAGCTACCTAGATAATTACCTAGCTACCTAGATAATTACCTAGATACCTAGATAACTACCTAGATAATTAGATACCTAGCTACCTAGATAACTACCTAGATAACTAGATAACTACCTAGCTACCTAGATAACTAGATAACTACCTAGATAATTAGATACCTAGCTACCTAGATAACTACCTAGATAACTAGATAACTACCTAGCTACCTAGATAACTAGATAACTACCTAGCTACATAGATAACTACCTAGCTGCCTAGATAACTACCTAGATAATTAGATACCTAGCTACCTAGATAACTACCTAGATAACTAGATAACTACCTAGCTACATAGATAACTACCTAGCTGCCTAGATAACTACCTAGATAATTAGATACCTAGCTACCTAGATAACTACCTAGATAACTAGATAACTACCTAGATAATTAGATACCTAGCTACCTAGATAACTACCTAGATAACTAGATAACTACCTAGCTACCTAGATAACTAGATAACTACCTAGCTACATAGATAACTACCTAGCTGCCTAGATAACTACCTAGATAACTAGATTACTACCTAGCTACATAGATAACTACCTAGCTGCCTAGATAACTACCTAGATAATTAGATACCTAGCTACCTAGATAACTACCTAGATAACTAGATAACTACCTAGCTACATAGATAACTACCTAGCTACATAGATAACTACCTAGCTGCCTAGATAACTACCTAGATAATTAGATACCTAGCTACCTAGATAACTACATAGCTACCTAGATAACTACCTAGATAACTACCTAGATAACTAGATAACTACCTAGCTGCCTAGATAACTACCTAGATAATTAGATACCTAGCTACTTAGATAACTACCTAGATAACTAGATAACTACCTAGCTACATAGATAACTACCTAGCTGCCTAGATAACTACCTAGATAATTAGATACCTAGCTACCTAGATAACTACGTAGATAACTACCTAGATAACTACCTAGCTACCTAGATAACTAGATAACTACCTAGCTACATAGATAACTACCTAGATAATTAGATACCTAGATAACTACATAGCTATCTAGATAACTAGACAACTACCTAGCTGCCTAGATAACTACCTAGATAATTAGATACCTAGCTACCTAGATAACTACCTAGCTGCCTAGATAACTACCTAGATAATTAGATACCTAGATAACTAGATAACTACCTAGATAATTAGATACCTAGCTACCTAGATAACTACCTAGATAACTAGATAACTACCTAGATAATTAGATACCTAGCTACCTAGATAACTACATAGCTACCTAGATAACTAGATAACTACCTAGATAACTAGATTACTACCTAGCTACATAGATAACTACCTAGATAACTAGATAACTACCTAGATAATTAGATACCTAGCTACCTAGATAACTACATAGCTACCTAGATAACTAGATAACTACCTAGATAACTAGATTACTACCTAGCTACATAGATAACTACCTAGCTGCCTAGATAACTACCTAGATAATTAGATACCTAGCTACCTAGATAACTACCTAGCTGCCTAGATAACTATCTAGATAATTAGATACCTAGCTGCCTAGATAACTACCTAGCTGCCTAGATAACTACCTAGATAATTAGATACCTAGCTACCTAGATAACTACCTAGCTGCCTAGATAACTACCTAGCTGCCTAGATAACTATCTAGATAATTAGATACCTAGCTACCTAGATAACTACCTAGCTAGCTACTTATCTAGTAGCTAGCTAGTATGGGTGACGTCACCCCAGTATGGTCCTACTGGGAGCGGCGCACCCACAACACAAAGGGGGGGATTATTGTTGTGATCCATGTGGTCCAGGTGATCCAGGTGGTCCAGGGGATGATGTGATCCAGGTTATCATGTGATCCAGGGGATCATATGTCTGTGTGACTGTGTGTCCGTCCCTCAGATCCACCGCTGCCGAGGTGGGATCACCTTCTCCCTGCTGACGGCGTGGCTGCTGGGCGCCTACTCCTCCGACATGCACATCTCCACACAACGCCACTCCCGAGGGACCAAACTCCGCAAGCTCATCCTGTCTGACGAGCTCAAGCCCTCCTCGCCGCCGCCGGACACCCAGCGGGCGGCATCTGCGTCCGCCAGCCCGTCCTCCTCGCCGTCCCACCGCCGCTGCCACCGGCGACACAACAGCAGCAGCGTGGAGTTGGCCGACCCCGCCCCCGGCAGCCCGGTCCCGGCGGAACCCGAGGTGTTCGTGTCGCCCTCCAGGAGGACCCACCAGAGGTCCAAGTCGGACGCCACCACGGCGAGCAGCAGACCTGGCTCTGGCCTCCGACGGACAGGAAGTAACCCGAAGGTGGAAGCAGTCCACGAGGAGGTAAGGAGCCGATATACGCATATACACACATACATATATACACATACACACATACATATATACACATACATATATACACATACATATATACACATATATATATATACTAACCATTATTACTATTTTAAAATCAGAGAAAGATGTTAAATGTCTTTAGCTATATAGCCAGTTAGCTACGTAGCTAGTTAGCCAGTTAGCTACGTAGCTGCTCAGATAGCCACCTTAACGCTACGCGTCTGTTGGGCTTCCAGCCGGACCGCCTGCGTCCTCAGAGGGAGCTGGTGAAGTCGCTGCTCTGCATCGGGAAGCGTTTGGCGACGCTGCCGACCAAAGAGCAGAAGACCCAGCGGCTGATCTCAGAGCTGTCGCTGCTCAACCACAAGCTGCCGGCCCGGGTGTGGCTGCCCACTGCCGAGCACCAGCACCACGTTTGCAGGATCCCCCACACCCAGGCCGTGGTGCTCAACTCCAAAGACAAGGTGACAGCACTCACGTCCAGACACACCTGGCTCAGGTAACCTGAAACCCGACAGTGGGACCTCCAGGAGCACGACACCCAGCTCGTTGTGCACAGCCTAGCTTAGCACAATGACCGGAAGCCTAATAAACTATTAGCCTAGCTTAGCACAACAACTGGAAGCGCGTGGAACAGTTAGCCTAGCTTAGCACAAAGAATGGCAGCCTGAGAAACTATTAGCCTAGCTTAGCACAAAGACTTGAAGCCGGTGTTAGCCTAACTTAGCACAAAGACTGAAGCATGCAGGACTGTTAGCCATTAATCATTTGTAGCAGCTAGCATGCTAACATGAAAAGTGGAACCCATTGTGTTTAACGTAACTGCATCCTCCTCAGGCTCCGTACATCATCTACGTGGAGGTCTTGGAGTGCCAGAGCTTCGAGACGTCTCCGGTTCCTGTTCGGATCCCGGAGACAAGGATCCATTCGGCTCGCTCAGCAGAAAACCTGGACTGTGGCGGCGGCGTCACCGCGGCTAACGCTAATGGCGGCGGCGGGATGACATCGGAGCACAGAGCAGGAAGTTTCTCCACAGTTCCGAACTACGACAACGACGACGAGGCGTGGGCCACCGACGACATCGGACAGCTGCAGGTGGAGGTGGAAACTCAAACCAGCAGCTCCGACAACATCAGTCAGTTCTCCGTCGACAGCATCACGAGTCTGGAGAGCAAAGAGCCGGTCTTCATCGCCGCCGGAGACATCAGGTACAAACACAGGGCTGGGGGCAGGTGCTGGAAATCCTTGAAAACACTTGAATTTTAGTATTTTGGATTTGGAGTAAAGTGCTTGAAAGTGCTTGAAATGTGTGTTATATGTGATGACATATGATAGAACAGAGAAAAGAAGATCTCCATACAACGGACTTGATTCCAGTCCAGCGTTTTCTTCTTCTCCTTCTCTGTTGACGGCAGATTCCAGACGACTTAATTCGCTCCAAAACTAATTAGATTTCCTCCGACTTCTGCTGGGTTGTTTGTAGCATTGAGGGATGTTCTCTTTGGTTTTGGGTTCTCCAGACGTCGTCTGTCGGAGAACCTCGCTCACACGCCGACTGCGTTCAGGAGAGACCCCGAGGACCCGTCGGCTGTCGCCCTCAAGGAACCCTGGGAGGAGAAAGTCAGGTGATGACGCTGTGTTTTATATCAACACGCTAGGGCTGAAGGAAAGTCGGGAATCAAATATAACTCCTATAGTAAAAATAAAATAAAATCCAATGCTGAAATTAGTCAATTTTAATTTTTTATAAACGTGTTGTCTAACTAAATTCATCTGGAACGAGGCCAACAGCAGGATGTACGTGAGAACGGGAAAGTAGAGCTGACGGTGAGACGAGGAGGGCATAGCCATGGCAACGGGCACACAGCGTCCCACGGAGAATACCAATGTGGTTGTTTTACTTTCTTAATTATGACTTATCTAGAAAGCTGTCAGCTTTTGGTGATACAACATGTTTATTGGTAATGTTTTTGGAATGCCCTCTAGTGGACAGGAAGTAGAACAACCACATTTGGCATTGCCAACGTATAAACCTGTGTAGTGTAGTTAATATTAATAATAGGCTGAATTTGATTAAAAATATAATTTGAATATTGGAAAAGAATCTGGAATGAAATTTGAATCGTGTTGAGGAACGTGGACAGCTGTAGAACCGTGTAATACCGCCGTCTGCCTGCAGGAGGATCCGGGAGGGCTCGCCGTACGGTCACATGCCCAACTGGCGGCTGCTGTCAGTGATCGTGAAGTGTGGAGACGACCTGCGACAGGAGCTGCTGGCCTATCAGGTCCTCCGACAGCTGCAGGTACCACTCACCTGGAATACTAGCAAATATAAAAAATACAAGTTATCAAAATACTTTTATAAATTCATATTTATTTTATATTAAATACATAAATATTGAAAAATATATATTTAAATGTTAGTTAAGTTGTAACTTTTATGTTTCTTAATGTCCGTTTATCTATATACAAATATTATGTGATGTAAAATTTCAGTGTAAACTGTTTATAAAATAGAAATACAGTATTTGTACATTAACTGTAGCCACGGCATCCGGGCGTCGTAATCTGGAATATCCATATAAAGTTTTGTTTTTTTGTTTTTGTTATTCCACCAGATCAAATAAAAAGGTGACAGCTAAACTCCTGCTAAAGAGAGCTATCTTAGCATAAAGGGAGCTAGCTTAGCATCAGGCTAGCTAGCTTAGAGGATCTGAGTAGCTGTTATGACTCCAGTGAATCATGTGATTTCAATATCAATCTTAATATCTGGTCTTGATGAAACCAGTGAAGAGGATCAGAACTGAGAGAACGTGTGACTGTGGACTCATTGATGATTGGTCGGTTGTTTCAGTCGATCTGGCAGCAGGAGCGAGTTCCTCTGTGGATCAAACCCTACAAGATCCTGGTGATGTCATCAGACAGCGGGATGATCGAGCCCGTCCTGAACGCCGTCTCTCTCCACCAGGTGACATTTACAAGTACATCTTAGTTGGGTTGGGTTTTTCATTCAGATTTTTATACAACCCTGTTGTTTATTTATTTGTTGTTTCTTTGTTAATTACTTTGTTAATTCCTGACCTTGAAAAAAACCCATAATGAAACCTCAGTATTCAGCAGCTTTTAATCGTATCACATGGTCTTCTTCAGTCACTGATTCAGCAGATGATGGCGTGGTTATTAGTAATAGATGAAGTTAAACACAGAGAGGTTGTTGATGTTGCCGTGTTCTGGTTTTGTTCAGGTGCGTAAGCAGAGTCAGCTGTCTCTGCTGGACTACTTCCTGCAGGAGCACGGCAGCTTCACCACCGAGGCCTTCCTCACGGCGCAGAGGAGCTTCGTCCAGAGCTGCGCCGGCTACAGCCTCATCTGCTACCTGCTGCAGGTCAAAGACCGGTGAGACGCAGCCGTTAGCTCACGTTAGCACGCTGACAAACTAAACACCAGCCTGTTAGCTCACGTTAGCACGCTGACAAGCTAAACACCAGCCCGTTAGCTCATGTTAGCACGCTGACAAGCTAAACACCAGCCCGTTAGCTCATGTTAGCACGCTGACAAGCTAAACACCAGCCCGATAGCTCACGTTAGCACGCCCGTGTTAAGCTAGGATAGCAGTCCTTGTGCTAAGCTAGGCTAACGGTCCTGATATGATGTCCGCAGACACAACGGCAACATCCTGCTGGACTCTGAAGGCCACATCATCCACATCGACTTCGGCTTCATCCTCTCCAGCTCTCCTCGGAACCTCGGCTTTGAGACGTCCGCCTTCAAACTCACCGCCGAGTTCGTAGATGTGAGTTTCTTCCTTGGTGGTGATGAAGATGATGAAGGTGATGATGCTGATGATGATGTCATCTCCGTTGTGTCAGGTGATGGGGGGTCTGGATGGCGACATGTTCATCTACTACAAGATGTTGATCCTTCAGGGTCTCATCGCTGCCAGGAAACACATGGAGAAGGTTCTGCAGATCGTGGAGATCATGCAGCAAGGTAACGGACGCCTGAACGCCACACACACGACGCCTGAACGCCACACACACGCGATGCCTCAATGCCACACACACAACACCTGAACGCCACACACACACACGCGACGCCTGAACGCCACACACACAACACCTGAACGCCACACACACACACGACGCCTGAACGCCACACACACAACACCTGAACGCCACACACACACGCGACGCCTGAACGCCACACACACAACACCTGAACGCCACACACGACGCCTGAACGCCACACACACAACACCTGAACGCCACACACACACGCGACGCCTGAACGCCACACACACACACGACGCCTGAACGCCACACACACACACGACGCCTGAACGCCACACACACGACGCCTGAACGCCACAGACACAACACCTGAACGCCACACACACACACAACGCCTGAACGCCACACACACACGCGACGCCTGAACGCCACACACACACACGACGCCTGAACGCCACACACACACACGACGCCTGAACGCCACACACACGACGCCTGAACGCCACACACACAACACCTGAACGCCACACACACACACAACGCCTGAACGCCACACACACACGCGACGCCTGAACGCCACACACACAACACCTGAACGCCACACACACACGCAACGCCTGAACACCACACACACGACGCCTGAACGCCACACACACGACGCCTGAACGCCACACACACACAACGCCTGAACGCCACACACACACACAAACGCGACGCCTGAACGCCACACACACACAAAACGCCTCAACGCCACACACACACGATGCTTGAACGCCACACACACACGACTCGTGTTCTTCTCGTCTCCTCCCCGTCCTGACGTGTCCTCCTTGTCTCCTCCTCGTGTCTTCTTCATCTCCTCGTGTCCTTCTCGTCTCCTCCCCGTCCTGACGTGTCCTCCTTGTCTCCTCCTCGTGTCTTCTTCATCTCCTCGTGTCCTTCTCGTCTCCTCCCCGTCCTGACGTGTCCTCCTTGTCTCCTCCTCGTGTCTTCTTCATCTCCTCGTGTCCTTCTCGTCTCCTCCCCGTCCTGACGTGTCCTCCTTGTCTCCTCCTCGTGTCTTCTTCATCTCCTCGTGTCCTCCTCGTCTCCTCCTCGTGTCCTCCTCGCCTCGCCTCCTCCTCGTCTCCTCCCCGTCCTGACGTGTCCTCCTTGTCTCCTCCTCGTGTCCTCCTCGCCTCCTCCCCGTCCTGACGTGTCCTACTTGTCTCCTCCTCACCTCCTCCTTGTCTCCTCCTCGCCTCCTCCCCGTCCTGACGTGTCCTACTTGTCTCCTCCTCACCTCCTCCTTGTCTCCTCCTCGCCTCCTCCCCGTCCTGACGTGTCCTACTTGTCTCCTCCTCACCTCCTCCTTGTCTCCTCCTCGCCTCCTCCCCGTCCTGACGTGTCCTACTTGTCTCCTCCTCACCTCCTCCTTGTCTCCTCCTCGCCTCCTCCCCGTCCTGACGTGTCCTACTTGTCTCCTACTTGTCTCCTACTTGTCTCCTACTCACCTCCTCCTCGTCTCCTCCTCGTTTCCTCCCCGTCCTGATGTGTCCTCCTGGTCTCCTCCTGCAGGCTCCCACCTCCCCTGCTTCCACGGCTCCAGCACCATCCGCGGGCTGAAGGAGCGTTTCCACATGTCGCTGACGGAGGAGCAGCTGCAGCTCCTGGTGGAGCAGCTGGTGGACGGCTCCATGCGCTCCATCACCACCAAACTCTACGACTCCTTCCAGTACGTCACCAACGGTATCATGTGACCTGCCGGGCCACAGCGGCGGGATCCGCTCTGATTCGCTACATTCACGGGCAGCTGGGAAACTACAGCGTCTGGGACTTTTCCAGGTGGTTTCCTGTGAGAATAAAATGTAAATGTCGGAGAAACGTGAAACAGACTTTAAAGATTTCTTCCGGTTTAGTCCTGGAAGTGGACCAGCTCATCCGCCGACTTCAAAGCGACGACCCAAATCAGAGTCACATCGTTCAGTTTCTAGAATCGTGTTTCTCCATTCGATACGTTTTGGAGACCAAATGATTCATCGATGGCTCGTTTCTGTCCTTGATGCGTTTAATGGTCGTTCAGTAAAACGGACAGATGAGCTCCAGATGTGAAAGATGATGATATTCATCTCCTGCTCATGAGTTTCACAGCAGAAGCACATTTCCTTCAAAAAGAAACTGTGATCATTACGAAGAAAACGACGATTTTCTGAATATTATCGGCTTTTTTCTTGATCATTCTGAGAAACTAATCAATAGTCATTTGATTTTGAAATTAAATTGTACATAATATTAAATGTATATCCTAAAATTCCAATACAATATTTCAGACCGACTCTCGAAAAACAAGAATAAAATGAGAATTCTCTGAATTACGGTCCGTTCACAAAAAAGCACAACGTGATCTTTTGTTTTCTTTAAGAAAAGAAATAACATTTCTTTAATTCCCGAAAATTTTTCACCAAACATTTATCACAATGTAAATTTAGCATCAAATTTGAGTTGATTGAGTTGAGTCGATTCCCTGACTAGAAGCCCGTTAGCCTCAGCTTTACTTTTAGCATGCTAGGTATTAGCACGTCAAACCTGCTGACGCATGCTAACATCGCTATGCTAAATGTGTCTCTCCGAGCTGCATGAGGCCAAAGAACTTCGTCAACATTAGTGAGCCATTTTTTTAAAATACTTGTACAAACATAATTTTTTCATTTTTTTTATTAACATTCATTTTGGACGCACAGATTTCACGATGATTCCAGCTAACATGCTTTACGTTACGTTTATGTTAGCATGCCGTCCACGTTTTTTGTGATATTTTTAATTTAACGGACCTTTTGAAGATTTCTGCCTTTATTTAACGAGTGACGTGTGTCTGGTGAAAAAAACTAAACAATTAAAATCGGATTCATCAGTTTATTTTTTAATCTGCATGTTCTGTCACTTTTTAGTTGATTCCGTTTTTTTTGGGGGGGTCCGCTTTGAATTTCAGAAAGCACATTTTGTGTAATATCGTTGTTGAGTTTCAGTTCTCTACGTGTGCTAACGATGCTAACAAAACTCTACAGTGTTGAATTAAACAGGACTTGAATGGTTTCCGGCGCTCTTTGAGCCAAAATGGCAGCCGAGCGGCGAAACTTTACTTTGCAACAGATTTATGCAAAAACCTCCCGACGTCCCGCTAACCTGATATCTTTGTGTAACTACGAGCTGAACTTAATGCGTTACATTTATGCGTCTGCTAACAATATTTGCATATTTAACTAACACCTCGACGCTGCTCTTCCCTGATTGGTCCCCAGAGATGCATTCCCATGGTTAACGTCGGCCAATCGGGAGGAGCAACTCGGCTGAACGAGAGCAAGAAACTCTAAAAATTTCTGTTTGACAGAAAGTTTATTTTCTTCGTGAGGAGATCGGATTCCTGAAATTGTGAATGTTTTTATATGATAACTGTTTTTCTCTGTATTTTAACACGTTTAATGATGTGTCGCTAGCGCTGCTAACGGCTTTATTCCAGTGTTCGATCAGGTTTACAGATTTTATTTCTTTGCCTAATCTCACTTTGATTTAAAAACTACAGGATTTACGAGGAAGGCTAACAGCTAGCAAGCTAGCAACAGTTGAACATGAAGTAAAAGAGCAGAAGCTCGGTAGCTAGTCAGCAGGTTAGTTAGCCCCTCAATGCTTTCGTACCCACTTTTATAATTACCATTCCATTTAGAGTAGATAAAATAACCAAAAAGGAATAAAAAACCCAAACCTTGTAAAAGCTCGTCAAAAATGTGTACTAGCCAATTACTGTCACGTTAACTTCTTATTCAATCTGATCATATTTATACAAAAATAAAAACTACAAAGCTAGCGGTTAAACACTGAGAAATAACATAAACGAGCCGAAGAAGCCGGAGAACCCGGAGAGAACCCACGCTCACACGGGGAGAACATGCAAACTCCACACAGAAGGAACCCGGGCCGACCTGGGAATCGAACCCAGGATCCTCTCGCTGTGAGGCGACAGTGCTACCCACTACACCACCGTGCAGCCCATTTTAAAATAATGTACGTGATAATCCAATAATATAGAAATAAATGTGCGATCAAAACTTTTACTCAGTCACGATTCCCAGACTGGTGTTTCTTGTAGCTGTTAGCTTGTCAACAACAGCTAAAAATCATCGTTAGCTTGATTATTTTTCTTTTTTTTTTGTCTCCACAATCTAACGTTACATATGTACATCTCTCAACATTTATGATATTTTAAATCAATGTCTTAAGAGTAGAGTATGACAGCAAGGACAAGCTAGCTCACAGGCTAGTTGCTAACTACAAAATCTATTAACGGTTTATATTCAAACCGGGATTTCATTTGAACTTTTTGGGGTATTTTATAAAATTTTATTTAACGGTCAGTTTGGGAAGCTGTTTTCTGTTAGCAACCTCTATGCGCTAACAAACAATATCGTAGAATTGTAAAGATTATAAAAAGCTTGTCACTGGAATGAAGCCGATATTCAGTGTTGCTTTGTTTTAATTGTACAGTTGTGTTGTTTTTTTGTGTGTTTTGACCACTGAAGGAGAAGCACAGATCTGTTATTGTTACCGTCCGCTAACCGTTAGCCTGCTACCTGTTAGCATGCTACCTGTTAGCATGTTACTTTATACGCCACTGCACCGATGTTTACCAGACGAGCAACTCAAATAGCAACTGTTTCCTGCTCCGCTGTGAATATGTACGTATGTAAATGAAGAGAAGCCGATGCCTTGAGACGTATGGAAGCTACGAACTGTTTATCAATGCAACCGGCGGGACGGAGGGGTTCAGGTCTCGTACCTGAGAAGTGCTTTTTATATCGGATGTTTGACGGCTTCGGGACGAGTTTTAATACTTTTGTGTTTTTCCTCTCCCCAACATCTGTCCAGACGGGAAATCCTGTTTATTCATATTTACCAGTTATTTTTAAATTCAAGTGTCAGAAGTTTCCTTCGATCTCTTTGTTTTCCATATACAGGAAATAAAAAGCTGATTTTACGTTGGAATAAAGCAGCTGAAGAGAAGAAACGCTTGTTGAAACTCGTCCCTGAAACCTTCGTTGCCTTCTTTCGTCCGTCAGCAACAATTCAAGAGAAACTCTTTAAAGTGCATTTATCCCGACTGAACTGGTTTCCTGTCGTTTGTTTCTCCTGTTTTCAACCATAAAACTTAAGCAACGATTGAGGAAGAACACTAATGAGCAATGCTAACAATGCTAATGATGCCAACGTTGCTAACAGGCAGACAGCTTGACTTTTCTCAGTGTGAAGAAAAGAAGGTGTTTTATAAGCAGCAACGATAATCTCTGGTTCGTATCAATGAAAACATTTTATACCTCCCAAAATGAATAATTAATATTAATCATGTCATTAATAAATGAAGCACTAATTTTAGGAAATAAGTGCTGCTGAGGGCTGCACATTCAAAATCATTTTAATAATATACATCTTCATTTACCTTTCAAATTGATGACTATTTAAGATGTTTGTCTATTCACGGATTACTGTCAGACATTTACACATGAACATTTAATTAATAATCTCAACAATCTCACTCATAGTTTGGATTCCTCTGCTCATCTTTGTTTTTAGTATTAAACACAACACAAACACCCGTTAGAGCTAGTATACACTTATACTATACTATATACACTATAGTGTGTATATATACATTATATAAAGTGTATAGTGCTTATATATACACACTAGTATATATATATAAACACTATATATACACACTTTATATAATGTATATATAAGCACTATACACAATATATATACTATATATACACTAGTGTATACACACTATATATACACACCATATATAGTGTGTGTATATATATATGTATTTATAAAGTGATGATAATGTGATTCCTTTAAAGTGTGTAAACAACAAAGAAAGGACTCAGCAGGCGATCTCATTTAGTTTTTACTGATAATTTGACATCATGACAAATTAAATACAAAGCTTGAACATCGCGGCGGTCCGACGCATTTAAAAGCGCTGGACGACAACAGGAAGTACCGGCGACGCTCCGAAAACCGAGAGGCATGATGGGAAACGTTCCTCAGCAGCAACACTTTTATTACTCGTCTAAGACCTTAACGTGGCTTTAAATCACAAGTTCCACCACCGTCACATACGAGCAGCTCCAGGGTGGTCCAGAACGGTCTAGTCCAGTGTGGTCTAGTCAGAACGGTCTAGTCCACAACAGTCTAGTCCAGTGTGGTCTAGTCAGAACGGTCTAGTCCACAACAGTCTAGTCCAGTGTGGTCTAGTCAGAACGGTCTAGTCCACAACAGTCTATTCCAGAACAACGACCTCCCAGTCCAGAACATCCTAGTCCAAAACGGTCTAGTCCACAATGCTCTAGTCCAGTGTGGTCTAGTCCAGAACATCCTAGTCCCGTTGGTCCCATTGGAGTCCCGACAGATCGGACTGGTCTGGGTGTACGGAGGCCTAGTGATGCCAACAAAAGACTCGACATCAGCGACGGCAAGAGTTAAAGCACTCGTCATAAATATGAGATAAAAACGATGGGATGTTAATTCATATGAGATTAAAACTCAAACGTTTTATTTATTAGGTCCATTATTGGATTCAATCAGAAATAGAGGCTGATTCTATGATTTTGGAGAAAATGATGACATCGAGTACGTTTCTTTTCTAAATCATTACTTTGAAGAGCTCATCCATACAATGAAGAAGACGAGATCATCAACGACCTGCCGGAATCAAACCTGCGAGGCGAGAACTGGAAGCTGGCAGTGAATTCCCTTCTTCTTTCCACGGCGGCGTTTT
>NC_139928.1:24020840-24038340 GCF_963514095.1 Eutrigla gurnardus | reverse complement strand
ACGAGAGGGAGGAAGAATCAGGTGACACGCTTGGCTTCCGAACAATTAGTTCTAAGTGAATTTTTATTTTTATTCTTAAGATGTGTTGTCATGACTGCCGATGACGCCGTCTCTTTGCTCTGAAGGTGGAGCTTCTCACGGGTCGATTTTTAGTCGTTGTTTTTTTTACAAACATATTTATGTTAAATAATATAGAATATTAAATAATAAATCATTCACAAATTTTAACAAAATTTGGGAGATTTGAGATAATTCTGGAATTCAATGTGGAAAGCGGTGAAGTAAGGGATAGTTTTTGTTGCTCAAAATACATGTGTGTGTGTGTATATATATATATATATATATACACACACACACACACACATTCAATTCTGATATTACAGTTCATTCAAGAATGTAAGTACTCAAGTACAAGTACTTTGAAGCTGGTAGGGAGAGTGGGGAGGAGAAGGAGAAGGAGAAGAATCCTTCCTCACATTCCACCGTTGCGTGTAAACATCGCGTCATCGCCTCTGAGTCTCGTCCCGGAGTGTCAGGTGACCTTGCCACGCCTCAGCCGAGAACCGGACGGATTTATAGTGTGTGTGTGTGTGTGTGTGTGTGTGTGTGTGTGTGTGTGTGTGTGTGTGTGTGTGTGTGGTAAACAGAGGAGTCACTGCTGAGGCCGGTCGTTAGTCAGCTAAACAAGTCCCCCCCCTCTGTCAGACAACAACGTAACCGCGGGATACTTCCGTACTTCCGGGGTCAACCTTGACGACCCCATCGGACAGAAACCGGAGACCGGTACACAGGAAGCTGCTGGCGGGTCGCCGTTAAGCAGCTTTCAACTCCCCGAGCTAGCCAGCTAGCCTGAAGCTAGCGCTCCTAGCTAACTTCGCCAAGTTAGCTGCTGTTCCGCCAAAAGAGACAATTCCGCTCCAGGGTTCCGGGACTCCACCCCTCCCCCTTCCCGCCTCCCTGCCCCACCAGAACACACAGCCGGTTAAATAAAATTCGGCTTACCGGTAACCGGGCGTGGGTCTGTGATCTGCGCTGACGGCTGGTGAACGGGCATGCTAGCTGTTTACATCCCTCTCTCCGCCAGGCAGGGAGGCGCGCGCACACAAGAGACCACGCCCACCAGGGGAAATACTAACAAGAAAAACGTCACATCCGGTCATAATTTTTTTTCGGCCGTTTGCTTTTTTATTTATTTTTTATTTTAAGATAAGGTAATTTACTCGCCAGCACACGTAAACACAACCGGGGGCGTTCTTTGTTATCGTGTCGGACTCGTTATATAAAGGTCAAAGGTTCCCTTCACAACAGCGCCAGTGTTTTTCTTCAAAATAAAACTATATACGGTAAAAAAAAATATGAAATATTACAAATGCTACAACAAAGGTCGGCGAGATCAGACCCTACTGCAAAAAATATGTATGAGAAGGCATGTTTCCTCTTTCCTTTGTGTGGACGGAATTCTGTGTAAAACGTTTATTGGGTGTTTTATTTTGAAGGTATTCACAGGAAGTGCCGCGTCACTAGCGCGGCAGGTTCGTATGACGGTTGTTTGTTAGCATGTTAGCATGTCAGCAGCGGTCGCGGGAGGACCGGAGCTCGGTGTTTGTCGCCGACCGTCTGACCGGAGATCAGCGAAGGAAAAACGGCGCGAAAACATGAAACCCGAACAAGCTGGCGGACGCGAAGCTGCTGCAGGAGAGGGACCCGGACCGGTACCGTGTTCACCGCGGTACGGTGTTAGTATACCTTTATTGTAGTATACGGTATGTACATATAGTGAAGGTATAGTACTTATACAAGTATATATATTATATATAAGTACATATACGTATAAGTATATATATAAGCCACGGATTCCGATCCTTCTTAACAAAAGATTAAGATGTAACTTCAGTATGCATCGTCTGATCTACTCCAAACTTCACGCTTCGTCATAGTCCCGCCTTGAACACGTCAGCTCGCCAATATTGACACACGGTCAGAGCGCCACCCACTGGCTGCAGAAAGTAGGCCTCATTTCACAGTCGGTGTCTGCTTTTCGTGAAAAATTCAGCCACCTGGTGGACGCAGGAAGAGACCTTGGACTCAGTCGCATCGCGTCCCAAACAGCTGAAGATTCAGACATGCATCGGCAGGCGTCAGGGCCAGGGGAGGCGGCCACCGCCTATTTTTTTTTTCTGATTAAGAACGTGGTAGGAAACCGAAGCACTCGGAGAAAACGCATTCCAACACAGTGACAAGGAGTTTAAGGCCCTGTTATGTGACACAGAACATTTTGTAAGGGTCATTGGTTGGCTGACGTGCAGCTTCAGCTTGATCACTCAGAGAGCCTGTGAAGGCCTCTGAGTGATTTTCATCACTTGGCTTTGAGTAAGAGAGATGCTCTGCTGTTTCTGCCTGGTTTTCATCATTTTGAGATTCCAAGTCTGAATGGTCCTCTGGGATTGCTGAGTGACGTCTGAAGAAGGAGAACGGCGGAGTGCGGCGTTTTACTAACGTTACTGTTCCCGGTAAGTTTCACTTTTAAAATGTTTAACCTCGTTGCAAACTAACGACACATTTCTGTTTAGTTTACCAAGCTAGTGATTACGTTCGTAACAGCAGCAACTAGTGGCTTTGCTTCCTCGGGTAATGTAAGCTGACCGGCTAGCTAGCCAGCTAGCGTGATATTGCTAATAACAACGTTAGCATGCCACTTTCTGACTGCCGTTGGCTCACTAAACGTTACCAACTACCAACGTAACTTAACATCTGTGTTTACAGCGTCGTGGACACGTTTGTGATTAAACCGCTGTTCTCTGGTTTGTGTTTGTAGAGCTGTCGGACATCGGTGATATTGAACGGAGGTCCAACCTGCAGATGACTAAACATCAAACACTCCGATCTATTGATCACACACTGTTCTACACTTTAAAAAATGTTGTGATTTTAGTATTTTGTGTATTTTATTGTTATTGTATTATTTGCCAAAATAAACACTTTTTCTAAAGAGACATGTCTGCTATGCTTGAAATTAGCGCTGCGGGGAAACCTCAGACGTATACAGTGACGTAATGACGTGGTTCTCTGGGCTCTCTAGCCGGTGGAAACGCAAACAGGTTCTCGGACGGTTCGCAAGTTGAACCAACTGCGAACCAGCACGGGCACCGGTCCGGCTCTTGAACTAGGTTTGCGTTGGTGGAAAAGGGGTACTTGATACAGAGTTCACTTGGCTTGACAGGAATGTCACACTCTTCGAGCTCTTCACGGAGCAACCTATGATGGTTGCCATGTCCTCCCTGGAAATTTGGATTGACTGATTTTTCATAATCTGCCCAACCGTCATTGACACCACAATTATGCACTGCTCGTTGTTCAACTGTCTTTTGGTTGGCTGACGTGCAGCTTCAGCTTGATCGCTGCTAGCTTCTTCACTCAGAGAGTCTGTGACTGATGTGACTGATGTTCATCACATGACTCCCTGTCGGAGAGATCCTCTGCTGTTTCTGCCTGGTTTTCATCATTTGGGGATTCCAAGTCTGAATGGTGCTCTAGGATTTCTTCCTGATTATCATCACTCGTAGTGTCCCTTTCTGAGAGGTCCTCTGGGTTTAAGGCGTTATTTTGATCACTCAGAGATTCTAGGTCTGGATGGTCCTCTGGGATTTCTGCCTGATTTTCATCAATCATAGTTTCCCAGTCGGAATGGTCCTCTGGGTTTGATAGGTCCTTTGAGAGTGCTGGTAGTGCTATTCCTAACTCTACATTATATCACTCACAAGGTCCCTCTCACTCTCATGCAAATGTGCCTGATGGGTGAGCCAGTTACACATGAATTTCATGAAAAAGTCGGTTTCAGTTTTGACGTATGCCCTGAAGTATGACTTGCGTCCGTCTACAGGATTTAGATGATCATACATTTCGTCAATCAAGTCCCTTTGTTTGACATCATGCAGGTCCCTGCGAATGTTGGTGTTGATCCTCCTGTAGAGGCACTCCTCATTATCTGCCAGTGTGACCATCTCCTTCACCAGGCTGTTGATGGCCTTTATGAGCCGCTCCCATGATGCTTTTTGTTTGGGTTCAGGGAAGCAGTCGAGTTTTGGCGCAACTTTGCCACCAACTTGATGATCAGCTCCTTTGACAATCTATTGACCAGAAACACCTTGAGCTTGCTTACATTTACATTTACATTTAGGTCATTTAGCAGACGCTTTTGTCCAAAGCGACTTACAATAAGTACATTTGTCAAAAGAAGGAAACAAAGAAACCACAACGTATCATTGCCGATGCAGTAAGAGCTAAAAAATAGAACAAGTGTTAGGTGTTAGTGGGTCATGCTATGTAGAGTCGAGGTGAAGTCTGAACAGGTGAGTCTTGAGCCTTTTTCGGAAGATGGCAAATGACTCTGCTGTCCTGACATTGGTCGGGAGTTCGTTCCACCACTAAGGGGGCCAGAACAGAGAAGAGTCTGGACTTTGCTGAGCGACATTTGTTTGATTTCAGCGATGGTGGTACCAGCCGGCCAGCTGAAGTAGAGGAGCGGAGTGCTCGCTTCGGGGCATGAGGTTTGACCAGTGTTTGAAGGTAGGCAGGTGCCGTTCCATTGATGGCCCTGAAGGCCAGTGTCATCGTCTTGAATTGGATGCGTGCTGCAACAGGGAGCCAGTGGAGGTCACGGAGGAGGGGGGTCACGTGGGAGAATTTGGGTAGATTGAAGATAAGGCGTGCTGCAGCGTTCTGGATACGCTGCAATGGTTTAATCGCATAGGCCGGGAGTCCGGCCAGGAGAGAGTTGCAGTAGTCAAGGCGGGAGATGACCAGTGCTTGGACCAAGAGCTGCGTTGCATCCTTTGTGAGGAAGGTCCGAATCCTGCGGATATGGTAGAGGGCAAATCTGCAGGATCGGGCCACAGCAGTGATGTTGGGGGTGCAGGATAGTTGGTCATCGAGGATTACACCCAGGTTCCTCGCAGTTGAGGAAGGAAATACTGTGATGCCCTCAACAGTGACCGACAGGTCCATGCGAGGGCAGTCTTTCCCTGGGATGAAGAGGAGTTTGGTTTTATTCAGGTTAAGCTTGAGGTGATGTGCAGTTGTCCAGACAGAGATGTCAGCCAGACAGTCCGAGATGCGAGTTGCAATGTGAGCGTCAGAGGACGGGGGAAAAGAGAGGAACAGCTGGGTGTCATCTGCGTAGCGATGGTAGGAGAATCCATGCGATGTGATAACAGAACCTAGTGATCTGGTGTATAGTGAGAACAGAAGCGGTCCTAATACTGAGCCTTGAGGGACACCCGTGTCCAGAGAGCAGGGTTTGGACATAGAGCCATTCCATGTGACCTGAAAGGTGCGGTTTGTCAGGTATGATGTAAACCAGGTGAGAGCAGAGTCAGTTATGCCAAGTTCAGCCAGAGTGGAGAGGAGAATTTGGTGGTTGACTGTGTCGAATGCAGCAGATAGGTCAAGGAGAATGAGAACGGAGGAGTTGGATGATGTTTTGGCGTCTCGCAGGGACTCGGTCACCGTGAGGAGGGCCGTCTCAGTGGAGTGGGCAGTCCTGAATCCTGATTGGTTAGGGTCTAGGAGGTTCTTCCGCAAGAGATAGGATGACAGTTGGTTGTAGGCAGCACGTTCCAAGGTTTTAGAGAGGAATGAAAGAAGAGATACAGGTCTGTAGCTTTGGATGTCAGTAGCGTCAAGGGTGGGTTTTTTCAGGAGAGGCTTCACGATAGCGGTCTTAAAATCCGCTGGAATGACACCTGAGGTGAGGGAGGAGTTGATCAGGGTGGTGAAAAATGGCAAGATGTCGTGTGAGATGTCCTGGAGAAGAGAGGAGGGAATCGGGTCAAGGGAGCAGGTGGTGGCACGGTTAGATGTAACAAGTGCGTGAACGTCTTCAGAGGTGAGGGGGCTAAAGCTGGTAAGACCATCCGAGTTGAGAGTTGGGGGAGATGTCTTCTGGGATGGAATAGGCGTGAATGAGGAGCTGATGTCATTTACTTTCTTGGTAAAGTAAGTTGCAAAGTCATCGGCAGTAAGGGAGGAAGGGGGCGGAGGGGTAGGAGGGGTGAGGAGGGAAGAGAACATGGAGAAGAGTTTCCTGGGGTTGGAGGCAGAAGAGTTGATCTTTGCCAGGTAGAAGGCAGATTTAGCTGCCGAAACAGTTGAGGTGAAGTCAGAGAGGAGGAGGTGTTAGTGAGCAAGGTCCTCGTGCTGTCCCGATTTCTTCCATTTTCTCTCTGACGCTCGCAACAATGATCTGTTGGTTCGCAGAGGTTCAGACAGCCAGGGAGGGGAGGGAGATGATCGCGCAGGTCGTGAGATTGGGGGACAGAGAGTGTCCAAAGAAGAGGAGAGTGAGGACATCAGGATAGAGGAGGCTTCCTCAGTAGGCATTAAGGAGAACTGTTCCGAGGATGGGAGCGAGGAGATAACAGTTGAGGAGAGAGCGGAGGGAGTGAGGGATTTCAGGTTGCGGCGGCTGGTGACCATTCGAGGCGTAGAGGGGAGGGATGAGGTGGGCTTCATGGGGAGGGAGAAAGTCACAAAGTGGTGGTCGGACACGGTGAGCGGGGTAACAGAGAGTGCCGAGATGCCACAGGATCTTGTGAAGACAAGGTCAAGTTGGTTCCCGGCCCGGTGAGTTGGTGGAGAGGGGGAGAGTGTGAGGTCAAATGCGGAAAAGAAGTCAATGAATTCAGATGAGTGCAGCTTTCCCGAGTGGATGTTGAAGTCACCGAGGACGACGAGCGGTGTGCCATCATCAGGGGAGCAGCTCAGGAGGGCATCCATCTCATCCAAAAAGTCACAGAGAGGACCGGGTGGGCGATAGATCACTATGATGTTGAGTTTGAAAGGAATGGTGACAGAGACGGCGTGAAATTCAAGCGTAGATCGGGGTAGGTGGTCGAGAGGAAGGACCTGGTAGGACCATGTGGGTGAGATGAGGAGCCCAGTTCCTCCTCCTCGCCCTGTTCGTCTTGGGGAGTGTGAAAACGAGTAGGCAGTTGAAAGCGCAGCAGTTGAAAGCGCAGCTTGCCAATCGTCTCCTGCAAGATTCTCTCCTTGCGTCTTCTTCAAACTCATTGGTCTCCATTCTGAGTTCCTCTAGGAACAGCTTCACTATTTCAGATGCTGTTTTTTTGTTTTGCATTGTGGCGGTGGACAGAATCAGGGAGCGTTCCTTCTCAGAAATGTTTGCACCTTGTCCGAGGACACTGAAAACTCTTACCTGTTCCTCCAGGACCTTCTTCACCACTTCAGTGGTTTCACGTGTCAAGCGTCCTTCTTCTTCTACTGGGGGGTTCTGACAGACCTCTCCTGTGTTCCCAGTCTCCGGAGGAGTTGTGGCCATGTCTCTCTTTCTACAGTCCATGCTATCCTTCTTGTAGTTGCTGTGTTTGTGAAGATAATGACTTTCTCAAGCTGTCAGCATACATTTATAGAGTTAGATGTGTGATGTCACAGTGACATGTTCAGTTCAAATTTAAAAACATTCCGCCCCAATTGAATGAAATGGAATGCCCAATCGTAGCTTAGCAACTGTTGCTAGGCGCAGCTACTCCAGTCAGAATGTCTCTGTCTATGGCTTTTCTTAAAGTAAATAAAATACATATAAAAATATCTGCATCCTAGCTGTATCTTTTCAGACATACTGATCTGTCATCACCATTCCACTTCCTGGGAGCCTCATTCCCGGTCGGAGACATGTAACCATGGTTACCCGAGTCAACCTCATGATTGGTTAAGAATCACAAAGTGTATTAAACCTGACAGAGTGAAACATTATTGACGTTACAGAGTTTTTGTGAACACTGCGCATGTGTTAAAGAATACAGTTAGAAGACAGTAACCACAGTAAACAGCCAAGTTATCTCCACTGACAACGTAGCCAACAAGCCGATAAATCACTTAAACATGTTGATGAAGTATTACATTACAGTATTACATGTATTACAAGAGAATAGAACAAAATGAGAATCATTTTCATATGTTTAATAAAAGAATAAGTAGTTGTAAACGTATATGATGGACCAGAGCCTGTGGGATGATGATTAAGTGACAAAAAAGGATTGAATTATACAAGGCTGGGTTCAAATAATCGTTTTTCCAACACACATACACACACACACACACACACACACACACACACACACACACACACACACATGATAGACAGATAGTCATGTCGAATATTCTAACTTTCCAACAAGAATGACTCGACCCTCAAAATCCGTGATGAGCAGCTACAAACAGAATCTCTCACCAGAAATGAACTGATTCACAACTGAAAGTGAAGCTTAAATAGCGGCGAGTGGATCGATGGATACGCCGACTTCAGACACGGTGAAAGTCGGGGGGGGATTTGAAAACGTGGGCTGTATATTGTTAATCCTATGAATGATCTAAAATTGTAAAACACAGAATTTAGTTTGAGGTTAGAGGGTTCCTTTTACAATTTACAGCATTATTTCTATGAGAATCTATTTCATATCCAATCAAGGTTGGATTTGTAACTGAAATATCCCGAATCAAATCGGAGATTAAATCGATTCTTCACCTTGTGAATCGGAAACGCATTGATTCGGGAAATCAGTGGCGATACCCAGCCCTAGAAATGTATTCTGCATAATTCGGGGGATGACAAGAATTATAATTTGGGACACTGTTGGTTTTATCTGGAACAATACAAAGTAGAATTCAGGACAGTTGTGGGACACTGAGCAAAAAAGTAAATTTCGAGCCCTGGTGCTAACGCTAGCGTCAGGCGTGCTAACGCCAGTATATACACACCAGCATAAACAAGTTTGTGTGTGTGTGTGTGTGTGTGTACTCAGCAGGTAAGGACATGCACGCTGCACTCTCCACCCCTTGTACAGTCATAGTCACCGTGGCAACAGGGCCGGGCCCTCGGCGGCTCGCCACACCTCTGCAGTCCTGTTGGCTGAGAGTACACAGAGAGAGAGGTGGGAGAGTCCACTCAGGAACTCATAAACACTCACTGTGATATCACCAGGTAGGTCTCCAGGTGAGCTTCGGGTTCCCCCCTGATCCAGGAACCCGTCTCACCTCACCAGAGCGAGCGTCCCGTGGAGAGCTGAGCTGCTGTGAGTCTTCATTCTTTGGTTTGACTGTGAGTCTTTGTTGAGGCGTTTGAGGCTCCGCTTGCCTCAGAGCTCTCCTTTGTCTCCTTGGCCGTAACCTTTGAGATATGAGCTGTTTACATAACGATTACTTCTGCAGTGAGATGCGAACCCACAAACTCCCGTTAGTATATGCCGAGCGGCCAAAAGTCTGCGAACGGATCTGTTGTTTACTGAGACCTGTAAGAGTCCTGTACGGAAGCCAAGTACCGACCCAACTACAGCCAACACGTACATGTTAAATATGTTATATGTCTTAAATTAATATGTCATTAAGAAGGGAGAATTGATCTTTCCTAAAGTACTACAGTTTGAAAATACTCCTTTCCAAGTTTAAAATGTTATTAAAAAGTACAGAAGTATTTAAAATTCAAGTCCAACTGGCATGTATATGAATCTGTATAGATTTATTGATGAGGTTAATTGATCACATATCGGGGTTGGGCCGATTCTCGGTTTCACCGGTCCGGTTCGGTGTACGGGGCTTAACCGGTTTAATTTATGCATAAACCGCTTGAACTGGCATTTGTCCTTATGAAACGTTCTGGAAAATTAAAAACATCAGTGACCTGTGCCGATGCCGCCACGGCACTAAATCAACGTGTCTTTCATTATTAACAAGCAGCCATAATGACAAGTGATTAAAATAATAATGTTTATTTCTGCACGGATCGGCGAGTGTCGAGTTGGCTGGTGTGTAACGAGCGAGCCGAGGCCGGAAGACAGAGATCGTGTTTCAGTCGAGGTGGGAGGAGATGCCACCGGAGCATTTCACGAGCTATGAACGTAGATCTGAAGAGGATAAAAAGCAGCTAGTTGCTGTACGAGGTTGCCATTGTATCAGCAACATGTATATGATGCAGCAACTTCGCTTGTTTAAGAGTGTGTAAATATGAAAGATGAGCAAAAGTTCACATTTCACAGTTGTTTTGAAGTCACGAGCTAATCGGAATTCCGACGCTCATTGAATACGTCACACGGCCGCGGCGCCGTATCCGTCTTTGGTTCCACGAAGCCGCGATGTTTCGTAAAAAGAGACACCGTTAAGTTATTTATTGAAGGCTAACCCTTTTATTTAAAGAAAACAAGTGATACATGTTGCTCTTATGTATGTATACATGTCATTAATCAAGAAAGAAAAATTCACATCATTACAAAAGCAGCCACGGTACTTCCACACCTGTTCAGGACTGCAAAGGAACTCAAGAATCCAAAAATGTGAAGTGGTAGTGATAATTACAAAATAAAAAATAGGGTAAATAAAATAGGTAAGTGCACAGCAGTCAGTACGATAAACGATAACGTCTGTAAAATGAAAACATTTGTCTGCTCCATATGCACCATAACTCTTCTTGCAAATAACACCTTATAGTGGGGTGATAATAACTGCGATTGCAAAATCAACAACACAAATGAAAGTAACTATAGATTAAGTAAAATGGTTTGCTGTTTTCATGTATATCTCTATTCGCTGAACCAAAGAAAGAAAACTGAACCAAATGAGTCAAAAAACTAGGGGGAATTCGTTAAGTTATTTATAAATGTGATCACGGCATATTTTTGACTCTCCTTTCTGAGATTACGCCGCAACCTTCAGTGTAAAAACCGAATGTATCACTTGGGAGGGTCGGCTGGAAAGGTCGGTATAACCGGTTCAGTCCGATCTTTTCTGAGTATCAGACCGGTTTGAACATGTTTAAACCGGACCCAGCCTATCACATATTATACATCATATTTAATACAACAATCGTATCAGATAATAAATCATTTGAATCCTGAAGAAGTAAGATGCCTTCAATTAAATAAGTCCTAACTGGATAAGTAATAACTACCCAATGTTGATGTGTGATGACATGTTTATTGTATCAAAGTTCAATCTGCTAAAACAGCAGTCACACAGTTTTCATCTGTCAGCCGGAGCAACATGGCATCCAGAGAGGCAGACCGGGTGGAAGACCAGAACCAAGACCAGGTGGAAGACCAGGAGGCAGACCAAAACGAAGACCAGAACGAAGACCAGGTGGCAGACCAGGACGGAGACACCTCCAGGTCAGAGTTCAGTCCAGGATTTAAGGATCACTTCATGTATAACCCGTTTATTTTCAGTCCCATCATGACGGAACCGAGAACCGATGAGTTCTGTCTGAGAACCGGTTCCATTTAGATCCAGCTGCTGCCTTAAAGGGGCTCCGAGTACTGGTTCTGTGTTCCGGTTCAGACCTGCTGTTGAAATACTAACACCATGCAGTAAAAGTATTCTGTATGTACACTATATTGCAGAAAGGATCTGCTCACCTGCCTTGACCCGCATATGAACTGAAGTGACCTCCATTCTTAATCCATAGGGTTTAATATGACGTCGGTCCACCTTAACAGCTATAACAGCTTCTACTCTTCTGGAAGGTGTTCCACAAGGTTTAGTGTTTCTGGGACTTTTTGACCGTTCTTCCAGAAGGGTATTTGTGAGGTCACACTGATGTTGGAGGGAAAGCTAGTTTTAAGTATTTTCTTCCCAACAAGTGTGTATGAGAGCATTTCTAATCCCACTGACAGTTGACTGTGGAATATTTAGGAGTGAGGATATTTCCTGACTGGACTTGACTTGTTGCACAGGTGGCATCCTGTCACAGTACCAGGATATATATATATATATATATATATATATATATATATATATATATATATATATGTGGAGTCCACAGAGCTCCTGAGAGCGACCCTTTCTTACACAGATGTTTGTAGAAACAGTCTGCATGCCGAGGTGCTGCTTTCATACACCTGTGGCCGTGGAAGTGATTGAACACCTGATTGATATTATTTAGATGGGGAGTGAATACTTTTGGCAATATCGTGTATATTAATGCACTGGAAAAATGACTACAATCATCAAAATAGTTTCATTTTGATTTTCTGTCAATCGACTAATTGATGAGTTGATGAGATGAACTGATTTGATTGGCTGACGGCGTTTCTGTGTGCAGCTCTCCTCTGGCAGACGTCACCACTAATACTACTGATACTACCGCTGCTACAACTACTACTGCTGCAGCTGCTAGTAGTACTTCAAGTACTTCCACGGCTCCGGGTCATCACACAGGTACAGCTTCTAATGGGAGCGTTAAAGTATTGATTACTGAAGTGTTTGCTTCTCCTCAGTCGTCACCATTCCTACCTGAATTCCTGTCTGACTGCCTGACTTCCTGTCTGACTGTCTGATTTCCTGTCTGACTGTCTGACTTCCTGTCTGACTTCCTGTCTGACTTCCTGTCTCCAGGAGGTGTTCATGAGGGTTTGGTGTCGGAGCAGAATCAGCTACCGACTGGAGAACGAGCAGGTTCACTTATTAACCCTTTAACACTCTGACGTCGTCATATTGTTATTATTATTAAGAATAAGAATAGGATATTTGAATAAAAAACAAACACATGAATATTGAATGATTAATTCAACAAGTATCTACAAATATCCTTGAATAATTTCGTCTTTGAACCTCCAGCTCCTCCCAGCAGCCTGGCCTTGTCACGACCAACGAAGAAGAAAGTCCTGGTGGCTCCGGCTCTCAGTCTGTCCTTGGGTAGTGAAATAATAATAATAACATAAATAATTATAATAATAATAATGTCATTAACAATAATAATAATAATATAGAATGTAAAACATTGATAATATTATTGATAATAATAGTATACGTTTATAACCGTATTATTATTATCAATAATATGATCAATTATAATAGCAGTGATAAGAACATAATAACAATAATAATATTCATAATATCATCAATAATATGAAAAGTAGTAAAGGTCCCATATTATGATGATTCAGTATAATCAGTATAATATGGGATCTTTAATATTCTTATTCATAAGAATATGCTTAATAATATTATTAATAATATCAATAATAATAAGAATATTATTATTGATCCTATTATTAATCTGATGAATATGAATATAATAATTAATAACTGTTTGGTGGCCTGTTGCCCCGTGTTCAGGTCCCAGTGAGTCGGCGGTTTCAGACGACTTCCCCCCGGCCTTCCTGTCACCTGACCACGACAATGACACGGGGCTGGACTTCGACCTGGACGCCATGGAAACGCCCTCTGACAGCGAATCACTGCCTTTCCCCATCTACGACCTTGAAGGTGAGAGGTCAAAGGTCAAAAATGCTGATGATGACGACTTGTTTATGTAATCCCCCCCCCACAATAACCCTTTACCCATCACGTGGTTTCCCAGACGACCTGCGGCGTCTCGGCGTGGCATCCCGGTGGAGCAGAGCGTCCGGCTCCAGTCCCTGCTCCCGGTTCCACTCTCGGACTGGTTCTGGTTCCGGTTCGGACCAGAGAGAAGTGGCAACTCTGGAGCGGGAGGACGTGGTGGACGCTCAGGGCACCAGGTGGCGCTGTTTCTCCACTGGCGAGCCGCCACAGGAGAGCCGCGTTAACATGAGCGTCCTGGAGGCGTTCCTCAGGGTGCTGTCACACGGAGGTACAGACTCACCTGTGTGGCGGCTCATCACCTGACGGGGGGGAGGGGCCATCCTAAACTCCTCCTGTCCTGTCATCTCTCAGGTTACTATGGAGACGGTATGAATGACATCATCGTGTTTTCTTCCTGTTACCTGCCCCAGAACAGCCTGGAGAACTACCAGTATGTGATGGATCACCTGTTCAGGTAAGACTGGGAATTGGGAGTGTGTGTGTGTGTGTGTTTGTGTGTGTAGCATTCATCCGGAGGGTCGCCGCGGGGCCGGGGGGTTGCCGTGGCGACTGATCCGGAGGACCACCTGTCTGCAGGTACGTGGTGGGAACTCTGGACCTGATGGTGGCAGAGAACTACGTCATGGTGTATCTGTGTGCCGGAGGTCAGAAAGACAAGCTGCCGGGGATCGGCTGGCTGAGAGAGTGTTACACCACCATCAACAGGAGGTGAGCTCCACCCGTCCCACCAGCAGGGGGCGCCGGGCCTCCACTGTAGGAGAGCTGCACTGTGAGCTCATAGACTGTTGGATTCACTAAATGCACCTCAAGTCTTCCAGCTGGTTTCAAAGATATGTTATGGCTGTTTTCATGCTTTCATCCACTTAAAGAGACTCGTTGTCATCATCACACAGTCCATGGTCTATTCATCTGTGTTTATGGGTTCACAACCCTTTCTCATTGTATAATAGTGTGTGTGTGTGTGTGTGTGTGTGTGTGTGTGTGTGTGTGTGTGTGTGTGTGTGTGTGTGTGTAGGTTGAGGAAGAACTTGAAGGGTTTCTATGTGGTTCATCCCACCTGGTACATCAAAGCCCTCGTCACCATCATCAAACCCTTCATCAGGTCAGCTGCTCCTCCTCCTCATCCTCTACATCCTCCTCTTCATCCTCTACATCCTCCTCATCCTCTACATCCTCCTCTTCATCCTCTACATCCTCCTCATCCTCTACATCCTCCTCCTACTCAGTTTCTTAAGTTTTGGTGTTTTGAGATTATCCAAACGTTGTTCCTCCTTCTCCTCCTCCTCCTTCTCCTCCTCAGCTCCAAGTTCAGCAGGAAGCTCCGGTTCGTCGACAGCCTCCAGGACCTGTCTCACTTCGTCCCCACTGAGCATGTGCAGATCCCTGACTGTGTCTCACAGTGAGTGTTCATCACCGCATCGTCATGACGACCGCATCGTCACACAGGAAACAGAGTTTGACGAATAGAATGATTCAGATTTATTATTATTATTATTATTTTATCTGTAGAAAGTATTCCAAATCAAAGCATGGTTTAAAGATGTAGCTCGCTGATGTGCTCCCTGCAGGTACGACCAGCAGCTGTCCAGGTGAAACAGGTCCAGGCTCCTCCCCTTCAGCAAGCCCCTCCCCTCAGCAGGTCCGGGCTCCTCCCCCTCAGCAGGTCCGGGCTCCGGTTTACTCTGCAGCTTCCTGTTATTGTTTGTTTTTAATGGTTTTTAGTTGGATAAGAGATTAACCTCTCAGGGAATCCTTTGTCATTAGTGACCCCCGGTGGCCATTGGGTGAACTGCAGGCAGCATCCTGCACAAAAACCCGCGGCGACATCACGCTACTAATCTGTAATTTTGCTTCTTTTTTTTTATTGGGCCGCTACTTTTTCTTCATCAGCATCCCGTTGCTAAGCGACCAATGCCAGATCCATGTTAGTGTAGCTATGGTACAGCTAGCGGGCTAAACTTAGCTTAGCAAGAGCACCAGCTGACGTGTTAAAGATGACTTTGTTTCAGTGCTTATTAAAAAAATTCTGATCTTTATCTGGTGATTTGTGTGAATATTTGGTATCAATGGATTGATTAGTGGGTCGCCTGTCATGTCAGATAGACTGGTTACCTGTCTATCTCTACATGTCTCTCTGTGATAGACTGGTTACCTGTCCAGGTGAACCCTGCCTTCACCCAATGACAGCTGGAATCCCCCCCCCCGTAGATGATGGATGGATGGATTGATTGACTGATTTGATTGATTGATTGATTGATGGATTGATTGATTGGTTGGTTGGTTGAGTGACTAACAAGATGCTAGCTGTAGCTTCACTGCGTATGTGGTTCTCTGGTCTGTTGGAGCTCAAATGTTGGTACCTGAACGCACCTTTATTGTGTGTTTGAATGAACACTGTGGGCATTTATAAAGAACAGGAAAAAGTGTGTGTGTGTGTGTGTGTGTGTGTGTTGAATCCAGCGGCTGTTCAGGAAATGGAGCCTGACAGGAAGGAAGTGAGGTAGCTGCTGAGGAAACTCAATAAACAGGAACACAGACCAGTGTGTGTAAAAGTGTGTGTAGGTGTGTGTGTGGTCTGTCTCCATCTGTATTTATTTTGTTGTGATGTTGGTCCAACAGTAGAAACAAAAGAAAACCGTTATCTTAGCTGTTAACCTGCCTGATTGTAATTGCTAATCAGCTAATGCAACTTTAGCTGTCTACAGATTAATTGAGTAGCTAGGCTAGCTGCTGCTAACACCACAGTGTCGACAACAACAGGTCAGGGTTAGCAGCTAGGCTAGCAGCAGCCACCCTTTTCCCAGTGTTTGTGCTAAGCTAGCTAACCACACGGTTTTCTTCTTCAGCTGTTTTCCCCTCCAGCCTTTAAAAACATGGGATTCTTTCCTCCTCTAACTAGTCGGGTCGCCCAGTGCTCCTTCATGACGCAGCTGTTTTTACGATGAATCAGCTCAGTTGGGCCGCCCCGTTAGCTGTGTTGTTAGCATGTTGCCATGTGAGGAACCTAACAGTCCCGGGATAGCATGTGACTCATTCACTGTGTGCCCAGTATTTATACACACACACACTCTCACACACACACACACACACACACACACACTCTCTCACACACACACACTCTCACACACACACACACACACACACACTCTCTCACACACACACACTCACACACACATTTAGCCCGTGTGCTTCCCACACAGTTTATAACGAGCCACCAGCGACCACAACTTTAATTCTTCTACTTGTGTTGTTTCCTCCTCCTTGCTGTGGAACTGGGGTTGCCATGGCGACACACACATTCCCGTACATCTGTGTTTGTGAGGACCATGATAAAACCAAACTCTTATCCTGAAACCCTAAAAAAACAAAACAAGTCTTAAGCCTGAAACGTTCCTTTTTTTTGAAGACGCAAGGACACAAGGAAATGTCCTCACGTCCTGAAAATGTCCTCGGTCTGTTGAAAACATGCTGGTCCTCACTACGTACCACGTACGAGAATGCCGGCGTCTCTGCAGCTGCTTGTAATAAAACATGAAGCTGAAGTGAATGTGAACGGGGTCCACGCACCTCGCCAGACTGTCCATATGTAGAGGATGATGTCATCGTGATGATGTCACCTGTGGTTTTACGGCCTACGGGTTTGAAGCTGGAGGGGCCTTGACCTTTAGGGGTCAGTCTGGGGTCCAGTACCTTGCCCAAGGACACTTCAACTGGACGAGCTGGAGGGAGATCAACCGCCGGTACCAGCGCTCCGTTAGAACCGTTGTTTTTAAACACAGTCATTTTAAAGATAAACAGGAAACAGATTTATTTGTGATGACGTCGCTGTTTAACGGAGCGTCCGAAATCAGATCATCATTTTTATTTTCAGAATGTTTTTATTTTTTTAAATTACGTTCTGTAGCATTAGCTTTAGCGATCTTAAAGCAAGTTCACCCTGTTTCTCAAATCTGGCCTCCCGGCAGGTTGTCATGGAAACGGAAGTTGTTTTTTTGGACCACCAACCAGGAAGCACCACAGCTGCGTGTGATTGGCCGAGACGCCTGTCAGTCTTAAAAGAAACGTACTCTAGAAAGCTTCACTTGGGTCCGAGTTGTATCACCGCCGACATCTAGTGGTCGTTGGGGGAACTGCAGCCTGGGAGATGCCA
>NC_139928.1:24008340-24015840 GCF_963514095.1 Eutrigla gurnardus | reverse complement strand
ACAGGTGATCGGACAGACAGGTGATCAGACACACAGGTGATCGGACAGACAGGTGATCGGACAGACAGGTCTCACCGGCTGCAGACCGTCTCCCATCTCTCCGGAGCCGATGTGCGTCAGATGGATGAAGTTCGTCGGCTCTCCGATCATCGTACGATCAATCTTCCTCCTCTTCTTCTACACACACACACACACACACACACACACGCACACACACGCACACACACACACACACACACACACACACACACATTTTCTTATTGCGTTTCATTATATTTTAAACCGTCACAAACAACAATAAAACAAATCGACAATATACTTTAAATTCACACATCTAATAGATTCTGTGGTGCGTTCAGGGACCCTCCGTGTTCTGGCTCTCTGCCTTTGAACGCATCATTAAAGCCCCAGAGTCCAGTTAATCTGGCTGTGAGGAAACCAGACCTGATCCACAATCTGATCCACGATCAGAACAGTTTGGATCTAAGAGGATTAATGTTGGTCTGGATTATTCACAGATGTTATGTAACCATGACGACCAGACTATGTGACACACGAGACTATGTGGAGGAACCAGAGACTGTCTGTGGTCCAAACAACAAGGTCTCTGCTGTATTTATGTCTAGATGACCTTATATGGAGTGTTGATGGAGCAGCTACAATATTAGCGTAGCCTAGCACCATCAACCAGACTCCATTCAGAAAACCAGCGTTTTAACAGTAGTTATCTTGTGGTCTTGCAGACAGACCTAACAAAGCATGACTCAGCAGTTTTCACTGATCACCATCATGATGGAGTTATTTCAGCATCCTTTTCATCTGGTTATTGATATTAAATCACAGATCAATACTGTATTCTGGGTCCTCCAGCTGTGGTGAACCAGCCCACGTGGGTCTTGCTGGATCCAGTGAATCCAGTTTAGGATGATGTCATGATGATGCTATGAACCCAGACAGGACAGGGTCTGGGTTCCTGGTGGATCTGTGTTAAAGGGAGACTCCACGCAGCTCTTTGGAAACCAGCACATGACAAAAACAATGTTTGTGACATTTATGTGGACGGAGGGGCGTCGGCCTGCTGTGAGGTCAGAGGTCACCGTGAAACAGGAAGAGGAAGTTCCGCCACCTGTTTCCTCTTGAGTAACGTCCAGCTGTTGAGAGATTCACTGAACCTGACGAGTTCTAACTCATATATGAACTCAAATAAATCAACACGGAGATATTAAGGCGACTTCTGTTGCAGTAACACTAGAGGTGTAACGATTCATTCGATTAATCGATTAATCGATTGTCAGTCCTATAGATTCTACTAAATCCATCTGCTAAAATTAATAAATAGAATGAATCGTTTTGGCTTCACCAATAATCAATATAAATGCATTTAATCGTATGAATCGTGATTCTTACTTATGATTAATGTTTAATACGTTTAAGACACTCTCTCCCCTGACAGCATGTAGTCTACTGAAAATGTTAAAAATAACTGAGCAATGTTTAATTACATTTTTGTATTCAGCATAAAATATTATGCAGGACTACTTTTTTATAGAATAAATATGTTATTTTTTCACGTTTCAGAATAATACAGATAGTCTCACTCGCATTATTGCATGTTTATTTCATGGATATAGAACTTTGGTTACAAGTTACTGAATCCAATCGTGGTTTACAGAATCAAATCTAATCAAAACGTTCCAAAAAAATGTCCTTGAATCGAATCGCCAACTACTGTCCGTGGATGCTGGGAACCCCGCTGTGCTGGTTCTGCTGGACCTCACAGCGGCTTTTGATACAGTTGACCATGCAATCCTTGTATCTTGCCTAGAGCACTATGTAGGCATCCGTGGCACCGCCCTCAAATGGTTTAGGTTGTACCTGGCAAATAGGAGCTTCTATGTAATAAATGGTAACCTCTGATCCTCACAGACATCCCTCTCTTGTGGGGTGCCACAGGGCTCTATTCTTGGCCCTATTCTGTTTTCCTTGTATATGCTACCGCTGGGATCAATTATAAGAAAACACAATCTGTCTTTTCATTTTTATGCTGATGATCTACAGTTATATTTGCCCATGAGACCCAATGAAAACACTTACTCAGTTACTGGACTGTATCTCTGATGTAAAACAGTGGCTGGCTCTGAACTTTTTGCACCTGAACGACAGCAAAACTGAATGTATTCTGTTTGGCACACCATCTATGTCAAATGTTTTCATTACAAACTCTGGGACTCTGGCGCCATTTTTTAAACCACATGTAAAGAATCTTGTGGTAGCATTTGACAGTGGGCTCAGATTCGATAAACAGATTAGGTCTGTTGTTAGCACAAGCTTTTTTCAGCTGCGTCTCCTGGCCAAAGTCAAGCCTTTTTTAAGTCGGCAGGACCTCGAGAAGAGGATCCACGCTTTCATCAGTTCAAGACTGGACTATTGTAATGCACTTTATGTCGGCCTCAGCCAGTCTTTAATCTCCCGTCTTCAACTTGTTCAGAACGCTGCTGCCCGCTTTTTAACAGGCACGTCCAGGCGTGAACACATACCCCTGTACTGTCGTCACTCCACTGGCTTCCAGTTCGTTTTAGAATTGATTTTAAACTGTTATTGTTTGTTTTTTACGCCGTGAATGGCCTGGCTCCCTCCTACCTGTCAGAGATTTTAACTGTCCGTGATCATGGCAGGGCCCCCCGTCCTTCCGGCCAGCTCCTGTTAGAAGTCCCAAGGTCAAGACTTAAACAGTGGGGCGATCGTTCTTTTGCTGTCACAGCTCCCAGGCTGTGGAACAGTCTGCCCCCTGACATTCGCACCATTACTGACCTCAGCCTTTTTAAATCAAAGCTGAAGACACACTTTTTTAGATTGGCATTTAACTGTGACTAGGGTAGTCCTGCTCTTAGGTGTACTTATTTTGCCTGTTTTTACTTTAATGCACTTTAGAGGGCCTCAAACACCCTGCAGCACTAGTAGCACTTTTCTTGTGTTTTCTTGCAGCACTGTGGCACTTTCTTGTGTTTTTAAGTATTGTTTTAATGTATTATTTTATTGCTTTGATGTAAAGCACTTTGGGTACCGTCTGGCTATTGTTAAATGCTATACAAATAAAATGTGATTGATTGATTGATTGATTGATTGATTGATTGATTGATCGTTAATCGAACCGAATCGCTGTGAAGCCAAAGATTCACACCCCTAAGTAACACTGAATCTAGAAGTACTCGCCCCCCCAGTCTGGAGGCCTGGTCTAGACTGGAGACCTGGTCCAGACTGAAGACCTGGTCCAGACCAGACTGAAGACCTGGTCCAGACTGAGGAGGGGTTGGGTGTCTCACCGGCGGGGGTTTGGCCACCACGCAGCAGCCCATCTTGTGCCAGAAGTCGCTCATGCCGACGCTCCGCCTGTCCAGCGGCCGGCCGCCGTTCTCTGCTGCCGCCCTGCAGGCCGGGGGAGGAAGTGCAGCCTGTGGGTAATCCTGGGGCATCCAGACAAAAAAACAGCAGCAACACGAGAAAGTCCAAAGTTTGCTCCAGCTGACACCTGACGGACACCAGGAGAGTCCAGAACCTCCGTTAAACTCCACCAAGAGAAATAACCGCTTTAATATCCAAAACTGAGCTGACGGCTTCAGGTGTGATCTGTGGAGACAAAACAACGTTACGTGATTTCTGTTTGATCGGATTCACACATTTTTAATTTAACGAGAATTCATTTCATGGAGGTTTCACTTTCAACTTTGTAGCATCTTTTCTTGTCTTTCTGTTCTCTTCCACTTACTGCTGACCCGTCTGTCTGTCTGTCCACCTGTCTGTCTGTCCCTGTGTCTGTGTGTCTGTCTGTCTATCTATCTGTCTGTCCACCTGTCTGTCTGTCCCTGTGTCTGTGTGTCTGTCCATGTGTCTATCTGTCTGTCCATGTGTCTGTCTGTCTGTGTGTCTGTCCATGTGTCTATCTGTCTGTCCATGTGTCTGTCTGTCTGTCTATCTGTCTGTCCATGTGTCTGTCTGTCTGTGTGTGTCTGTCTGTCAATGTGTCTGTCTGTCTGTCCATGTGTCTATCTGTCTGTCCATGTGTCTGTCTGTCTGTCCATGTGTCTGTCTGTGTGTCTGTCTGTCTATCTGTCTGTCCATGTGTCTGTCTGTCTGTCCATGTGTCTGTCTGTGTGTTTGTCTGTCTGTCCATGTGTCTGTCTGTCTGTCTGTCCATGTGTCTGTCTGTCTGTCTGTCCATGTGTCTGTCTGTCCATCTGTCTGTCTGTCCATGTGTCTGTCTGTGTGTCTGTCTATCTGTCTGTCCATGTGTCTGTCTGTCTGTCCATGTGTCTATCTGTCTGTCCATCTGTCTGTCTGTCCATGTGTCTGTCTGTGTGTCTGTCTATCTGTCTGTCCATGTGTCTGTCTGACAGAATCATGGTTGAAGGGAAACAGTCTAAAGTAATAGATAGCTGGTTGTCTTATTAATTGTCTTAATGTGGATGTTGTTTATTTGATATACAAATATATATTATATAATTATGTATTTGAATGTGTGTGTGGGAGTGAAATATAAATATCTGTGTCGTCTGCATACACTAAGACATTTTGTTGTTATTTATGATCTATGAATGTAAAGAGAAGAGGCCTGGAGATGGAGCCTTGGGGAACTCCGGGTCAGTTTTCTACACAGATGTCTAATAACCAAAACAAATTATTCACTGTCCTTCAAATATGAGTGAAGGCGAGTTTGGCTCGGTGCCAGGAGGCCCCGCCCACTTCAAGTCTGTCCAGTAACAAGATCCGCCAGATGCGGTGTTTACGTGGCCGTCAAATCACGGCAGAGTTGTGTGAAGCAAACTGTGATTGTCGGAGTGAACGGTTGTAACGTGGAATTCCAGCTCAGATTGAAGCCAAGCGTTTTATTTTGGAGGGTTAATGTGAGTGTTCCTGTCAGAGTGATGTAACTCGTCTTTATAATAATAACAGATAATAACGGATTTCATTGTGCAATACAGACACGTTTGGACAAAGTGTTCTCAGTCTGACGGGACGTCCTCAAGGGATTTTGGTTCTACGATATAAATACGTCAGGTGATACTGAAGCGTTTACGTTCCTGAAGTGAATGTATATAGATTTTAATATAATGATTCATATGTAGTCGTAAATGTTTTATCCTTTAACCATTGACGTACTTGTGTTACATTTACACTGAGATCGGAAACTTATACTGATTCATGTAAATAAATAAATAAATGAACAAAATGTCCTAAAAGCCACACTCGGTCCCCACAACGATAGAGGAACAGGAGCACACACACTCATTGCCTCGCATGGGAACCAAACGTCTGTGAGACGTCAACACAGTGAACACATTAAGCATGACTAAACACTGGGTGTGGTCCACACACACACACACACACACACACCGAGGCTTGTAAAGTTTAAATTAAAGACTTTCTGGACGTTTTTGTTTTTGTTGTTTTCACATGAAACAGAAAGGAATCTCGAAGTGAACGAGCTGAAAACAACAACATGTCGGTGACCTTTAACCCCAGGTGAAACGAGGCCGGTGAAACAAAGTGAACTCGCTGGCCGTCTTTAAGCAACGACTGGTGTTTTTCCTTCTTTGCTCCTCCGGCTCCACATTCTCCATCAAAGTCGAGATCCAACTGGAGCGGCTGATAAGCGGCGGCGTTTCCTGGTTGCCGGGGTTACGTAACGAGGCCTCGGCTCTGCGGCTGCGTTTCTATTTTCGGGTTGCAGGAGGTGAAGTTTGTCTGGAGCTCGTCCAACCCTCTTCAGTAGCCGATAACGGAAGAATGTGAGTAGAAACATGCAGCTTCACGCTTCTCCAGGAATGTAAACGCTCACAGCCAGAGGGCTCCAACTCTAAAAGTACACACTCGAGGTATTCAGTGTTGTACTTGTACTCTGAGTCTCGCTCTTTCACCGTTACTGAAGCTTTCAGTTGGAAAATTCAAACTGACAGCAGGGCGGACCGTACCATCTACAGGGGGGGTGGTCGTCTCCACACAGTTTTCCCGTTCTTTCTCCTCACACTGACATCATGGGACAAATATTCACACACACACACTCGCTGTCTCCCGGTCATGAGGTTTAAATAGATGCAGGAAGTTTAAGATGCCGTCAGTCCCCGTAGTGCCACCTAGACGTGTTTACCATGTATCTCCACAGAAGACTAATTAATAATGATGATAATAATTAGCTTGTTAGCTAGGTACCGTATCTAGTTCGGTCGGTAGATAGTTAGCTCATTAGCTTGTTAGCTAGGTACCGTATCTAGTTCGGTCGGTAGATAGTTAGCTCATTAGCTTGTTAGCTAGGTACCGTATCTAGTTCGGTCGGTAGATAGTTAGCTCATTAGCTTGTTAGCTAGGTACCGTATCTAGTTAGGTCGGTAGATAGTTAGCTCATTAGCTTGTTAGCTAGGTACCGTATCTAGTTAGGTCGGTAGATAGTTAGCTCATTAGCTTGTTAGCTAGGTACCGTATCTAGTTAGGTAGGTAGATAGTTAGCTAATTAGATAGTTAGCGAGGAATTGTAGATAGTTAGCTTGTTAGCTAGGTATCTTGTCAGACTCGGTTTTGCTGCTTGGCTCATGGTGGAATTAGCAACTAGCTAACTAGCCAAGATGTTAAATGTTTCTCATGTATTCCTTTCTCTGCCCGTCTGTCTCTCTGTCTGTCTGTCTCGCTGTCTCTCTGTCTGTCTGTCTGTCTGTCTCTCCACCTCCACTGATGCTGGTTTACTTTGTTTGGCCCCGCTACAACGGTTGCTACGGCAACGGTGACGGCCCTCCTGATCTGAGATCAGCTGAGACGACGACGACACATGACGACAGCTCTTAAATCAGCTGACAAACCTTTATTTAAACACACGAGGTGAACAAACTTATGATGTAGACTGCTTTTAAAGGACGTTTTAACGTTGAGATATTTTAAATTTTGAACTGGCGTGTGATTGGCCGATCCTGTGAGTCTGAAGTGAAATTAATTAAAACTTCAGATGAAGTGTTTTCTGCTTCACTTCCTCCTGGCTAAAGTCAGACGCTCACTTCCTGAGGCTGATGACCACTTCCTGTTGCTGATGACCACTTCCTGTTCAGCACAAAGAGCTTTGTGATAAGAAACGACGGAGAAGAACAAACGTCTCTGTGGTTTACACACATTTACTACAAACATCAGGTACTTGTACTTCATGGGAGAGAGAGAGGGGGGAGAGAGATGGGGGAGGGAGAGAGAGAGAGGGGGAGAGGTAGAGAGAGGGGGGAGAGAGAAAGAGGGGGAGAGGTAGAGAGAGAGGGGGGGGAGAGAAAGGGGGGGGGAGGTAGAGAGAGGGGGAGAGGTAGAGAGAGAGAGAGGGGGGGAGAGAGGGGGGAGAGGTAGAGAGAGAGGGGGGGGAGGGAGAGAGAGAGGGGGGGGGGAGAGAGGGTCACAATGAGTTCTCTTCATCAGGAAACGTCCGTTAACGAGGTTAACCGTCGTTCTGTTTTAACAACGACGACTTTCAGACGT
>NC_139928.1:23988340-24003340 GCF_963514095.1 Eutrigla gurnardus | reverse complement strand
AATTTTATTTCTCTTATTTTACACCTTTGAGGGAAAACCATGGCCAAAATATAATTAATTTGGCAATCATATCAATATTTTAGAGCTCCCCCCAAATTTCACAAATCATGTTTCCAGGGGAGCCATGGCTCCCCCTGCTCCCCCGTAACTCGCACCCTGGCGCCACTCCCGAAGTCAGAACCGTCGGCTGTCTATAATTAGTGGACCGTCGTTATGGTGACGTCACTAATTGGTTTCGTGGACTACGGTATTTTTGTCCGTCGCCATTCTTGCACCCAGAGAAGGAAGTGAATAGTCAGAATACCATGACACCATCGTGTGTGTGTGTGTGTGTGTGTGTGTGTGCTCCTGAAACATACCGAACTCACCGGAAACAACTATATCCTTCAAAATAAATGTGTAACTTTGCGTAAATACTGAGAATCGTCCGTTTATTTAGTAAAGTAATGTGTGGGGTTTGTTAAAATCATCATCAACCAAAGGAGAAAAAAAGGAAAACCGTAACTTCCTCTCGGCTTTTATTTTGAAAGGCGCTGACGGAAGCTTCGGTGTAGATGCTGGTGTGCTTGACGCAGGCGCAGAGCTCATTTAACCTGCAGCAGCAGCGGATCCGCGTCTAAATCGGCGGCAACAAAAGAAGAAGCAGAACAAAGACAAACGTCTTCGAAACCTTTACTTTCTCACCGGAAACACGAAGGTAAAGCTCTTTGTTCACATCCCATAATGTCACTCTGAGCGACGCGTTGCTGTTGGTTTGGTGGGTGAAAGCCGGTGACGGTGAACCTGCTGCTAATTAAGACCCTTTAAAAAAAAAAAAAAACGAAGTTCAGCCAAACATAATGTTAAAATCTGAATATTTAACGTAAATTCACGAGATAAATGTCAGAAATGAATCGTGTACACTCGGGTTTGTTCGGCTCCATCATCGGATCGATGAGGAGCCAACGCCTCTAATCGATGACACCATGTATCCCTTACTTCTAACGTGGAATCAATCAGAGACAATGGTGACGCATCTGGTGTAGAAATCATGGTCACGTGACATCGTCCAGACTGCGGATGATCCGCCGATGAGGATCCGGGGCCGACGCCTCGCGACCGGTGGGCCTGCTGGGCCTGATCCGGATCCAAAAACCACCCCGGAGTGAAAATCCTCAGAAATGTGAATGTAGTTTGGTGGCAGGCGTTGCGCAGCGTTGAGGTTAAATTCAGTGTGCGGGCCGCGATGACCCAGTTCTGGTTATAGACTCCCTGGAAGAATAAATATATCTTCATATTATTTATGACCCCATAAATATAAATGAGCTCAGCTTCAGTTAAAAACATGAAACATATTTAAAGACTGAAACAAAACCTTTATTTGTTAATCAGTTATTTCTTTAAAATAAATCACTGAAATTGGTCCAATTCGTTTTAATTATCTAAAAATAACATCAGCTCCTTAAACTGTGTGAGGCCTTCAGGGCCTGTCGGGAGTTTGTGGATCTCTCATATAAGGAGTTGGCTGTTTATTGAACTCTAATCACAGATATCTGATCATATATCATCAATGGCTGTAGTTGGATGGTTTTATGTGAACATTTGTTTTTCAGATGGTGTGTTCCGTCTGAATATGTAATGATGATGTGTTTCCTGTCAGACTGAACCGATGGAGAAATCCAGAAGCCAGTACGACTCCTTCCTGTTTTGGAGGCAGCCAATCGCTGCCCTCGATCTGTCGGAGCTGGAGGATCTGGGTCTGACTGGTGGCCGGCCGGCCAATAGCATCAAAGGAGAGGCGTCGTCCTCACTGAGGAGACAGGACCAGGAGGTGAGGGGGGGCAGTCCGCGCTGGTCTCTGGTCCGCGCTGGTCTCTGGTCCACGCTGGTCTCTGGTCCGCGCTGGTCTCTGGTCCACGCTGGTCTCTGGTCCGCGCTGGTCTCTGGTCCACGCTGGTCTCTGGTCCACGCTGGTCTCTGGTCCAGTTCACCTGCTCTTCAAGGTTTCACTTATGTCCACATTGAGTTAATAAATGACCTGTCTGTCTCCCTGTCTGTCTGCTTGTCTCCCTGCAGGATGAGATGCCTGAGTTCTCCTCCTTTAATTATTGGAGAGCTCCGATTGGCAACGTGGACGCTCTGCTGGCTGACCTCCACCTGCTGCTCTGAAACACAACGCTCCCTCACCTGACCTCTGACCCCACATCAGTCTGACCTCTGACCCCAGATCAGCATTGTATCACCTGAACCCACATCAGTCTGACCTCTGACCCCAGATCAGCATTGTATCACCTGAATCCCACATCAGTCTGACCTCTGACCCCAGATCAGCATTGTATCACCTGAATCCCACATCAGTCTGACCTCTGACCCCAGATCAGCCTCACATCACCATACCCCAGATCAGCCTTGCATCACCTGACCTCTGACCCCAGATCAGTCTGAACTCTGACCCCAGATCTGCCCAACATCACCTGACCCCAGATCAGCCTGATCTCTCTGAAAAGATTGTCCGTTTTCAGGAAGTCACCAAAATAAGAGCATGGTTTTCACACTAAAACAGAGACCTGTTGATAGACCGGGGCTGCGGTAGACTCTCTGAGCACTGCGGTCTCTTTGCCTAAATCCTTTTGAGTTCTCCTTCCAACTTTCCTTGATCCCGTGACCTTTCACCCCGAGGTCCAGGAAAAGGAGTTTGGATGGACCGCAGCCCTGGTCCTGGTCCAGATTAGACCCCCACCGGTGTTTGATGATCCTGAAGTCTGGATCACAACCTGAGTCCGTCCTCACTGAGGCTAAATACAGAGATGAAACATCCAGATATTAAAAATAATATAGAAATAAAAGAACTCTGAAACGTACCGAGGACAGTGAATGCAGCATCTGTGGGAATATTTTAGTGTTGGTTTACAGATCCGAGATCAGCCGTCTTGTTTTCTCTCCAGTTTGAAGTCGAGGTTTGAAGATTGAAACGATTCTCGCCGACGTCTGAAGAAATGTTTCGTCTCATTTGTGTATTTATTTAGGAGGTGATGCGTTCAAAACCCCCTGAGACTAAAGTTTTTATCGGTTTTCCATTTGTGCCTTTTTATTTATTTGTCCTGAGATGCTTTATGAACATTAACATGTTATTTATGTATTTATTTCTCATGTTTGACTGAGCCGGCCTCACACTGGACCCACCAGAAGGAAAACGACCGTTCACCTTTTATCAGAATGTAAAACCTGCCAACAATAAAAGATTCTTCCTCTTTGTTTGTATTACTCACATGTACAACGGGTTATTTCACAGGTTCCAGAGTAGTTGTGTATATTTTCAGATTGATTTACATAGAAACATGATTAAGATATCTTCAGGTAAACGGTTAAATGGATTTGTTTCCAACTATTTTCCAATAATTAAGTTACAGATAAATCTTTGTTAGAACTGGATCTTATTGATATGTTTCAAAATGATCATTAAATTAGTGCCTGACACCATAATAAACTGTCCGCATAACAGAATACAGGAAGGATTTCTAAACAGATCTTTATTTTTTATTACAGTACATTTCAGCCTAACAAAAAATTCTGACATCTGAAAGAATTCTTTAGCAAATATGGAAATTAATTAAAGCACAAACAAACTGTAAATGTCAATAAAATAAAATACTCTTTCACACTTTATCACAACAACAATGTGATGTGGTTATCCTCTGGAAAAAAGTATTGAATAAAAATATACATTGAATTCATTAAAATATGGATAAAATAACAAAAGGGATGTCAGTTTGTGTGTAAAGCAATTAATTAAATACCTGAAGAATAATAAAAAGTCATATTTACATAGATGTCATGAAAAGTTAATTGATTTGTAATGTAGTTCAAACTAGTTTATGGTTGACTTTTATATGAATTAATCTGACACACAAAGATCTTATTTATATATTAAATGTGTTTGTTTTTAGATTTCGAGAGATATGCATGTCCGAAAAGGGGTGGGAAGATTTAATCCCATAATTTAATCCTCTGTCATACATATGATTTATTTTGTTTTATTTTTTTCTTTAAACTCAACAGAATCTTTTATTTATGTATTATTTTAAAGATTCGTATTACATATTAAACTATGAATAAAGATGTTTTTATTCCGTTGTGTATCATCAGATGGCTTCACGCTGCTTGAGAACACTATGGAGATCTACCGACTGATCTGGAGTCAGCCTTCCGAGCTGCGGGTTTCCCGCCGCTCCGCCGCTCACACCGACCTGAGGTCAGCTCCGCGGCGGCGTCACAGAGCCCGCCCACCCCGAAGGTTAACTCACTCCGGCTTCCTCCTCCGGTGTCTCGGGCCGCCATATTTGTACCAGATAAAACACAAAAAAAGTATTTTTTTAAATCCTTCTCGGCGGGCGAAGCTACCTGTCGGAACCGGACTCACGTCAGCGGACTTAATCTCGCGGGAATACACGAGAAGAAGAAGGTAAAACTCGCTTCAATTTAACTTGCTAACAGGCTGCTCGCACACAGGCTAACGGCTAACAGAGCTAGCTGGTAAACACCAGCGCCAACGGAGACCGCACTTCCGGTCAGGACTTTCAACATAAGATGCGGACTGACGAGATGTGTCGCAACTGTGACGAACAGCAGGAAACTGAACACTGAAAGCGTTCTCGAATTTTTTAATATTCCAATATTTATGATAGTTTATAATTGAGGTGGAGTATTTTAACTCAACATTTAATCATATAGTACCCGACATTCATTAAGTCCGATGCTTCGTAAAGAAAAAAACAAACCATTAAATACACACTAATCAAATGTTTATGATAACGACGATAAAAAACACGGCTTGAAAGGAATTAGAAGAAAATAAAATCAAGGGATTAAAAAATAGTCCAAAACAACGAGACTTATTCCACCACCGCTTTAAACCAGGCAGACACACTTTGCGCTCTTATTTTGAAGGCTACACCCATAACATCCGTCACCTACACCGGCGGCTGTTCGCTAACTTTGTCGCAGTAAACAAGCCCGGGGAGCCCGACGAGCTGCGGTGGCGCCGAATGTCCGTGTTTTTTCGCTTTGTGGATACAAGTGTGCACATCCCCGATCTGTTTGTGCTCAGCGCGGAGGGATACAAGCGTAGAAAACGCGCCACACGCGGAGGAATTTGTTCCGTTTAGCAGGCTAGCGTGCTAACATTAGCTTAGCAGAGAGAAGAGCACGTCTCCCGTCCGGCTCGGACAACAAACCTAGACGCGGTAAGTAGCTTCTCTGTCGTCCCTCTCGTGTGGCGAAAACCGCGTGTATCTTCGTACGCGGGGTTGTAAAAAAAAGAAGCGTAAAATCATTTTAATGTAAAGTTTCTTGAAGCGAGTCTCCCTGAAAGCGGCTCGACGGCGCGCGCTTGAAGAACGCTAGTTAACCGGATGTGGAAGTAGTTTTTTCTCCGTGTGTAAAATAGGAAATTTCTCCGTGACTTCCCCCGGAAAACCAACAACTTAATATCAAACGGTTTCCTGTCTGTTGTCGCCGTAAACGTCTGGGCGCTGCAGGCGGCGTGTTTGTAACCCGGCCGCGGCGGTAGATGAGAGCCGGGGAGACGGGGGGGTACGTGGCACATGGCGGACTCTTTTCTGCCCGTGGAGGCGCGTAAAATGGCTCCTCGGCCGCGGAGAGAAAACCCTCGTCCCGCTCCGACGAGTCTCCATCGGGAACGCTGTGTAGCTGCCCGGGTTCCGTTATCGGACGGAGAGCGCCCGGGCTAACCCGCCTAGCATCGGCCACTTTTCACATAAAAACAGACATTTGTTTCCAGTTAAACCGCAAAACAATAAGCGGTAGAGCAGGTACTGGGATCATTTACTGCGGTAAAAGTACTAATACCACTCTACAAATACAAGTGGAAGACACGTACACGCAATGTAACAAATTAAATTAAGTATTCAAGTTTTTAAAGCCGATGCTCATCTCCTGTGACTGTTATACTATTAAATACTAAATTGTGTTTTGTGTATTTTTAGAGTAAAGCTGCTACTTCTAGTGGAATAGAAGGAGTAGGAAATACTCGAGTTAAGTACAAGTACCTCAAAAGTACAGTAATGAGTAAATTAACTTAGTTTCCACTGCTACTGTTGGCTTGTTGTGTAGTTAAATTAGCATTTAAACACACATTTAATTGTTTTTAACAGGTGGTAGAAGTACTCTGACCTTTTCACTCAAATACAAGTATTTATACAACAGTGTAGAAACAGTATTTCTACACTGTTGTAAGTACAAGTCCTGCATTAAAATTTGTACTTGAGCAAAAGTACTAAAGTATTAACGTCAGAATTAAAGTCCCGAATGTAAAAGCACTCTGATTATTAATTATGAATTAATTACGGATGCATTAATGTCTTCTTTCCAAATGTTGACCTAAATTTAAAAATAAATGTTTATATAGCTTATGTACATTTGTCAATATCTTCCTTGTATCAATAGTATAATAGTATAACAATAATAATGTATTCATCTGTATGTTATATTTTGTATAATTATTCAGAAACAATATTTATGTAGTGGAGAAGAAGTTCACGTTCACATGCTTTATAAAAGTACCTTTATAAAATTATAAATGTGGCTTATTAAACAAAGTGGTTCACTAATCAACTAAAGTTTGTTGATTTTGTCACGGTGCGTTTAAGGACATTCGTGTTTCTGTGTTTGTGTCAGATGTCGCTGGTGGACCTCGGGAAGCGTCTGCTGGAGGCGGCCCGCAAAGGTCAAGACGATGAGGTCAGAAACCTGATGGCCAATGGAGCTCCGTTCACCACTGACTGGGTGAGAATTGATCTCCGACATGACATCATCATGACATCATCCATAGGTGCTCGGTGGAGTTCACAGAGGATTTCACGCAGGTTTGAACCTGTGAGTGTTTTAGCTCCACCTGCTTCCGATCACGGACCACAACCCGTTCAACCTGATCACCTGACGTGTTGCTACCTGCACGGGGTTCAGGTTCTCCTCCCGTCTTCACCGGTTCTACTGAGATCTATAATATAATAATAATAATTCATTTATTTTATATAGCGCTTTTCAAGAACCCAAAGTCGCTTACAAAACAAAGAAAGTACCACATACATACATACATACATACATACATACAAGACACAAGAGCAGTAGTGGATTGGGGAATAACTAATAAATAATAACGGTACCAACAACAAGGACAGGAGAAATGGTGCAATGAGGAATAAATAATAATAAAACAGACAACCAGGACAAGACATAAAAGCAGGGATGCAAACTTGTCACCTTTCGGCGAAATTCGCCGTTTTTGTTCCGAAAAAGGTCATTTGTGTGATTCATGGAGATCTGCAATAAAAATATTTCGGGGGGGGGGGGGCGTCCAAGTAATCGGCGAACGCAAGCTGTCATAAATATTTATTCCAAGCTTGTTCGTTTGGCCAACCCGTGTAATCATGTCATCTTCGGGTCTGTAGCTGCCTTGATGCCGTACTAGACAGGAGTGACGTTGGTACGCTTCAAAAACGTCATGGTACAGACACACCAACTCCGGCAGCGACGCAACGGACCGTCGAACGCACCGGCGAGTGGGCAGTTCTGTGTTCAAGTTGGATCAATTGGATAGACGTCCTGCGAAGTGGGCGGGACTTGAGTTTTGCTCTGCCGTTTCCAACATGGCGGCCGGGCCACAAACGATCTCATTTTACAGTTAAACTACACGCTAAAGCATGTTTCTGAAAACATTTGAGGCGGGAAATGTGTAGTGCAGTAACAGAATCTGGATTCATATTTGATCAACACTGCCTACTTTGATAGTTTGAACGAAGTTTCTGGAGCCGGCGGCATTGCGTTGGACGGACGGCATTTGCATAAAGTTCAATCCATCGAACTTTATGCAAATTCACGTACGGCGACAGGGCCGCCAACTCGACGTGCCGTATCCATCATGCGGAGCTCCTGCTCTACATAGACAATGAATGGGATCCGTTGACTTGACGTCTGCTGCCGGAGTTGGTGTGTCTGTACCATCAGGCTTTCTAACGTAGGCTAACGTGCTAATGTCAGACAGTTCGCTGACATACGCATCGCAAATCACAACCATTTTTGCTGGTTACAATAACGGTGTTATCGGATAGTACAGTGTCTATTTCTCAAGAACCTTTGAAAAATCTAAGCGAGAAAACAACGTCCTACCTACCATACCTTCACATTAAAAAAAACAACCTAAAATAAATAATGGAAAATCAACGGAGCAAAGGCTTACTCTGATATCGATGTAATGTTAGCGAATGAGGGGTGAGAAGCCCCCTACCTCCCCTTGCTAATATTTATTCCGTTCGTCCAGAGTCAAATCTATTCTTGAGGTTCCAAATATTTTCAAAGCAGTTTGTCTTTCAATGTGAGGAGTCGATCGAGTTATTTTATGTTCCGTCGTTTGAAGCAAACCTTTTAGCCCTGGCATTGGTCTCCCATTATTTATACCTTCACTGGAAGGGAAGTCCATTTTCCAGGCTCTCGCCAGCCCCCTTCAGTGAGGCAGAGGAATAACATTGAAGCATATGCAATATATATATATGTGTGTGTATATATATATTGTGTGTGTGTGTATATATATATATATATATATATATATATATATATTCCGCGAGGGGGTTTGGGTCCTTGTCACCTTTTTCATCCCTGATGAGTTTGCACCCCTGAAAAGACAAGACAGGAGCAGTAGCAGTCCAATGGTGGCAGAGATGCAGTGGAGAGTGGCGGGGTGGGGATGGAGGGGCGTGAGGAGGGAGGAGAGCCAGGGTGGTTATGGATAGGGGAGGTTGTATGCTTGCGAGAAGAGAAGTTTTTAAACAGGATTTGAATGTGGGAAGTGAGGGGGAGTGAGTTCCAGAGTCGGGGTGCAGCTGAGGCTCTATCGACGATTGTTTCATTCTTATTTTTATGTATATATTTGTGTGGAGGAGTCTCCATGACGACCTGCATGTGTGTGTATTTACCTGTGTTTCTCCTGTAGTTGGGGACCTCCCCCCTCCACCTGGCTGCTCAGCACGGTCACTACTCCACGGCCGACGTGCTGCTGAGGGCCGGCGTCAGCAGAGACGCCCGCACCAAAGTGGACCGCACGCCGCTGCACATGGCGGCCGCCGAGGGTCACACGGTCATCGTGGAGCTGCTGGTCCGGGTGAGTCCCCTTCCTGGTCTGTCAGTCTGGAATGGATCAGGACCTGGATGTAATGTTGATGAAACAAGCCTAGGTTCATATACAGTATATACATATGTAATAATAGTACATTTAAAATGCCGTTACCTCGGTGTGACTCCTCCAGAGCGGCGCCGACATCAACGCCAAAGACATGCTGAAGATGACGGCGCTGCACTGGGCGGCGCAGCACGGTCACCATGGCGTCGCCGAGACGCTCATCAAGCACGGCGCCGACGTGCACGCGCTCAGCAAGTTTGACAAGACGCCGTTTGACATCGCCGTCGACATCCAGAACACGGAGCTGATGCTGCTGCTGCAGGTGAGCGTGACCTCTGACCTCATACGGGACTCATTTAGATTCTTATTTAAAGTCTCAATGAGAACAAAATCATCACAAGTGAAGTTAACCTTCACCGTATGGGATGTGACATCACGGCTTCCTGTTTAAAGTTAGGGTTCAAAATCACGGTCCCTCCTGATTGGCTGCTGAGGACTTGAAGTCGCTGACATCATGTTATCGTCAGCTAATTGTAACATGTTAGAGGAACGGGTCATGTTCCCTATACGTTCAGTTGTTTATTTATATGTATTTATATACATTTATTTATATTATTTAAATCAATTTGTTTATTCATTTATTTTTGTTACGTTATTTATTATTTTATTTTTTTAGTATTTATTTATTTATATTCCTTTTTATTTGTTTAGATATTTAGAGTCAGAGTTTAGAGTTCATGTTTCACCAGTGTGGACGTGGATCAGGTCTCGTGAAGACCCTGAGGGTCCCAAAGCGCCTGATTTCAGCTGGTTTAGTTCAACCAGAGAACCTGAAGATGACCTTTGACCCGTCGGCTCGGTTGTTGTTGAAGATTCTGTTGGTTTGAATGATCATGATTCGAACGGCTGTGTTTTCAGGAGGGCATGCAGAACCAGGTGAACATGAACCAGGTCAACTTGAACCAGGTGAGCATGAACGTGGAGGGCGGGACCACCAACCAGCCGCAGTTCATCATCCAGGGCATCCCGTCCATCCAGGGGGGTGTGGTCAACCTGGCCGAGCTGCTCAACAAGGCCAACGCAGGTAGGAACGCATGGCCAGCTCGCCGCCGCCCAGCGCCGCCGCCGCCACTCTAACGTCCACGTGTCTCCCGCAGGCGACTCGGAGGAAGCCATGGCCGCCAGCGCCCTGGACTCCAACATCCAGCACGCCACCGTCGTCAACGAGGGGGGTCAGAGGGTCATCACCATAGTGACGGACCAGCACGGCAACCTGCAGACGACGGGGGGGATGGCGCCACCGTTCTTCGTCACTATGCAGCACGGACAGCAGAGTACGACCTCCTCCTCCTTTGCAGCTCCGGCCACGCCCCCTCTGATGTCATCAGAGCTGACCGCCGCGTGTTTGTGTTTCAGTGCTGGCAGTGCCGGCCAACGCCGTGACGGAGGAGGTGGTGACGGAGGAGCCACAGCCGCCACCGGCCAGGAAGCGGAAGCTGGAGGTGACCAACAACCACAACGACACGGGGGAGACGGTGAGTTCTGGCGTTGCCGTGGTAACGAGCTGTCAATCAGCAGGTAGCCCCCTAAAGCAGCCCCTGCTTTCTGGTCTGTTGGACTCTGAATGGACATCGTTTCATCTCCTTCCTGTTATTCAATGACGACTTCCTGTCAACAACAACAACAATTAAACGTTTTTAATCCGTTTAGTTTCAGTCCAGTTTCCTGTTAAAGACGTCGTAAACTACGTTAAAAATGTTGAATGTGTTTATGAACTTCATGAACTCACGTTGGTGAATCTGTATGAACAGGAAAGTTTGATGTGACCATCTCCTCTTCTTCTTCCTCCTCTTCTTTCTCTCCTCCTTTCCTCCATCTCTTTCCTCCTCTTCTTCTTCCTCCTCCTCCCCTTCCAGGAGTTGTTGCAGAGGCAGCTGCAGGAGGCGAACAGGAAGGCCCAGGAGTACCGGCAGCAGCTCCTGCGTAAGGAGCAGGAAGCCGAGGAGTACCGGGTCAAGCTGGAGGCCATGTCCCAGAGTCATGCCGCCAGCAACGCTGCCGCTGCCGCCGCCGCCGCCAGCCCCGAGGAGGTGGTGGGAGGGGAGGAGGACGAGGAGGAGGCGGCGGCCGGCATGGTGGAGGAGGAGGGGGAGATGGTGGTGCTGCAGGAGGGAGGCATCATCATGGAGGGGGAGGAGGGTCAGGTGACGCTGGTGGAGACGGGCGGAGAGACAACGGAGGTCAGCTCCTAACGGAGAGGAGGAGATGGGGAGGCGACGCACCGACGGACAGACAACAGCCAGCTGGAACGCGTGTGCACCATTCTGGATCCCCGAAAGACAACGTTGAGGAGAAACAAAATGGCTTTCCTTAAAAACCAGAAAGACAATTCAAAACAGACTAAACAAACAGGACGGAGGAGTTTGCTCATGCACCATTTTGAATCCCCTGAATTATTACACAGCAACACTTCAGAGAGCGGAACAAAATGGCAACACAGCCGGAGGAAGAGAGACTCATAGACGCCTCAACAAGCATGATTGAGAAGTTTAGTCATGCACCATTTTCAATCCCTGAAAGATATAAGGACGGGGAAACAAAATGGCTTCCCCAAAAGGACAAAAACGGCGGGAAGAGAAAGACGACTCGAATAACAAACATGACGGAGAAGTTTCCTCATGTGCCATTTTTGAGTTCCAGCTTGTACTCTTAACTGAATGCCTTCTAAAGCAGGATGCAAAATCACCAACGAGGAGGAGGAACCCAGACAGGCACCATCAGTGATCCCTAATCAAGATAACAACACAGGCTCTGGAAGATGAAGCTCCCTGAAGGCAGCCATGTCTGTTCCCTGGACATCACTTTAATGCACCATTTTGCTTCCCCAATCAACTGAGTGAGTGCTTATAAAAGACAAAGATCACTAAACCCGATAGTCACACAGCAGGAATTAAGTCGTTTTTCTTTTCAAATATTCCTTGTTTTCTGAACAGAAGGTTGAACTCATTCAGATCCCTTTTACTTCTGTTACAAATTGTTTATCTGACTGATCAGCTGGGACCACATTAAACCCAGATACTCAAACACCACTGCACCATTTTGCTTCTCCAAAGGGGCACAAAGCAAAAGGCAAATCAGGATTCTTTGGACACTGAAGAGCGGCTTTCCTGCGCTCTCGTGTTCTTTTTTCGTGTTTGTGTCCCGACATGAACAAGGACACCAAATGGCCTCAGCGCAGCTTTTTAGTGAAGCAAAGGGAACGTTTTCTGCTTTTTCTTCGGTCGCTTCGCAAAACAAGCCAAGAACGAAACCTGATCCATCGGGGCCGCAACTCTGTTTCATCATCAAACAATTATTTCATAGATTCTTTAGTTAAGAACGATTCAAAAACCCAAAGAGATTTAAATGACCGTCACCGTTTTTATTATTAAAAACCAGCAAATATTCACATTTTAGAACCTGAGTTGGTTTGTGATTCAGATGAAAGTTAATTGCAGGTAATTCTCATATAGATCATGATTGGGCGTCCCTCTTGTCCTTTTAAAGGTGATTTTATCTCTTTAATCACACGTATACATTCCTGTAAAACAACGACACACTCGACTTGCTTCTGACGGTTTCCTGCTTCCTTCTACAGGTTTGAGTTTGAGGCGGGTTTAAACTAGTCGTTTGCTGGTGAGTTCAGGGACGCTCCGACATCTGAGATCTATGAGAACGGCAACTTTTAAAATCCCCCCAAAAACCAGACCACCGCGAACGCAGCATCAAACTTAACTTCCTGCAGCTGAGAGACTAGAATCATTTGAGGTCTCTTTTTTTTTTCTTCATTTTTTTTTACACAAATAAAGAAAATTAAATAAATTGGTCCGTGAAATGAAATATGAAAGTTAAATAATTGAAATATTAAGTTATAACATCATAAAAAAACTAACAAAGCCAGTATACCTTTAATCAGGGGCTACAGAAGATAATATTACTAAGTATTACACATACAAGTATAACTTTTTATATAAGTCATTTAATTGCATCACTTCCTGTTTCAATTAGCTTTTGATCACATTAACAAATCCAATAACGAGGTTTTATTTCCAACCCCCCTGTGCGTTTGAATCTCCCGTCCCCGGTGGAAGAGCGGTGGTTATTGATTACTTCCTGTCAGCTGATCGGCGCTCCTTCCTGTCTCTGGATTCATTTGCGTTGAGTATGATAGTTATTTTTATAAGCTCAGCACAGCCAACCTTTTTCTATGTACATATAAAGTTGTATTTTTGTAACCGTACCTGAATGCTTCACCATGACGACGATGATGGTGATGATGATGATGATGATGGCTGCCTGCCTGTATTGGTAATCTGAAATATAAACACTTGATTTTTTGAACCGTTGTCGTGTTTTTGGTGCTTCGTTTGAGATGAACGTCGGTAATCATTCCTTCATGACAGCAGCTTTTCTTTTTTTTACTTTATTGGTGACATTTAATAAATCACACAAAAATAACAATATACAAGAGACTTAATTCTATTAAAGCTTCTTTGTTCATAATTTTAATTTTCTCAAACTTCACTTTGACTTAAAAGTCGAAGATTAAATAAATGAAGACACTGAAAAGGGTCAAAAGCTCCAGAACAGCTGCTGCTAAAATCTGCAAATTAACCTTTAATCAAACAAAAGAACGCCTGTAATGTTTCTATAATCTATAACCAAAATACCAGAGCTGTGATAATAGTTTATAATCTATTAACTACATTCATGTATATCAGTATACATGTATTACTCCATGGTTCCTAGTGTCACAAATGTTTCCCTTGAGGAAGTAGATACTGAAAACTGAAACAGTACGACTACTCAACACTGTACTTTAGTAGAGTACTTGAGTAAATGTAAGAGACTGTTGTGGACAATAAAGTTTGGATGTTTTGTATTCGCAGCGGATAAATAACGATGCGTTTAATGACGCGGCTCCCGTGAGGCGTTCACGGACGGGACGCTGGGCTTTCGAGGGGGATATTCCCGCCCAGCTCGTGGATTATGGCCGTCCCAGTCCTGATTGACGCGCCGGCCGTCCAATCAGAGGCGGCGGAGGGGCGCGCGGCCAACCCCTGTGCGGCGGGGGGGCGGGGCGACGGAGGGAGGGGGTAGGGCGCGAGGTATCATGGAGGATCAGTAGGCAAACTGTGGCCGTCAGAGGAGAGCAGCTCGCGCGCTGATCCCCGGGAGTTCCTCAACTGTTGACCGACTTTAATCACCGCGACGAGGCAACAACATGGACATGAAGAAGCGGATCACTCTGGAGCTGCGGAACCGGGGCCCGGCGGAGGTGAGCCGCGTCACCGTCAGAACACGTAGATTGTTGCCTGAAATAGCCCGGGAGGTGATGAGCGACCGCAGCCCGGTGCCCGGTGCTCGGTGCCCGGTGCTCCCCCCTCCTCGCCCATCACACGGGGCTCCGCGCACCGAGAACACCAGCCCCGAGCAGCCTCGCGTCCTTCGATCCGTATCGACCCGGGTTTAGTTTGGTCGGCTACCGGCGGGGATCGCGGGTCGATGTGGACGCATCTCCGCGGTCCGTCCCCCCCCCCGCCCCGGTGAAACCCCGTCTCCCAGGGAGGCTCCGGTGGACACAAAGTAGACCATCAAACCGCCCTAGCGAGCGCCCGGTTCACGGTTCGAGTCTCCCCTCAGCCCGACGGTCCCGTTAACTCGCGTTTATTTAACCTCAAAACGTCACGGAGTCGCGACTTTTAACTTTTCAGAGTTTAACGGAGAAAACCGTTAATAAAAGCCGGTTGCCGTGCGGCTCCGTGCTCCCGGGGGGAGGGGGTACCGGG
>NC_139928.1:23960840-23983340 GCF_963514095.1 Eutrigla gurnardus | reverse complement strand
CTGATAGTTTGTTTCCGTTTGAATAGAATCTCACTTCTTTATTTTTAGATAATATATAAGAAGATTTTATCAGAACCTGTTGAGTCCACATGTCTCCCTTTAAAACCTGATCCAGGATCTCAGTCCGTCCACACCCGGTCCTCGTCAACCCGGCAGCGAGTCTACCAAACTAAACTCTAAAGACGTTCCACATACACAAAGACCGCAGACCACTTCCTGTCCCCACCAGACCACTTCCTGTCCCCACCAGACCAGAAGACGTCGGGTCTCCTTCAAGGACTGGATCCTGAAGACCAGGTCAGACTACAAGACTTCCTTTCAGAACCCTTAGTCAGGAGATCACTGTTAGACCACCAGAGTCCACTTCAGAACCCGACTGAGAACCTGGTTTTGAGACCATCTCGGTCCTGAACAATCCCAACTAACTGGGCTCGATTCAACCGAACCAGTTAGACGTGATGGAACCTGGAACCTACATCTGAAAGTCCTGATCCTCTGGTCCTGTCCACGAGTCCTCTTGTAACCCGTCTGGGACTCTTGAAGGTTTTGAAAGTCTTGTATTCTGTTCTAGGCCAGAGTTTCTCCTTTTTGAGAACCCAGAGACGTCTTCAAAACCAGTCTGGATCCAAATGAACCCTTTACCCACAGAGGAAGCACCGCGCCAACATCAAACAGGAAGTGGCGAGCAATGCTCCGCCATCACGCCGGACGCACAAACCACATCAGAACCGTTGAGGTTCCACGGAGGACCAGATGTGGGTCCTCCTGCAGCCATATCTGATTCTGGACTAACAGGAGCAGAGACCTCCGTTGGGTCCAACAGCCAATCGGGGACGTCACATGATTCAGGATCTTCCACCCTCCATCATCACCCGTTAGTCCTGGAACAGAACCGGGACCACGTCGACTCTGCTGCCCCGCTAGAAACCTTCAGGTCCACGTAGGAGACCGCGTTCCCAGTGTGTGTGTGATTTAGTGTTAGGGGTTCCACAGGGAAGATCAGGGGGCGGCTGGGAGGAAATATTTGTTCTGGTGTTTTTGTTTTGTTTTTTGTTCCTGAACGCAACACGGTCACCAGGCAACACATTGGCGTTGAATCCCGGGTGAAAGTCCTGTGTTTGACCGTCGAATCCTAAAACCCTGATTCATCAGAATCCTTCAACGCCAACATCGTTTCCTGTTGCCGTGTTTTTTTTCTAGTCCTCAAACTGCCCGTGCCCCGCCGCCGTGTCACGCTTCAGGCTCCGCCTCCTGCAAAATGCTCTTCCAGTCGGTGGGTAGAAATGAAAACGTTCAAAAAGTGGCTCAAATAAAAACAGATCTGCTTTGATCTGTCCAATCACATGACACCCCTTGTTCACATGACCCGAAGTGTCTCCTAAAGGGGGCGGGGCCTGAAACGGGACACGCCCAGTTAGCGTTTGATTCAGGTGTCGCTGCTCTGTGTGGGATTCTGCAGCCGCGCAGGCAGCGACTTAACTTTCTACTAAGCTGCATTAAAGGGACCAAACCGGGCCTGCCAGGAAATCAATGATCAAAGATTAGAAATCCATTGATTATGATCAGATCTCATGAAAAGCTCCTTTATCTCCTGATGCGTCGTCGGTTTGTTTCGTCCCGACGGAACACAACTTTGAACTAAACTGCTGTAAAGTTTTAGCTTTTCTCTAGTTTGCACTCAAATGACACAACACTTTAATATTTCACACATCGTCATTACATCTGACCTCTGACCTCTAGAGGTGCTCGGCATCAGCGCTGAGCTGCTGTGAAACGGGACGATGCAACACCAAGGCTTTTGTTTTCAGCTGTTTTTTTATGTTCTCCCCAGAGCCACCGGACTCCATTCACAAAAACAGGTATTTAACCGATCGATCAGGTTAGTGAGTCTGTGTTACTGTGGGACTCTGAACCAGAACCAGACCTCTAAAACACCAGAGTCCCACAGTAACACAGACTCACTAACCTGATCGAACCAGCAACTCCTCTGTTCCCAGAGGTCAAATACCTGTTTTTGTGAATGGAGTCTGGTGGCTTTGGGAGAACACAAATGGTGTTTCTGCTGGAGGTAAAACATGCAGCCACACAACTAACCATCAACTGTCCCTTTAACGGTGTGTACGACCTCCGACCTCGTCCCCACGCCGCCGCGTGTACGACCTCCGACCTCGTCCCCACGCCGCCGCGTGTACGACCTCCGACCTCGTCCCCACGCCGCTTTAATCCGCGTACAGCTGAGCAGCAGGTGTTCATGGATCGCAGCCCCAAAACTCGACTCCATCCGAAGACGTCCCGAAGCCTCTTTTTAAAGTGGTGTGTTGTTTTTGTTTTTTTTAAGAGTGTGAAAGGTCAAAGGTTGCGTCTGTCAGACCTGCTGAGGTCACTTTTAACTGGTTTTTAAGGCAATATTGTAAATAGACTCTCAGCTCAGTTTCCGGTTTGTTTTTTAATGACATAATTTTACAGATGTTTCTGCAGCGAGGTGATAGTTGACCCACTTCTTTGACCTTTGACCCCAGCTCACTTCCTCTGTTACTTCCCCCGTCGTCCCTTCTGCGGGGAAACTGTGTTTGACTTTTTTGTGTGCTGTAACAAAAAACATATTGAGGCGTTTTGAATAAAAAAAATACAAAAGGAAAAGAAAGTTTGTTTTGGTTTAAAACTGCAGATTTTCTTGTGAAAGTCAAAAATCACATGAATCTTTACATTTTAATTTAAATAAAATTAATGGACCGAAGCTGGAAACTAAACCTTCTGTATGTCTGAGATCTGAGGAGGATCTCCAAAGGGAAGAACACAACACCGTCTGAGCCTGTGAGACCAGCAGGGTCCTGAATCCCGTCTCTGAGCCTGTAAGACCAGCAGCAGGGTCCAGAGACCCGTCTCTGAGCCTGTGAGACCAGCAGCAGGATCCTGAGACCAGCAGCAGAGTCCTGAGACCCGTCTCTGAGCCTGTGAGACCAGCAGCAGAGTCCTGAATCCCGTCTCTAAGCCTGTGAGACCAGCAGCAGGGTCCTGAATCCCATATCTGAGCCTGTGAGACCAGCAGCAGGGTCCTGAGACCCGTCTCTGAGCTACGTTTCAGCAGGTGAGTAGGATCTGAACGTGGTACTTGTAGGGGGCAGACCTGGACCCAGTATGTCCAGTACCTGTAAAGTACACGAGCCAGCCGGTTTACTGGCTATACTACCCACAATCCTCTGCAGCAGACGTGTGAGGCTCAAAGTTCAAGGCGCTGTGTTTTGAGGAAGTAGTACACTGAACAAAAATATAAACGCAACACTTTTGTTTTTGCTCCCATTTTTCATGAGATGGACTTAAAGATCTAAAATTCATTCCAGATACACAATATTACCATTTCTCTCAAACATTGTTCACAAATCTGTCTAAATGTGTGATAGTGAGCACTTCTGCTTTGCTGAGATAATCCATCCCACCTCACAGGTGTGCCACATCAAGATGCTGATCTGACATCATGATTAGTGCACAGGTGTACCTTAGACTGTCCACAATAAAAGGCCACTCTGAAATGTGCAGTTTTGTCTCACAGCAAAATGCCACAGATGCCACAAGCATTGAGGGAGCGTGCAATTGGCATGCTGACAGCAGGAATGTCAACCAGATCTGTTGCTCGTGCATTGAATGTTCATTTCTCCACCATAAGCCGTCTCCAAAGGCGTTTCAGAGAATATGGCAGTACATCCAACCGGCCTCACAACCGCAGACCACGTGTAACCACACCAGCCCAGGACCTCCACATCCAGCAGGTTCACCTCCAAGATCGTCTGAGACCAGCCACTCAGACAGCTGCTGAAACAATTGGTTTGCATAACCAAACAATTTCTGCACAAACTGTCAGAAACCGTCTCAGGGAAGCTCAACTGCATGCTCGTCGTCCTCATCGGGGTCTTGACCTGACTCCAGCTCGTCGCCGTAACAGACTTGAGTGGGCAAATGCTCACATTCGATGGCGTCTGGCACGTTGGAGAGGTGTTCTCTTCACGGATGAATCTCGGTTTACATTGTTCAGGGCAGATGGCAGACAGCGTGTGTGGCGTCGTGTGGGTGAGCGCTTTGCTGATGTCAATGTTGTGGATCGAGTGGCCCATGGTGGTGGTGGGGTTATGGTATGGGCAGGCATCTGTTATGGACGAAGAACACAGGTGCATTTTATTGATGGCATTTTGAATGCACAGAGATACCGTGATGAGATCCTGAGGCCCATTGTTGTGCCATACATCCATGAACATCACCTCATGTTTCAGCAAGATAATGCACGGCCCCATGTTGCAAGGATCTGTACACAATTCTTGGAAGCTGAAAATGTCCCAGTTCTTGCATGGCCAGCATACTCACCGGACATGTCACCCATTGAGCATGTTTGGGATGTGCTTGACCGGCGTATACGACAGCGTGTACCAGTTCCCACTAATATCCAGCAACTTCGCACAGCCATTGAAGAGGAGTGGACCAACATTCCACAGGCCACAATTGACAATCTGATAAACTCTATGCGATGAAGATGTGTTGCACTGCATGAGGCAAATGGTGGTCACACCAGATACTGACTGGTTCTGAGTCCCCAGACCCCCAATAAAGCAAAAAACTGCACATTTCAGGGTGGCCTTTTATTGTGGGCAGTATAAGGTACACCTGTGCACTAATCATGATGTCAGATCAGCATCTTGATGTGGCACACCTGTGAGGTGGGATGGATTATCTCAGCAAAGCAGAAGTGCTCACTATCACACATTTAGACAGATTTGTGAACAATGTTTGAGAGAAATGGTAATATTGTGTATCTGGAATGAATTTTAGATCTTTAAGTCCATCTCATGAAAAATGGGAGCAAAAACAAAAGTGTTGCGTTTATATTTTTGTTGAGTGTATCTACGTACTACATGTAACAGTACACACTACAAGTACTAATTACTAGTATGCGATGTAGAAGACAAGTACTACTACATTTACTGCAAGTACTGAAGTACACTGTTGAGTATTTCTACGTCTGTATCTGATGTTTACTCCGTATACTGTGAGGTAGTTGTACTGTTTTACTGTGACAGAGTATTTCTACTCTCAGGTATTATTGTAGTACTTTTATTGCAGTAAAGGATCGGAGTACCTCTCAGCTAAAAGTGAAATTTGACCCACAAACAACAAACTGACTGAATCCCATCTGCTGATAGTCATCAATAAAACAGGAGGAGGAGCAGCAGGAGGAGGAGGAGCAGCAGGAGGAGGAGGAGGAGGAATAATCAATCCAACAAAGTTGGGACTTAAAAACATAAATATTAAGAATGAACAACCTGAATATCTGCCCCCAGCACACGTTTACATGGAGACTTTTATTGTGAAAATCCTCTTATCTTCTCTTCCTTTTAAAGTATGACATCACAATAAAACTAACTTCTTTATGTTTAACGAGTCAAACTCAAAATATTAGTATATTTATTTAAGTTATTTGTTTACTGAGCTTCAGTTAATGGTTTGTAACTCTGGCTAACTGTTTCCTGTTCAGAGAGGAAGTGAGGAGGAAACAGGAAGTGCCCTTTGACCTCTGAACCTCGTCTCTTCTTCTCCACTCGGATCGACAAAAAGGGTGAAACTGTCCTTTAAACGAATTCTAATGGATGTAACAGCTGTGACCACACACACACACACACACACACACACACACACACACACACACACACACACACACACACACACACACACACACACAGCCTCCCCAGAGAGTTCCAGTCAGACAGCTGTCCCGTGAGATTCAGCTGTCTGACTCGGCTGCTCTGATTGGTCAGTGAGGGTCAGCTGACTGAAAGACGTCTATGTGTCTATAAATAGATATATAGACACCATTTGTGTGTGTGTGTGTGTGTGTGTGTGTGTGTGTGTGTGTGTGTGTGTGTGTGTGTGTGTGTGTGTGTGTTTAACTGGGTTACTTACTGGGATGAAACCAGTCTGATTCGTGTTCACATCAGAGTCCAATAAATTATTTACACTGATTCTCTGAGTGTGTGATACATGTTTTATACACACACACACACACACACACACACACACACACACACACACACACACACACACACACACACACAGTGTACCAGGTCAGTGTTACAGTTTGTTCTCATTTAAAACAGGAGGGTTTATAGAAACGTGTGTGTGTGTGTTCATTGTGACTCAGAGCCCTGCAGCGTCTGTTCAAAACCTCGACCTCTTTATTCCTCTCCTCATGTTCTCTTCAGAAGGATGGAGAGGATGAGTAGGGAGGATGGAAAGGAGGAGAATGAAGAGCAGAAGGAGGAGGATGTTGAGGAGAAGCGTAGCGTGTCATCGTGTATCTGTGTATCATAAAAATAACATGACGACAAAAAGCTTTCAGGTCCGAGAGTAAATATCACACACACACACTGTGTAGAGGTGTTGTGTAATGGAGCGTTGCTGTTGTGCTGCCCTACATCTGCTCTGCATTACAGCTCACTGACCTGTGTGTGTGTGTGTGTGTGTGTGTGTGTGTGTGTGTGTGTGTGTGTGTGTGTGTGTGTGTGTGTGTGTGTGTGTGTGTGTGTGTGTGTGTGTGTGTGTGTGTGTGTGTGTGTGTGTGTGTGTGTCCTCTCACTAACTGATGAAGCACACTCTTGGCAATTGGCCAATAGTGCAGCTGGATATCTGCATCATGTGACCAGAATCAGGACGTGTGATTTCTGAATTTATCCAAATTCCAGATTAGAAACTGATCCAAGACTCCGAAGTCTTGGCCGTATTTTTATTTGTGGCCATAAATGTTAAGCTGACATCATAAAGAGAACTTTGAGTTAAACCAACGTTAGCTTTAGACGACAAAACAAACGTTAGCTTTAGACGACAAAACCGACGTTGGCTTTAGACGTCAAAACTGACGTTAGCTTTAGACGACAAAACCAACGTTAGCTTTAAATGACAAAACCAACGTTGGCTTTAGACGACAAAACAAACGTTAGCTTTAGACGACAAAACCGACGTTAGCTTTAGACGACAAAACCGACGTCGGCTTTAGATGACAAAACGAACGTTAGCTTTAGACGACAAAACCAACGTTGGCTTCAGACGACAAAACAAAGGTTAGCTTTAGACGACAAAACCAACGTTGGCTTTAGACAACAAAACCAACGTTAGCTTTAGACGACAAAACCAACGTTAGCTTTAGATGACAAAACCAACGTTGGCTTCAGACGACAAAACAAAGGTTAGCTTTAGACGACAAAACCAACGTTGGCTTTAGACAACAAAACCAACGTTAGCTTTAGACGACAAAACCAACGTTAGCTTTAGATGACAAAACCAACGTTGGCTTCAGACGACAAAACAAAGGTTAGCTTTAGACGACAAAACCAACGTTGGCTTCAGACGACAAAACCAACATTATCTTTAGACAACAAAACCAACGTTGGCTTCAGACGACAAAACCAACGTTAGCTTTAGATGACAAAACCAACGTTAGCTTTAGACGACAAAACCAACGTTAGCTTTAGACGACAAAACCAACGTAAGCTTTAGACGACAAAACCGACGTCGGCTTTAGACGACAAAACCAACATTATCTTTAGACAACAAAACCAACGTTGGCTTCAGACGACAAAACCAACGTTAGCTTTAGACGACAAAACCAACGTTAGCTTTAGATGACAAAACCGACGTTAGCTTTAGATGACAAAACCAACGTTAGCTTTAGACGACAAAACCAACGTAAGCTTTAGACGACAAAACCGACGTCGGCTTTAGACGACAAAACAAACGTTAGCTTTAGACGACAAAACCGACGTTAGCTTTAGACGACAAAACCGACGTCGGCTTTAGATGACAAAACGAACGTTAGCTTTAGACGACAAAACCAACGTCGGCTTCAGACGACAAAACAAAGGTTAGCTTTAGACGACAAAACCAACGTTGGCTTTAGACAACAAAACCAACGTTAGCTTTAGACGACAAAACCAACGTTAGCTTTAGACGACAAAACCAACGTTAGCTTTAGACGACAAAACCGACGTCGGCTTTAGATGACAAAACGAACGTTAGCTTTAGACGACAAAACCAACGTCGGCTTCAGACGACAAAACAAAGGTTAGCTTTAGACGACAAAACCAACGTTGGCTTTAGACAACAAAACCAACGTTAGCTTTAGACGACAAAACCAACGTTAGCTTTAGACGACAAAACCAACGTTAGCTTTAGACAACAAAACCGACGTTGGCTTCAGACGACAAAACAAAGGTTAGCTTTAGACGACAAAACCAACGTTGGCTTCAGACGACAAAACAAAGGTTAACTTTAGACGACAAAACCAACGTCGGCTTCAGACGACAAAACAAAGGTTAGCTTTAGACGACAAAACCAACGTTGGCTTTAGACAACAAAACCAACGTTAGCTTTAGACGACAAAACCAACGTTAGCTTTAGACGACAAAACCAACGTTAGCTTTAGACGACAAAACCGACGTTGGCTTCAGACGACAAAACAAAGGTTAGCTTTAGACGACAAAACCAACGTTGGCTTCAGACGACAAAACAAAGGTTAGCTTTAGACGACAAAACCAACGTTGGCTTCAGACGACAAAACCAACATTATCTTTAGACAACAAAACCAACGTTGGCTTCAGACGACAAAACCAACGTTAGCTTTAGACGACAAAACCGACGTTAGCTTTAGACGACAAAACCAACGTTAGCTTTAGATGACAAAACCGACATTAGCTTTAGATGACAAAACCGACGTTAGCTTTAGACGACAAAATCAACGTTAGCTTTAGATGACAAAACCGACGTTAGCTTTAGACGACAAAATCAACGTTAGCTTTAGATGACAAAACCAACGTTGGCTTCAGACGACAAAACAAAGGTTAGCTTTAGACGACAAAACCAACGTTGGCTTCAGACGACAAAACAAAGGTTAGCTTTAGACGACAAAACCAACGTTGGCTTCAGACGACAAAACCAACGTTAGCTTTAGACGACAAAACCAACGTTAGCTTTAGACGACAAAACCAACGTTAGCTTTAGATGACAAAACCGACATTAGCTTTAGATGACAAAACCGACGTTAGCTTTAGACGACAAAATCAACGTAAGCTTTAGACGACAAAACCGACGTCGGCTTTAGACGACAAAACAAACGTTAGCTTTAGACGACAAAACCAACGTTAGCCTTAGATGACAAAACCAACGTTAGCTTTAGACAACAAAACCGACGTTAGCTTTGATGACAAAACCGACGTTAGCTTTAGACGACAAAACCAACGTAAGCTTTAGACGAAATATATTCGAGTGGGTGAAATAATCTCACGACATTGGTAAATTTCTTAGCGTATTTTATTTTGCATGTGACGATGAGGTCTGGACGCTCAAACAGAAAGTAAACAATGTGTTTTTTTTGGCTCCATTTACCCACAATGCATTGCCGTATACAGTAATTCAAACGGCATCTTTCAAAAAACATCAATATAAATCTTTCTAGTTAAATCTAGTTAAATAAAATGAGCAAAATAAAATAAAATGGGACATTTAAAATATATTTTAACAACTTTTGAAAGTTGCTCTTAATGTGCTTAAAGTTAAAAATGAATCAAAATAAATACATTTGTTCCACATCACTTACAGCACAACGAATCATTAATACGTAAACGCTCACAGTGGCAGTGCATTCCTCTACGTACAGACTTCATCTGAATATTCAAGATTAATGTGCAAAAAACACTCAAACTGGAGAAACATCGTGACTAACTCTGCAACAAAATTAACGTGAATATTAAAGGTTACAGTTCCAACAAACAAACACAAAGAGTGACTTTTTAAATATATATAAAGATAAAAAACATTGGCAGCGCTCCAGATTTCCAAAAAGTGCATAATTTAATAGTGAAAAAACCTACATTGTTGTCTCATTTCTAATTATGTTTAAAATGTTATTTCTGTGTCTATAAAATGTTTTGTTTATTTAGCAAATGTTTTGGTAAATCATTAAACTGAAGTATATGAACAGCACACAAATATAGCAGTAAAAGTATTGGAGATATTAAATATTTATCCCTGCGTGTGAGTATTATTTCTGGATCAGCTGATGAGAGAAAAGATGTAGATGCAGAAATGTGTTCTTGGTAATTCAGAGTTTGTCCACCAAAGTTCCAAAATGCTAAATTCTTTCAAATGTGATTAAATGGATCCTCAAATATCCGTGAGTAATAATTATATTTTGGGTTTCCTTATTTAAGTCCGTGACTTGTTAATGTGGCGACGTATGTCAGCGATGCGGAAATTTCCCCGTTTTTTAAATCTGAAAATCGTAAATGGGGTCACGCGTGTTAGCAACGTAAATTTCAAAAGTGGGTTCTGCTTTCGGACCCAAACTGGAGATCCGGTCTGGTAAATGTCCCGGGTCCAAATCCAGCTTGTAGATTTCTCACTATTTCAGGGTCACGTTATCCGAAAATGAATATAATATTAATATGCTGCAGGTTGATGAAGTAAAGTGTTAGCGAAGACATATTCTTTGATTCTTATCGACATTATTGCTTTTTATCTCTTGCGGTGTACAAACTTTAACTTCCCTGATTTTCTCAAAGCTTTTGAACTCACCGTTCATGTCTGAAATCTGGTGAGATTTTAAAAATATCAACGGTGAGCTAGAAGGATGTTTTGGGAGAGATAAACGAGGCTACGATAAGACTAATAATAATACTAATAATAATATAGATTGGCAGATAAATCAGGTAACGGACATTTATATTCTTAATAATCAGCATCCGTAGGAAACGTAGTGCTCTTCAGTGCCTTCGTCGTGAAAAAGTTCCCCCATCATATAAATGTTGACATCTTTGCTTGTAAAAAAAAAGTTTTCATCTTCCCAAAAAACCCTGAAAATTTCTCCCCCCCCCCCCCAAAAAAAAAAAAACTCAGGAAGAACTGGTCTTTAAAACCAATGGAGAGGCTTTTCCCTTCACTGTCAGCAGTAAAACCATGAGGGAAGGTGATGTGGACCGTCTCCATGGCAACGCTGATGAAACGGGCAGCAGATGTGAGAGGGCGTCTGACTGGTGACAGTCTAGTGCACAGTGGAGGATTAGTCAGTAAACCTCCTCGGAAGAACTTTATCGCTGGTTTCAATAATCCACATTTGCTTCAATGTTCACGTGCGTCCAACTATCCCTGGATTAAAAGATGAAGAACATTTTGAGGAATAGATTTTATAAATCCCCAAAAATGAAGTAAATCCTGTCTGTTTGTTGCATGAAAGCATGCTGGAAAAAATGCTGCTACTGTCATTGAGAAAACGAGTTAAATTATTATTTATAAGATTAAAAGAGAATCCTCGTCAAGGTGTCTCCGACTCGTCGTCCTCCTCGGGCGACGTCGGCGATGTGGGCGTGTCATCCTCATCTGCTGCCACGGTTGCCATGGGCAACCCGGCCGAGGCGGACGTCATCTTCTCGTAGGTCCTCCTGCGCTGCCGCCGCAGCGTCTGGCTCTGCAGCTCTTTCACCTCCTGCAGGACCTCCTGCGCCTCCTTCCATGACGACACGGCCTCCTCCAGGAGACGCTCGGCCTCATCACGCCTCCGATCCACCTCCAGGTTGTCCTCCGAGGGAGGCGAGGACGGAGGTGGACGGAGGTGGTGTTTGTCAGGGATCTTGGACTCCGGGGACTCGAAGGATCCAGAAAGGCTGAGGGAGTTCTTCTGACTGGGCGACTCCTTGCTGCTTCCCAGACTCCCTCCTGGTGAATCGGATCCTTTAAACTGAGAGGAGTCGGATCCTCCAATGCTTGGAGGGGATTCAGGGGACTTCTGTTCAGGAGAGTCGTCCTCCTTGTTGGGACTAGAGAAGCTGGACGATCCCTTGAGTTTTGGCGAACGGATCGAGTCGGAGCTCTTTGTGCGAGGAGAGTCGGTGGCGGTCGTACGAGGGGAATCTTTCAGTCGAGGAGAGTCGTGTGCTTTAGCGGCAGGTGAATGGGACCCTTTGGAGCGATTCCTCTTGGCTTTGGATCGAGGAGACTCCCTCCCTCTCAGACGGGGAGAGTCTTTGCCCCGGAGGCGAGGAGAGTCGCTGCTCCTGCTCCTTGAAGATCCAGACGACCTGCTGAGGAGGACAACAAGAATCGGTTGGACATTGGTCCTGCTTGGCTTTAGAGTACACATTTTAAGTCCTATCGCACAAGCGATCCATCTGTTGGGTCCTCGGGATACCATCTTTAAGCAATCATTCATGCAAGTGTCAGTAAAACCCACCTGGAGTGTGGAGAGTCCGAGCCCCTGAGGTGGTGGAGGCGGGGGGAGTCGACCCCCTTCAGGTAGGGCGAGCTGCCTCCTCGTTCTCTCTCTGCTTTGGCCTTCTGCAGCTCCTGTAAATCACGACCGCATTCACCTTTAATTAGATCCTGTTTATCAGTTTCGACTACTATCATTTGCTTCTGGTGACCGAACTGTTTTTGTACCTGCAGTCTCATCTCCTCCAGCAGCTCCTGGGCTCTCTGCATCCTCTGGGCGATGAGGCTCTGGAGCTGGCCGACCGGCTGCACTGTAGCCCCGCCCCCTGCCTCCTCTTCAGTCGGACAGCGCCGAAGAGCTGAGCGCAACTCGGAGCGAATCATCGCCGGTCTGAAGAGGGGAAGGGACAACAGAATGAGGAACGTTTTTTTATACGCCACCATTGGATGTGAATGTGGTTTGTCAGGCGAGGAGACAGTTGAGGAACCTGGAGGAGAGGACTTCGTCCATAGAGGCACAGCGACTTCGGCCCTGCATGCTGAGCCTCTTCCCTGGCTGTGGCGTTCGAGACTGAGCCTTAAGGACCGAAAATGTAACAAAGGAAATGTTTTCATAATAGCGACTTCTACCGATGTAAGTATATTCTTTTGGTCTTGCGTGGACAAAGATCAGAGTGCTAGTTCTACTGATGACTGTTGTGTTGCAGAAGCTATGAATGACGAGGATCATGTTTTCAACCTGCACCTGCTGGGTCTTGTGGACCTTGGAGGCCTCCAGGTAGGACTGTTGGCCCCAGGACAGCTCACTCCCCCTGGGCAGACTGCTGGTCTTCACCTTGGGCTCCTTGGAGGTCACCCACAGCTTTGAGACATCAGTTCCAGCTCGCTGGCGAACTCCAACCTCCTGAGATCCAACAGCTGCTGCCTCTCCACACAAACCCCCCCTCTGCAGGTCGAGTTGGAAGTTCTCCCAGGAATCCCGGGAGTCACCGTCGTCTGGGCAGAAACCGTCCTCCTCGGCCACCAGGTCAAGGGTCAGCATGCCATGGGAAGAGGTGGACGCCTTTGGGTGAGTTATCGACATGACTATGTTAATTTATTGAACAAGTGCAAATGGGAGAAGGATGATGAGAGATCCCACTTACCACGGCCATGAGGTGTCCTCTGGTCGGCAGCCGGCGGCCATGAGGGATCTTTGCCCGGTCTCTGGTGGGATGAACCAGCGCACTGTCCTCCTCGATTGTCACCTGGACATAGACGTAGAAAAGCACGGCCTCGCTTTTAACAGAATCTAAACCCAAGGACAACTGTGACAAATAAATCAAACGCACATCAGTTGGCTAAGTAAACCAGGTATTTACCCCTTTATCAGTGTTTTCAAGGCTTACTACAAATACATGTCAACCAACAGCTGCCATACCTCATCTAGAATGCGGTTCTTGGCTTTGATGATTGCCACATTAAGGGCGTTGACCCACGATTCCTTTTCCTCCGGACTCACCGCCAGAAACACGAGGTTAGGAACCTGCAAGAACAGACGAAGGTCACTGTGTTTGTCGACGATACAGATACAGAATGACTTACCAGTGCAGGCTCAAACAAACCTGACACAAACCCCGTCAACTATCAGGCAAATTTTTCTTTTTAAACATTATTACTTTTATTAAGTCCGTTCAGGGTGCTGGGAGGATTTAAAACCTAAATGATTTAAGATCCATTGATGTCGTAATGTTGTTGTTCTTTGATGTGGCGGACTAATGTTTAAATGTAGCTAGTTTACAATAAATTACAAGTAATATGATGTAGCTAGTGTGGCTGATGTTTAGTTAGCTAGTCAGGCTAATGTCTAGTGTAGCTAGTGTGGCTAATGTTTAGTTAGCTAATGTAGTTAATGTTTAGTTAGCTAGTGTGACTTATGTTGAGTTAGCTAGTGTGACCAATGTTGAGTTAGCTAGTGTGACTAATGTTGAGTTAGCTACTGTGGCTAATGTTGAGTTAGCTACTGTGCTACATTGTGCCATTCTCCTATGCTAAGCTAATGTTCACTGTTTCTAATGTGCCTCAGTGTCACATGACTGAATGTTTATTTTTGTTTAGCTAATACATGTTTTTTTGTGCAGCCACATTAATACTTATTATTTTATTATTTAACTGTTTGGGGATTTTTTTTTTATGACAACAAATACATGTCATGATGAGCTACAAAAAAAACAAACCAAATGTCACACTGAAGTCACACTGAAACGGACAAAAATCAAATGGATACAACAAAAATACAAAAACACACAACCACCAACCTGAATGGATAAAAAAAACGTTTTACCGTCAACTTTCGGTTTAACACTTTTTCATTTTAATAAACCAGCTGATGGTCATGTAAGAAGAATGTAGCTGAGTCACTGTAACTCCTGATTCTACAGACGTCTTCATAGGAGGAATATAATCCGTTGATTCATATATGCTATAATTCGGCCCTGCGTCGCCGTAACAACCTGCAGCAGAGACGAACATGTGAGAGCGTTGGGATTATTCTGCTGTAACTCGCCCTCTGACAGACTAATGGGATTCTGAGGATTAAAGGAGAAGAGAAAAAAAACGACCCAGCTCGACCAATCGCTGCAGCCGAGGCGGAGTGTGGGAGGGTGGGGGCGTAAACTCCGGTCCACCAATCCTAAAACAGACGTGGGAGGGAATCCACCAATGACGTGGCACCAAGGAACAAACTCCTCCTCCCTGAAACAGCTGACTGTGATGACTGGTGGACCCTGTTGGCCTTCAGGACCCTGATGGCTTCACCAGGACCCTGATGGACTAACCCGGTGTCGGTGTGGATGCAGGGACTCACGGCGTTTCCTGGTCGTCTGCAGCGCAGCAGCGTAAAGCGACTGTGGTTCTTCTTGCTGCGACTTTTCGCCTTCCTCAGCTCCTCCGAACGCTCGTAGTCGGCGAGGTCGAACACCTCCTGGGCCCGCCGCTCGTCTCTCTGCAAACACGTTTACATCAAACACGTTTATGTCAAACACGTTTACGTCAAACACGATTATGTCAAACACACGTTTACATCAAACACGTTTACGTCAAACACGTTTATGTCAAACACACGTTTATGTCCAACAAGTTTACGTCAAACACGTTTATGTCAAACACGTTTATGTCCAACAAGTTTACGTCAAACACGTTTATGTCAAACACGTTTATGTCAAACACGTTTACGTCAAACACGTTTATGTCAAACACGTTTATGTCAAACACGTTTAAGTCAAACACACGTTTATGTCAAACACGTTTACGTCAAACACGTTTATGTCAAACACGTTTAAGTCAAACACACGTTTATGTCAAACACGTTTACGTCAAACACGTTTATGTCAAACACACGTTTACGTCAAACACATGTTTACGTTAAACACGTTTATGTCAAACAAGTTTACGTCAAACACGTTTATGTCCAACAAGTTTACGTCAAACACGTTTATGTCAAACACGTTTATGTCAAACACGTTTACGTCAAACACGTTTACGTCCAACAAGTTTACGTCAAACACGTTTATGTCAAACACGTTTACATCAAACACGTTTACGTCAAACACGTTTATGTCAAACACGTTTATGTCAAACACGTTTAAGTCAAACACACGTTTATGTCAAACACGTTTACGTCAAACACGTTTATGTCAAACACACGTTTACGTCAAACACATGTTTACGTTAAACACGTTTATGTCAAACAAGTTTACGTCAAACAAGTTTACGTCAAACACACGTTTACGTCAAACACATGTTTACGTTAAACACGTTTATGTCAAACAAGTTTACGTCAAACACGTTTATGTCAAACACGTTTACGTCAAACACGTTTATGTCAAACACACGTTTATGTCCAACAAGTTTACGTCAAACACGTTTACGTCAAACACACGTTTACGTCAAACACGTTTATGTCAAACACACGTTTACGTCAAACACATGTTTACGTTAAACACGTTTATGTCAAACACGTTTATGTCAAACACACGTTTATGTCAAACACGTTTATGTCAAACACACGTTTATGTCCAACAAGTTTACGTCAAACACGTTTATGTCAAACACGTTTACATCAAACACGTTTACGTCAAACATGTTTATGTCAAACACGTTTATGTCAAACACGTTTACGTCAAACACGTTTACGTCAAAAACACGTTTACGTCAAAAACACGTTTACGTCAAAAACACGTTTACGTCAAACACGTTTACGTCAAACACATGTTTACGTTAAACACGTTTACGTCAAACACACGTTTACGTCAAACACGTTTATGTCAAACACGTTTAAGTCAAACACACGTTTATGTCAAACACGTTTACGTCAAACACGTTTATGTCAAACACACGTTTACGTCAAACACATGTTTACGTTAAACACGTTTATGTCAAACAAGTTTACGTCAAACAAGTTTACGTCAAACACACGTTTACGTCAAACACGTTTATGTCAAACACGTTTACGTCAAACACACGTTTACGTCAAACACGTTTATGTCAAACACACGTTTACGTCAAACACATGTTTACGTTAAACACGTTTATGTCAAACACGTTTACGTCAAACACGTTTATGTCAAACACACGTTTATGTCCAACAAGTTTACGTCAAACACGTTTATGTCAAACACGTTTACATCAAACACGTTTACGTCAAACATGTTTATGTCAAACACACGTTTACGTCAAACACATGTTTACGTTAAACACGTTTATGTCAAACACGTTTACGTCAAACACGTTTATGTCAAACACACGTTTATGTCCAACAAGTTTACGTCAAACACGTTTACGTCAAACACACGTTTACGTCAAACACGTTTATGTCAAACACACGTTTACGTCAAACACATGTTTACGTTAAACACGTTTATGTCAAACACGTTTACGTCAAACACGTTTATGTCAAACACACGTTTATGTCCAACAAGTTTACGTCAAACACGTTTATGTCAAACACGTTTACATCAAACACGTTTACGTCAAACATGTTTATGTCAAACACGTTTATGTCAAACACGTTTACGTCAAACACGTTTACGTCAAAAACACGTTTACGTCAAAAACACGTTTACGTCAAAAACACGTTTACGTCAAACACGTTTACGTCAAACACATGTTTACGTTAAACACGTTTACGTCAAACACACGTTTACGTCAAACACGTTTATGTCAAACACACGTTTACGTTAAACACGTTTACGTCAAACACGTTTACGTCAAACACGTTTACGTCAAACACGTTTATGTCAAACACGTTTACGTCAAACACGTTTACGTCAAACACGTTTATGTCAAACACGTTTATGTCAAACACATGTTTACGTTAAACACGTTTACATCAAACACGCTTACGTCAAACACACATTTACGTTAAACACGTTTACATCAAACACACTCCCAGAGAGAGAGAAACAAACGAGTCACATCTGAGTTCACAGCTGCTGTTCGCTTTGATGTAATCAGGTTAAAGACACACACACACACACACACACACACACACACACACACACACACACACACACACACACACACAGGTGCAGTGACACAGGAATAACCAACACCTGAGTTCCACAAAGTAACACACACATTTATGCAGCACAGGTTTCAGGAAACACTCCTACTTGATGGTACTTGAAGTACATTGTGATGTTAAAACGTCTGTACTTTTGTTTTGAATGCAGGATTTTGTACTTGTAACTTTAGCATTTCTATGTGGTATTTGTACTTTTTAGAAGACAATGGACTTAATCAATCTATTTGAACCAGCTTTAGATGTTATGGATTATTTAATGAGATTTCCCAGCAGGCCTCGGGAGAAGCTCAAGTGTTACTAACATGATTAATAACATCAATATTCATTAATAACATTAATATTCATTAATAACATTAATAAACGATGACTCGGTGCACAAAACCTGAAACTGTCATTTTACCAAAACATGTGCACTGTCCCTTTAAATGTGAACCCACAGAACAACAAAACACACACACACACAGATTTAAAGCCAGATCAATTTCAATTAACAGCTGTGAAACCCATCCATCTGTGTTCACGTCAATAAGGTGTGTGTGTGTGTGTGTGTGTGTGTGTGTGTGTGTGTGTGTGTGTGTGTGTGTGTGTGTGTGTGTGTGTGTGTGTGTGTGTGGACTCAATCACATGTAGAAGCTGGTGGTGTTTGTTGATTTGTGATCAATATGACGCCTGAGCTTCAGTGCTGGTAGCAGAAATACACACATATTATATACAGTGTATATATACTGTATATATATATATATATATATATATATATATATATATATATATATATATACAGTATATATATATATATATATATATATATATATATATTCACACATATTATATACAGTATATATACTGTATATTCCTATAATGTAGGAAAGTCAACATTCCTCTAATTAAACACACAATCATCATCACCTTCATCACCATCATCATCACCATCATCATCATCTTCATCACCATCATCATCATCACCCCCATCATCATCACCACCTTCATCATCTTCATCACCATCATCATCATCATCATCATCACCATCATCATCTTCATCACGATCATCATCATCACCATCATCATCACCTTCATCATCTTCATCACCACCATCATCATCATCATCACCACCATCATCTTCATCATCTTCATCACCACCACCTTCATCATCATCATCACCACCATCACCATCATCGTCATCATCATCACCACCATCACCATCATCATCATCACCACCACCTTCATCATCACCATCATCACCATCATCTTCATCATCAGGTGTGTATATCTATCTACAGAGCAGCAGTCTGACTCAGCAGAATATTCAGTCACATAACAGTTATATAAGGTGACGTTCTGCTGAGTCAGGGAACACCTGCACACCTGACCTCTGTGGTGCCTTCAGGGACGCTCTGAAAGTTTTACTTTTAGGAACTAGTCAGAAAATAAATATCAGGGAGATGGTTTCTACATAAGTATATAATATTTAGAATATACTGTATATATAGACTGGCGACCTGTCCAGGGTGTACCCTGCCTTCGCCCAATGACAGCTGGGATCGGCTCCAGCCCCCCCGTGACCCTAAATACAGGATAAGCGGTAGAAAATGGATGGATGGATATACTGTATATTATAAATATTATATACTTGTATATAATATTATAGTATAAATACAAGAAGGATCATGTCTCACCTCCTTGTCCGAGATGTAGAGCTGGTCTCCTCTCAGGACCACATACCGGTTCCTCCACAGCTCCCTGAAGATCCCCCGACCACAGAACTTCCTGATCCAGCCCACTTTCTCCGGCTGCTGGAGGACCTGCTGACCCGAGTCCTGGACCCCCTGAAACACCAGTACAAGTACAACAGGGTCACAGAGGGACCACAGGAACCAGTAGTCCTGGACCCCCTGGATGTGTATATATATATACTGTATGTGTGTGTGTATATATATATATATATATATATATATATATATATATATATACTGTATATATATATGTATATATATGTATATATATATATGTGTGTGTGTGTATGTATGTATGTATGTATGTATATATATATATATACATAAAAATAAATGATGGAAATATGTTGTACTGTGTGATGTACTCCAATTTCGTTTTCAATAAAGGTTTGAATGAAAACAAAAGAAAAGAAACGTTGTGTTTGTGATCAGAGAAAAGTCCAGAAACAGGAACCAGACGTTCTTCTTCTTCTCTCCTGAACCCCGTCAGGACCCTCCAAGTGTGTCTGTGGTCCTCCGGAGGGCCCCGACCCCCATGTTGAGACCCGCAGCACTGAACGAGTTCCCCTCAGGTTTCAGTCCCAACACATAGTACAAGTACACAGCACTGACAGAAGTACTTCTGGGATTTGAAATAGAGTTTTGCTGATTTGCAGGACTTTCACTTTGTTGTATTTCACTAAAGTGAAGATGAAGTTTCCCAGGATAATAAATACTGAATGTTTATTTTGTTTTTCTGTTCATAATATTAATAATAAAAAAATCGAATTTGAAACAAAAACAAAATCTGTTTCTTCTTGTGACTTTTCAAAGTAACAGTGAGTACTTTTATTTTTTGTATTTTGAGTATATCTTTATTTGTTTTTTTTATTTATTTTTTTTACTTTTGACAGAGTATTTATATACTAACAGTAATATTTCACTGAACTAAAAGATCACAGTATTTCAGGTACCAACCTGAACCCATAAATATTTAAATGATAATCACGGTATTGTGGTGTGTGCATATATATATATATATATAAACAAATAATTTCTAAAGATAGATGTTTTATAATCGAAGTGTTTTTGTCGGTTTTTCCTGCTAAAATATATCAACATATTAAATATGTCTGCTGTGATTAACATGTTATCAGTGAATAAATGATAAGAATATTACTTTAATTCTGCTTTATTCCGACAGAAAAGGCAAACATGAATATTAATGACTGAGGTAAATATATATATATATATATATATATATATATATATATATATATATATATATATATATATATTACAATATAACTGTGATAGCGGTGTTCCTCCCGGATCAGACCCGCGCTGTAGAACCATGTTATTGTATGTTATTATATGTTATATGATATTCTGGGATGTTGCGGATGGAGAGGATTATTCCGTCCAGATGAACCGGAGCCTCCTACCCGTCTGCTGCTTTTCTTCATGCTCCCTCCGCTCCGGGGCTCACCGGAGAATCACACCGACGGGGAGGAGGTTCGGCCCGGCCCGGCGGGAGGTTCGGCCCGGCGCCGTAGCTCGGTATCCCGGTAGATCCTGGTCTCGGTGTCGGTGCGTCCGGTGGTCCGTCAGGTTCCTCCTCAGCTCCGCGTCTGTTGTCTGAAGCGAAGCAGCATCCTCCCGTCTGTGTGTGTGTGTGTGTGTGTGGAGGCAGATGCTCTCGCTCTCAGCACACGTGCACGCGCCTCGACACGCGGACGCGCACGGTAGCCTATATTCCGGTAAAAGGAGCCCGACATCGCCATCTAGCGACACACACACACACACACACACACACACACACACACACACACACACACACACACACACACACACACACACACACACACACACACACACCTTCTAACAAAGAGCCAATCAGACAGGAGCGTTTATTCCACTGAGTTAACAATGAAGCGGTTGATAATAAATAAATGATAATAAATAAAAATACTCCATGAACAAAGTAAACGGTTGTAGATTTAAGTGGATATGTGAAGGTTAAAGGTCGTCTTTGAATAAATGTTTGAAGTTGAACGTGAGGACACAAATACACAAACTAAATAACGACACTCACTTTTATTTTAAAACATTCAGTTGGACGAGAAACCACACGTGACGTTCACTGCTGGGGGGGGAGGGGAGGAGAGAAGGAGGTGAAGAAGAAGGTGAAGGAGGAGGGAAAAGGAGGAGAAGGAAGAATGTTGTTCTGTTCAGCGCCTGTTGCCATGACGACCACTTCCTGGTGCCCGGTCGCCGCTGTGTCCTCCCGTCGACATCACTTCCTCCAGGAAACTGAGGAGAGGTGAGGAAGTCTTTTTACTGGTGTGTGTGTGTGTGTGTGTATCTCTGTATACGTGTGTGTGTGTGTGTGTGTGTGTGTGTGTGTGTGTGTGTGTGTGTATCTCTGTATACGTGTGTGTGTGTGTGTGTGTGTGTATCTCTGTATACGTGTGTGTGTGTGTGTGTGTGTGTATCTCTGTATGTGTGTGTGTGTGTGTGTGTGTATCTCTGTATACGTGTGTGTGTGTGTGTGTGTGTGTATGTCTGTATACGTGTGTGTGTGTGTGTGTGTGTGTGTGTGTGTATCTCTGTATACGTGTGTGTGTGTGTGTGTGTGTGTGTGTGTATCTCTGTATACGTGTGTGTGTGTATCTCTGTATACGTGTGTGTGTGTTTGTGTGTGTGTATCTCTGTATACGTGTGTGTGTGTGTGTGTGTGTGTGTGTGTGTGTGTGTGTGTGTGTGTGTATCTCTGTATACGTGTGTGTGTGTGTGTGTGTGTGTGTGTGTGTGTGTGTGTGTGTGTGTGTGTGTGTGTGTGTGTATCTCTGTATACGTGTGTGTGTGTGTGTGTGTGTGTGTGTGTGTATCTCTGTATACGTGTGTGTGTGTGTGTGTGTGTGTGTGTGTATCTCTGTATACGTGTGTGTGTGTATCTCTGTATACGTGTGTGTGTGTGTGTGTGTGTGT
>NC_139928.1:23945840-23953340 GCF_963514095.1 Eutrigla gurnardus | reverse complement strand
GTGTTTTGAGTAAGTCCTTGCTCTGAGGCACGCGCAAGCCCCCCCCCCACCAACATAAGTGAGCCCCCCCGAAAGCCGCGGTATAGTTCGCACACTGGCTATAGTTTATTGTATTATTATTGATTGTTGTGTATTTTAAACACCACATTCTGTTGTAGTTGAGCCTACAACAACTTATTTCATTTCAAATTCATTATTTGAACTAATTATTAGTATATAATATGTTTAAAGGGATAGTTCGGAATTTTCAGCAGCAGCTTGAGTAGACTACCAACCTGTTCTGTGGCTGTTGCTGCACCTGGAAAGACGGATGGCACCGCATTCGTTGTCAGAAACGTCTTCTCCTTTGTAACTGAGAAGTCGTCTGGTTTGAAATGATCGCTACAGATTTTCCATTTGCGTAGAGTTTCCGCCGGTGTGTTTATGTCCAACCCAGCAGCTAGAAGCCAGTTGAGTCCTTACTGGATCTCTCACTGGAAAGTGGTGGAAACGTTGCGGTGCCCATCTGTAGGTTTTATTTTCACAGTTCAGAAATGCACACTGAATTACCATGTTGCCCCACCGTTAGTTTTCCAATCTAATCATTTTATTTAATCCAACTGTACACGTTTTAGGCTCCTAGGCTACTGTGTCCCGCCGGGCTTCTGTCACGCGCTTCTCTGTTGCAGTGTTGTGGTTACTTTAATGTACATTTCCCTCTGAAATGTAGTGTAACATTATAAGTAGCATAAAGGCATGGAGTAGTATGAGTAACACAGCCTATTATGTTTATCTGTTCATTGCACCTGATTTTTTCACTTTTCAATTTGCACTTTAATTTACTGCTATTTATACATTTTATATGGCTCTTTTATGTTGTTTCTTGACCTATTGTGTTCTTTATCTTTAGTTACTGTGTTGTCACTGTTTGTAATGCTGCTGCTACACTTTTTTTTACATGGACATGATCAGTAGTAGGACAATTATGACACCAATAATTATTATGGAAAAAAAAACAGTACCCGTTATTTTATATTTCCAGCTGAATGGAAGGACAAAAACGTGTTCATAAAGGCTATTAGTTTAATCAGACACAGTGATGGAAGGTACATATACTCAAGTACTGTATTTCAGTTTTTTAAGTAAAATTTGTAGGTATTTGTATATTTTACAAATTCCACGTATAATTTTTCCAGGTATTTGTCCTTTCTACTTCTACTCAACTCGTTTTACTCCACCACATCAATCTGAGAGCTTTGGTTGCTTTTCCGATTCAGATTAATAAAATAAAAATAATAATAGTCATAAAAACAATCCATCCATCCAATAACTTACACTTTTGGTACTTTGAATGATTTTGTGATTCATACTTTCTCAAATAAACATAAAATTTGAATGACTTTGATTTGAGTATTTGTACATGGTAGTACTACTTTAGTTACAGTGTTAGTAGTTCTTCCACTAATGTTAGGAGGTTTTTGATCCAGTGGATTGCATGCATTGATTTATAAAATCATGTTAAAGTCACATATACACAGTGTATCTTCAGGTTTGCCAATAAATACATGTAGCTAGCTGTGCTATGCTTACGTGTGCTAGATGATGTTTTAAGAGTTAAACAGAGTAAATAACAACGATACGTGTATTTAAACAAACAGTAAATGTAGTTGAACAAATGTATTATTGAATAATATCTTGATTTGTGTCCCCTTGTTGAAGTTATTTGAATAAGAATAGAATGGCAGCTTGGCTAGTTGTTGCAGGCTAAGTTAGCAGACAGCGTACTGCTAATTCGGTGTGTTTAGACAAACACTGCCGTAAACTACAGCTGACAGACTTCTGTTGAACGTTGTCTGTGTTATTATTATCGCCGTGATGCACATTTTAATTAACGTCTTTCACTTGGGGGGTAGTTAGCTTCGTGGTTAACACGCTTCGTGGTTAACACGAAGCTAACTAGCATCGTCAGGAATTAAACTCATTAAAATGAAATAAAAACTATGTTTTCGTTCATAACTCAATAAAACAAATAACTCAATATATATCGGCTAGCTAGTTAGCATCGTTGTGACTGCGTGTGGACGTGAACGTACTCGACATTACGTCATTAACATCAACTATAAACCGTGCGATCAAGTTTGATGCTGTGGGTTAGCATGCTAGTCCCCGTTAGCATGCAAGATGTTTCGGTTTACATTCACCGTTTAAACGCTGCGAAGCGTAACGTCACGTAATTTACGTGAACGCGACGCAGTTATTGCACGTTAGCCTCCAAATAGCTGATGAACCATGTATAAGTATCTGTATATATGCTGAATATATGTAGTTTTGATGAGAGTTGCTGCCGTGTTGCAGATCATATCACTCCGCCTACATTTCTTTACTGGGCACGCACAGTAAACAGCGGCGGAGGGATACGTCCCCGTGCAAATAGACCCCTCCTACAACGATGTGCTGGCTCCCTCGATGCCCCAACTACAGCTAACACCAGCCAGCACATGCAGATCACTGATTCACGTGATTATTTGGGGAAACGCGCCGTTTTTAATTGTAATTTTTCTGGAATAAGTATGTATTTGACATATTAAACGTCCGGATAAGGTAAGCAGATGTCCGCGCCGCTGTGTTCGGTAGATATCAGAGTTAATGAAGTCACTCAGTAACAGTTAGCTGCTAGGCTAGTTAGCTTGTTAGCATTTGTAGCTACATGTTAATGAGGGGGGTTAGCTAGTTAGTTGCAGCAGAAACGTTGCTGTAGTAAAATACAACAACTTCCAGTTTGATTACAAACACAGAAAGTGTAGTTTAAGTAGAAACAAAGTAAGTGTAAAGTCAGTAATCTTCTGCATTTAGCATATGTGTAGCTGCACTGTGTTTTAATTAGCATTTAGCTTGCTAGCCTAGTTTGTGTGGCTGAGCTAACACGAGCAGCAAGGGAGTTGCTTGTTGTTGTGTTCTTGGTGAGTTAAACACCGTAATAACCCCGTGGTAACAACTTTTAACCACATTAATTACTATTATACTGTGTTATTTAAATCTTATTTTTGGCAATTTAAAAAAATGAAGTAGAAAGTTAGCTGAATTCTAACCATGTGCTAACTTTGAGCTAACGGTGATCAGGACAAATGTGAGATATGTTAATGAGATGATGTCAACGTGTCTGTACATCATGGTGTATTAAATGACGATTTTAATTTTGATCTTTTAAAGCAGTAAAAGGAAATAAAATAGTAAATGATAAGCAGAATGATAGAAAACTATAGTAAAATATGTAGCATATTTAAATAATCTAGTGTAATATGGTACATGTTTGTAAAATAATATGTGGTATAGTACAGCAACAGGGCACTGAATAGAATATGATATATAATAAAATAAATAGCAAAGTGTAGTGTGTGTTGGATAATCCTGACATTTAATAGATCAAACTGCTGTAATATTAGTGTCTCTACCATTTAATGGTAAAACATGTCAACAAACTCTTCACCAAGACTTTCAGAAGCTTTATATTTATTTGTATTCTTAGATCTCAGTTGGCAGCCAATAAAAATAATAATAATTTGTCATATCTGATAACGATAAAGCTAACAAACAGCCACCTTTTAACTCAGGACAAGTACAGTATTCACACCGGCGCTGACCGACTTATGTTTTAGATAGTTATTATTTAGATTGTTTGAGAGACTTTGAAAGAAAATAAAAATGATCCAGTTCATAAAGAAAAACCTTCAACGTATTATTCTGACGATAGTTTGTCGACCTGATTTCAGTTCATTTCTCTCCACAAAAGTAATCAGATTTATTCCCGTAATTTTCTCTGGTTATAATATCGTCCTTTTGACAATCCACTCCATGAGAGACCAGCACGAGTACTTTATATTTTGATGCTGCTCATACTTTAGTTCTTTACTGAAGTTAACATTTGAATGCATGATTTTACTTGTAATGGAGTATTTGTACACTGTAGTACTGCTACTTTTAGTTTAGTAGCTAACATGACTGGTTCTATAGGAGGTTTTTGATGCAGTTCAAGGTCCATGTGCAGCTTGGTCTGACAGCTGTGGGCTCTGCAGGTGATGGAGGTAATGGAGGTGCAGAGTGCCGAGGATGGAGGAGCTGACCTGCTGATGGAGTGTGATGAAGAGGAGCAGGAGGTTTGGGCTCGAGTGCCAGAGAGAGAGGAAGAGGAGGATGGATGCGATGAAGGTGAAGTCTTAAAACAGAACCAGCTGTTTCCCTCTTTTAAATTTGCTGCCCATGCTTTTTTTTTTTACACCAACATCAAAACAAAACCAAAGCTCCCATTATATGTATCAGATGATTGATTAAATCAAGAATTATCTGAGCAGAGGTTACAGTTAATTTCTGTCTGCAGCTCTGGAGGTCGGTCCGATGGAGATGGAGGAAGAGGAGGAGGAGGTGCAAACGGACCTCCCAGCAGTCAGGATCGTCCCCATCCCAGTTCAACCAGTCAGCTGCTGCAGCCCCTCCACACATGACAACACGCCGAAGGTAACGGGAAGCTTCTAAAGTAAACACTGAGCTCATCCAGGTCTCACCGTCTGTCAGGTGACCCCCGTCGTAAAAAGTGTTCTTAATAACGTAATATGTAAATACATATTAATTAGACTCAATTTTCAGGACAATGCAGTATTTTAGCATTTTTAATACTCATTTGTCTGCTTTCAAGCCTGCTATTAAATTTCCTCTGAGGGCAAACGGATGCTCCGCGGTGACTATTTTATATTCCTTTATTAATATATGCTCATATATTCATGTGTGTTCAGTGTTCAGGTGCTCCTCTGGGCTTCAAGGTGAACGGTGGACTTGTCCATCTGCTGCCAGGAGGTCAGTAAAGTGTGTTGATGCACTAAATAAATAATAGATTCTGACATAGTGAACATTCAAGTCACATGACCGATCAGCTGTTTCTGCTGCCGTCAGTGTCTTCCTGGATCTTTACTATACTTTCACTGGGTTCAAGTATATTTTTGCCAATGAATTTCAATCTTAAATCTTGTGCTCCTCATCTGTTGACTTGTTTTTTATAATATCTTTTCTTCTCTCTCTCATTTCTCCATATAATGTTATTCTTAAACTTGTTTGTGTTTTGAATGTTTTCCTCTTAGTTAAATTTATTTTGTCTTGGTTTTGTACATTCTGTTTGATGACGACAAAGACAAGAACTGTACAACCGTGATATAAATCCTCACTGCGTCTTCCTGTAATGTCCATGTTGGTCCTGCAGGCGGCGCTGCAGAGCTGGAGCTGCGTTCTCATCCTGGAGGTTCAGCTAGTGGTTTCAATACAGTCCGCATCCAGAGTCCTGCAGTGATCGCCGACCCCACCCCCATCATCACAGGTAAACGCACCGCCAGGTGTATAAATGGCCTCAGAGTTTAAAGATGGCGGTTTACAAACCTCACTGGGTCCCTCTCTCTCTCTCCGGTCCAGGTGTGGTCTCAGGTGAAGCAGCTCAGAAGGTTTTGAGTGTCCACAGTGGGAACAGATCCAGTCCACCTCTGACCCCGTCCTCCCCCGTAACCGAAACCTCCTCTCTGGCCCCCTCCTCATCCCGGACTCTGGTGATGACACCCCCAGCGTCACAGCCGCCCCCGCCGCCCGGCAGCATCAAACCTGCAGCACCTCACAAACTGCAACATAAAGGTGTGTTTGAAAACCACTGAAGTTCATTTTACTTTCAGGTCACAAAAACAAGGTTGTATTTATGTCTAGATGACCTTATTTGGAGTGTTGATGGAGCAGCTACAATGTTAGCGTAGCCTAGCACCATCAACCAGACTCCATTCAGAAAACCAGCGTTTTAACAGTAGTTATCTTGTGGTCTTACAGACAGACCTAACAAAGCATGACTCAGCACTTTTTACTGATCACCATCATGATGGAGTTATTTCAGCATCCTTTTCATCTGGTTATTGATATTTAATCACAGATCAATACTGTATTCTGGTTCCTCCAGCCCACGTGGGTATTGCTGGATCCAGTGAGTCCAGTTTGGTGAAATCCACCGAGCACCTCTGATGATGTCATGATGATGTCATGTACCCAGACCGGTACAAAGCAGTAATAGTGGTTTCTGTATATGAGTTCACTAATAATTGTCGTTGTCTGTCTCCCTTCAGGTCGGCTGGGACCCGTCTCACCTTCCAACTGTCTCGTCTGCATGTCTCAGTACAAACTCATCAAGCAGCTCAGAGGGTTCATGTGTGTAAGTGTCGTAGCCACGCCCCCCAGCTGTGACATCACACATCCTGACCTCTCTAACAAACCCCCCCTCCCTCCTCCAGCTGTGCAGCCCTGCCATCGCTCAGAGTCTGAAGGACCTGAAGAAGAAGAAGAAGAATCAGATGAGGAGGAGGAGGCACAGGAAGAAATCCTCCAAGTCCCCCAGAGACCCTCAGACCTCCAGCAAAGTGTTCAAGACTCGCCCGGGACCCTCTGCTGTGAGTTTATATGGGGGACGAGCTGAGTCCATGTATAGCTTCCAGGTTTTTGATGGTCTAGTCTTCGATACGTCTGCATGCAGAACATCACATCCTCTCCCTGTGTCTCCTCCTTCAGTCTAAAGTCACGTCGCCGACGTGGACCCACAGACGGGCCGATGACTTCCTGTCAGACCGGCTCACCAACCCGATGGTCCCCCCTCCCCACTCCACCACACGGAGCCCCCAGCAGGACCAGCCCGAACCCCCACCACCCGACCTCCCTCACGGTAAACTGGTGATAATGGTGGATGACTTCTACTATGGCCTCGACCGCGGAGGAAGCGGCGTCCGATCCAATCTCTTGGAGCGGAAGTATGAGACGCCGTACCGCTGCATCCACTGTGGCAAGACGCTACGCAACAACATCAAGTGAGTCTGAACACCTACACAGGTACACACTAGTAGGGGGGGGGGGGGCATTAATGACAAATGACATTAATTTGTCACATGTCACACACACAACCAGTCGACTCCTGGTTTCAGCTGTAAACCGTTAAAGTTCAATTATATTTCATGAACTGTGTGTTTTTGTTTGACGGCAATAGAATAAAAACAAAACGCTCTCTCTTGCGGCAGATTGATGGCTCACATGAGGAAACACTCTCTGAACACTCGGGAGGACGGCCACGGCGTCGACTTAGAGTGTCGTCACTGTTTCCGTCGCTTCCTGTCCCCGTTCAAACTGCAGTGCCACCTGGAGGCCGTTCACAGTCAGTGCCAGTCCACAGGTCCGTAACACGTTCACCCTCGCTGCCCATGAGTCTAGAGACCAGACCAGACCATGTGGAGGAACCAGAGACCGTCTGTGGTCCCTGAGGAGGGGTCGTGAAGAAATTCACTTGCTTTTGTGTGACGCAGCATCAGATGATTGTATGTTCGGTGGTCGTCGGTAAGAATCCTTCCTTTGACTAACGGTTTGTGTTGTTCATCCAGCGAAGTGTAAGATCTGTGAGATGGACTTCCTCAGTGAAGCAGCCTTCCTGTGGCACATGAAGAGCACCCACAAACCTGGAGA
>NC_139928.1:23788340-23940840 GCF_963514095.1 Eutrigla gurnardus | reverse complement strand
TATATACATTTACTACCACTAAGTTTACCAGCAGTGGAGTACTTTCCCGGTGTGTATTAGCACTTTTACCAGCAGTGGAGTACTTTCCTGGTGTGTATTAGCACTTTTACCAGCAGTGGAGTACTTTCCCAGTGTGTATTAGTACTTTTACCAGCAGTGGAGTACTTTCCCGGTGTGTATTAGCACTTTTACCAGCAGTGGAGTACTTTCCCGGTGTGTATTAGTACTTTTACCAGCAGTGGAGTACTTTCCCAGTGTGTATTAGTACTTTTACCAGCAGTGGAGTACTTTCCCGGTGTGTATTAGCACTTTTACCAGCAGTGGAGTACTTTCCCAGTGTGTATTAGTACTTTTACCAGCAGTGGAGTACTTTCCCGGTGTGTATTACACTTTTACCAGCAATGGAGTACTTTCCCAGTGTGTATTAGTACTTTTACCAGCAGTGGAGTACTTTCCCGGTGTGTATTAGCACTTTTACCAGCAGTGGAGTACTTTCCCGGTGTGTATTAGCACTTTTACCAGCAGTGGAGTACTTTCCCAGTGTGTATTAGTACTTTTACCAGCAGTGGAGTACTTTCCCGGTGTGTATTACACTTTTACCAGCAATGGAGTACTTTCCCAGTGTGTATTAGTACTTTTACCAGCAGTGGAGTACTTTCCCGGTGTGTATTAGCACTTTTACCAGCAGTGGAGTACTTTCCCGGTGTGTATTAGCACTTTTACCAGCAGTGGAGTACTTTCCCAGTGTGTATTAGTACTTTTACCAGCAGTGGAGTACTTTCCCGGTGTGTATTAGCACTTTTACCAGCAGTGGAGTACTTTCCCGGTGTGTATTAGCACTTTTACCAGCAGTGGAGTACTTTCCCAGTGTGTATTAGTACTTTTACCAGCAGTGGAGTACTTTCCCGGTGTGTATTACACTTTTACCAGCAATGGAGTACTTTCCCAGTGTGTATTAGTACTTTTACCAGCAGTGGAGTACTTTCCCGGTGTGTATTAGCACTTTTACCAGCAGTGGAGTACTTTCCCGGTGTGTATTAGCACTTTTACCAGCAGTGGAGTACTTTCCCAGTGTGTATTAGTACTTTTACCAGCAGTGGAGTACTTTCCCGGTGTGTATTACACTTTTACCAGCAATGGAGTACTTTCCCAGTGTGTATTAGTACTTTTACCAGCAGTGGAGTACTTTCCCGGTGTGTATTAGCACTTTTACCAGCAGTGGAGTACTTTCCCGGTGTGTATTAGCACTTTTACCAGCAGTGGAGTACTTTCCCAGTGTGTATTAGTACTTTTACCAGTAGTGGAGTACTTTCCTGGTGTGTATTAGCACTTTTACCAGCAGTGGAGTACTTTCCCAGTGTGTATTAGTACTTTTACCAGCAGTGGAGTACTTTCCCAGTGTGTATTAGTACTTTTACCAGCAGTGGAGTACTTTCCTGGTGTGTATTAGCACTTTTACCAACAGTGGAGTACTTTCCCAGTGTGTATTAGTACTTTTACCAGCAGTAGAGTACTTTCCTGGTGTGTATTAGCACTTTTACCAGCAGTGGAGTACTTTCCCGGTGTGTATTAGTACTTTTACCAGTAGTGGAGTACTTTCCTGGTGTGTATTAGTACTTTTACCAGCAGTGGAGTACTTTCCCGGTGTGTATTAGCACTTTTACCAGCAGTGGAGTACTTTCCCAGTGTGTATTAGTACTTTTACCAGTAGTGGAGTACTTTCCTGGTGTGTATTAGTACTTTTACCAGCAGTGGAGTACTTTCCCAGTGTGTATTAGTATTTTTACCAGCAGTGGAGTACTTTCCTGGTGTGTATTAATACTTTTACCAGCAATGTTCACATTAAACCTGATGAAACGCTGTGATGTCACGTTGCCATGGCGATGTCCTCCCCAGGGCGCCGGCTCTCCCCCGTCGGCCTCCCAGCTTGCCGCCGTCCTCTCCGCTCTGTGCCACGGCGTCTCACCGCCGTCCCGCCGTCACATGACCTCGGACCCAGACGTCGGCGCGTGGATCCGGCAGCGGGAGCGGCGGCTGTCGGACAGAAAGTGGTGCTGGAAGACGGACAAGATGGCTGAGTGGGTTTTGAGCCAGAGGGAGCAGCAGCTGAGGGTGAGCGAGGCCGCCCTGCTGCAGACGGCGAGGGCGAGTCTGGGCGAGGAGGCGGCGCTGGCCGACTGCTACGGCTGGACGGTGGACTTCATGCTGACGCACGAGCTCGGCCTGCAGCACCAACGAGGAAGACTGCCGCGCGGCGCCCGGGACAAGACCCGCGCCTTCATGCACTCGCTCCGCTCACAGGTGAGTCCTGGACCGCGGTCCTCGCCGGGACCAGACTCCCGTGCTGGTCTCTGATACCAGTCTTTTTTTTTTTTTTTCATTCAAATTTTTAGTGAAATTGAAATTGGAGTACAGCGTAGAGCACATGTATCTTCTTTTTCTTACATAAATAATAATGATTTATATGTTGCCCTTTTAATGTAAAAATAAACCTGCTGTTGAAAATAATAATAATGTTGATAATAATAATAGTAATAGTAATAATGATAATAATGTTGATAATAATAATGATAATTATAATAATGATAATAATAATAATGATAATAATGATAATAGAGGTCTGAGAGAGTCTGATTGTGATGGGTTGGTCTCCAGGTCCAGAGCCGGGGGGTCCCTCCTCACTGTGTGGGCTCCATGGACGAGTTCTCCATCTTCATAGACCCAGTCCTCTTCTCAGACCAGAACCCCTCAGCCCTCCAGCTGTGCGGCTCGCCTGAGGCCCGGCCGGTGTTTGACGTGGTCCTCTCCGCTCTGTCCGACGGGACCTTCCTGCCCCCCCTGCTGTTCTTCAGAGGAACCCAGTCACGCGTCCCCGAAGGGTTCCCCGACAACGTTCTGCTGGAGGCTCGACGGGACGGATTCACAGACTGGGACCGCCTCCAGATTTGGACCGACCAGGTCTGGAGGAATCACACGTGACCTCGCTCTTATTGTGAAATGCATCCTGTTCCTGTTGGTGTGACGTGGTATTGTCTGCAGGTGTGGCGCCCCCGTGTGGCCTCTCACAGCGACTGCGTGTTGATGGTGGACGTCCATCGTGGTCACCTGACGGAGGAGTTTCGGGCCGGTCTGCGGTCGCTGTCCACCAGCGGCGTCTTCATCCCGTCAGGATGCTGTTGCCGTCTGCAGCCGCTGGACGTCTGCGTGACGCCAGTACTCAGGGACTTCCTGCAGGTACCTGTCTCACCTGTCTCACCCGCTCACCTGTCTCACCTGTCTGTACTGACCTGCTGATGTACTGATCCTCTTCCTCCTCCTGCAGACCCGGTGGACTCAGCTGGTGTCTGAAGGGGGTCTGGAAGGTCTGGGTCTGGACCAGCTGGCTCTGACTCTGGCCTGTTGGCTCAGTGAACTTTCCTCCACGCTGAACTCCCAGACGCACATCCTCCGCAGGTGCCGCCGCCGCGCTTCCTTTGAATAATTTTAACATGTGAAGCCGTCTTCTTCTTCTGTTGTTAACGCCGTGTCTGTGTCGCCATGGCAACCCCTCAGGTCGTTTGCCTCGGTGTGTAACCTGCAACAGGTGGAGGTGGATCGGGGCGAGGCGGCGAGGATGATCGCAGCCCTGACCGAGGCTCTGGTCCACACTCCGGTGACCTTCGAGCCCCCAACGGACCTGGACCCAGAACCACAGATGGAACTGATGCTGGTGATGAAGGAGGAGGTGGAGCAGGACCCTGAGCAGGAGGAAGTGGAGCAGGACCCTGAGGAGGAGGAGGTGGTGGAGCAGGACTCTGAGGAGGAGGAGGTGGTGGAGCAGGAATCTGAGGAGGAGGAGGAGGTGGTGGAGCAGGACCCTGAGGAGGAGGAGGTGGTGGAGCAGGACTCTGAGGAGGAGGAGGTGGTGGAGCAGGACCTTGAGGAGGAGGAGGTGGTGGAGCAGGACCCTGAGGAGCAGGAGTTGGAGCAGGAGGAGGTGGTGGAGCAGGACCCTGAGGTGGAGCAGGAGGAGGTGGAGCAGGAGGAGGTGGAGTAGGGGGAGGTGGAGCAGGACCGGGACTTGCTGATAAAACCCGCTCTGCGTCGGGTGTTTGAAAGCGATCCGGACTGATCAGCTTCTTCTTCTTCTGCTGATGTTGAAAGTTCAGATACAGAAAGGAACCAGCTGAAACCAGGACCAGGTCTGGATCTCGAGGACTCGTTTCCAACTGGTCTTCAGGTCCTCTGGGAACGAGGATGAATTCAACGGATGAAGAAGAACCTCTGAAGTTAAATTGAACATTTTTGACTCCAAATCTGATGAAATGTCACTTCAGATAGTTTCTTTCATGTAGTTTAAGGTGTAAAAGACCTGAATGGATGAACTCTGACCTTTTGGTTGGTTTGTGTTTTTTTTATACTGTAATAATGAATTTTACAGAAGAATAAAGAAATAAATGTTGAGACTGAGTGAAACGTGTTTTTCTGTAGTTTAAAGACGTCAGAAACCAGGGGCTTAACCGTGAAAGCCCATTTATTTATTTTTTAACCTCTACTCGGGTTTGAGACAGGAAGTTAGGTTCCCTCAACAAAAAATCCAAATGGTATTTTTTTTGTTATTGTAGAATCATGATCAAATATATTTTCATGTTTTGTTCAGCAAGATATTTACAGAAGTGACGTTTTAAAGAAACTACAGGTCCTAAAAACAAGGAGGCATGATGATGCTTAAAAACAACAAACAAGGAAAAGCTTAAGAACTTCACCAGAGAGGCGTTTACTGACGTATTTAATCATAAAGCACAGCATTAAAAATCTGTTCAGCTTGTGTTAAACAGTGATTTAAACAAAATCACGTGGGCTTCAAGATGAGGGAAGCCTTAAAGCTGCATCCTCTCTGCTGGCCACCAGGGGGTGACTCCTCGCTGCTTGTATAGAAGTCTATGAGAAAATGGTTCTATGCTCCTTGCTAACCGCTTTCACTGCGTGCGTGTGTAACATGACGTGTATTTTTGTTGGTGATATTTCAACATTCAACTTTGTTTTTCCCTTAAGTGCGTCACTATCACGCATCTACCAACGTCACTAACGTTACCACTAAACACGCGCGTCGGGCTCGGAGCTCGAAATAGAAACGAAATTAATAGAAACGAGTATTTAAACCGTTTCAGGTCCGAATCATCGATGAGTCACCCGATGACTTAGAACCGACATCAGCTGATCAATATGCAGCAATCAATACATGTGACGTCAGGACACACTCCGAGTGTGAGAGTCTGAAGAGACACGTGAGAATCCACACAGGAGAGAAACCCTATGGTTGGTACGTGTGCGATAAAAGATTTTTGAGCAAGGCAGATTTGAACAGACACACAGTAACTCACACACCCTTCCGTTGCCCAGTTTGTAGTAAACAGGAACAACTGTTGCTCGCCACCTTGTGGTTGACATGGGGTAGAGTTCGGTTGCAGCGGATGTCCATCCAGAATCAGCAGTTGATCTCAGAGATCATCTCTCTCTCTCTCTCTCTGGACTGCTAACGTAACGGATGTCGATGATGTCACAGTAAATAACTAATCATGTGACTTTGGTAAATGTACGAAGAATGTTGTTTGGTTTATTCACTGAGTCCCATGCTGTAATCCCTGAATGACCTGATTCAAACCTCACATTTCACCGACAGAAATCTGTGTTTCTGTCAAAGGATTTCACAAAGGTCGCCTTTGTGTTTGTGTCTTATTTATTATTTTTACTATTTGTTTTTGGGAGATTCATGTTATTTGTAACATGTGAACAGTAACCATGGCCAAAACACTGAGAACGCTGGAGTAGATCTCTATAAACTGGATAATGAATGTTTTATTTTTTTCAGATTTATTGTTACTATTGAAGACAAAGCGGAGGAGAAGATATTCCGTTCATACTGTGGCCAGGATAAAAATCTAATCTTCCCTTGAATGTTAAAATAGTTTAGTTCGCTTCTAACGGATGAATGTTCCTTTCATTCAAATCAGACCAGATGTTTGCATGTAAGCCTCCTGATTCATTGAGGTTTATTATTTTAGCCATTAACAACTTTGTTTCACTTTTAAATGAGTAATGTGTAATTAGGAAAAAATCTTTCATTATTTACTTTAATTTTCTGGTGTGAAGTTTTCAAACACAAAGGACGGCCCTCCGTAATGCCAGAGCAGCGTGTTGCTCATCATTTATAGAAGAAATTCAACCAATGGGTTTTATCTTCTTTTCTCTTTCCATCCCTTACCCACATGTGACATATGGAAAAGATGTTTTGTAAGCTTACAGGGTTTTATTTTCACCAAGTTGCTACAAATAAATAGATGTTCTGTAAAAGAACTCAAAAACTAAGTTTAAGTAAATGCTATTTCGGTGCTTTAGAATAACTAAGATTATTTGAAAGATATGAGCCCATTTAAAAAGTAGTAAACAGCCTGATCCACATCCAGCATTATAGATGGATAGATATACTTTATTGATCCCAAGCTGGGAAATTAAACTGCATTAAATATGAACATTAAAAAGAGAACTTGTTTGTGTAACTTACACTGTTGTGATATTGTTTACACACTTTAAAGGTGCTATTGACAACATTCATAATATCCAGCCACTAGATGACACACTCCCCCATTCCGTTGCATTCACGTCACAAACCGGCTTTAACGATATCTTACCGGAAACCTTGGCCTTTCAGTCCTTGAAACTCCTTCTGCCGACGAGCAAACGCTGAACCAACGTTCACTCCGGTCTCGCTCCTCCATTTGTCACTTCGCACTTCCGACCGGTACCGAAACTGTCAAACTCAGCCATTTCAGAACAGAAACAGAGAAGAGTCTGGACTTTGCTGAGCGACATTTGTTTGATTTCAGCGATGGTGGTACCAGCCGGCCAGCTGAAGTAGAGGAGCGGAGTGCTCGCTTCGGGGCATGAGGTTTGACCAGTGTTTGAAGGTAGACGGGTGACGTTCCATTGATGGCCCTGAAGACCAGTGTCATCATCTTGAATTGGATGCGTGCTGCAACAGGGAGCCAGTGGAGGTCACGGAGGAGGGGGGTCACATGGGAGGATTTGGGTAGATTGAAGATAAGGCGTGCTGCAGCGTTCTGGATACGCTGCAATGGTTTAATCGCAGAGGCCGGAAGTCCGGCCAGGAGAGAGTTGCAGTAGTCAAGGCGGGAGATGACCAGTGCTTGGACCAAGAGTTGCGTTGCGTCCTTTGTGAGGAGGGTCCGAATCCTGCGGATATTGTAGAGGGCAAATCTGCAGGATCGGGCCACAGCAGTGATGTTGGGGGTGCAGGATAGTTGGTCATCGAGGATTACACCCAGGTTCCTCGCAGTTGAGGAAGGTAATACTGTGATGCCCTCGACAGTGACCGACAGGTCCATGTGAGGGCAGTCTTTCCCTGGGATGAAGAGGAGTTCGGTTTTATTCAGGTTAAGCTTGAGGTGATGTGCAGTTGTCCGGACAGAGATGTCAGCCAGACAGTCCGAGATGCGAGTTGCAATGTGAGTGTCAGAGGACGGGGGAAAAGAGAGGAACAGCTGGGTGTCATCTGCGTAGCAATGGTAGGAGAATCCATGCGATGTGATAACAGAACCTAGTGATCTGGTGTATAGTGAGAACAGAAGCGGTCCTAATACTGAGCCTTGAGGGACACCCGTGTCCAGAGAACAGGGTTTGGACATAAAGCCATTCCATGTGACCTGAAAGGTGCGATTTGTCAGGTATGATGTAAACCAGGTGAGAGCAGAGTCGGTTATGCCAAGTTCAGCCGGAGTGGAGAGGAGAATTTGGTGGTTGACTGTGTCGAATGCAGCAGATAGGTCGAGGAGAACGAGAACGGAGGAGTGGAACGAGGCTCTGGCGTCTCGCAGGGACTCGGTCACTGTGAGGAGGGCCGTCTCAGTGGAGTGAGCAGTCCTGAATCCTGATTGGTTAGGGTCTAGGAGGTTGTTCAGCGAGAGATAGGATGACAGTTGGTTGTAGGCGGCACGTTCCAAGGTTTTAGAGAGGAATGAAAGAAGAGATACAGGTCTGTAGCTTTGGATGTCAGCAGCGTCTAGGGTGGGTTTTTTAAGGAGAGGCTTCACGGTAGATGTCTTAAAATCCACTGGAATGACACCTGAGGTGAGGGAGGAGTTGATCAGGGTGGTGAGGAATGGCAAGATGTCGTGTGAGATGTCTTGGAGAAGAGAGGAGGGGATCGGGTCGAGGGAGCAGGTGGTGGCACGGTCAGATGTAACAAGTGCGTGAACGTCTTCAGAGGTGAGGGGGGTAAAGCTGGTAAGACCATCCGAGTTGAGAGTTGGGGGAGATGTCTTCTGGGAGGGAATAGGCGTGAATGAGGAGCTGATGTCATTTACTTTCTTGGTAAAGTAAGTTGCAAAGTCATCGGCAGTAAGGAAGGAAGGGGGGGGGAGGGGTGAGAAGGGAGGAGAACACGGAGAAGAGTTTCCTGGGGTTGGAGGCAGAAGAGTTGATCTTTGCCAGGTAGAAGGCAGATTTAGCTGCCGAAACAGTTGAGGTGAAGTCAGAGAGGAGGAGGTGGTAGTGAGCAAGGTCCTCGTGCTGGCCCGATTTCTTCCATTTTCTCTCTGACGCTCGCAACAATGATCTGTTGGTTCGCAGAGGTTCAGACAGCCAGGGAGGGGGGGGAGATGATCGCGCAGGTCGTGAGATTGGGGGACAGAGAGTGTCCAAAGAAGAGGAGAGTGAGGACATCAGGATGGAGGAGGCTTCCTCAGTAGGCATTAAGGAGAACTGTTCTGAGGATGGGAGCGAGGAGATAACAGTTGAGGAGAGAGCGGAGGGAGTGAGGGATTTCAGGTTGGGGCGGCTGGTGACCATTCGAGGCGTAGAGAGGAGGGATGAGGTGGGCTTCATGGGGAGGGAGAAAGTCACAAAGTGGTGGTCGGACACGGTGAGCGTAAATCGTAAATCTTTTGCACTGATGGGAAATTTACAGGCACATATGAGAACTCATACAGGAGACAAACCTTTCAGCTGCTCAGTTTGTAAGAAATATTTTGCAATTAGTGGAAATTTAAAGAAACATGAAAATTCACACAGGAGAAAGATGAAATTATTGACAGTGATTTTAGTTGTAGTCGTGGTGAGAAACAATTAGGATGCTCTGAGTGTGCGAAAACATTTGGCCATAGACGTGAGAAATCAGACACGAGAGAAGCTTTTCAGCTGCCTAGTTTTGAATAAATCTTTTGCACAGAGGGAAATTTACAGGTACACATTAGAACTCACAAAGGAGAGAAACCCTTCATCTGCCCAGTTTGTAATAAATCTTTTGCACAGAGTGCAAATTTACAGAAACGCATGAAGAACTCACACAGGAGACAAACCTTTCAGTTAAAACACTGACGGTAAAACAACTAGAGCAGTGAAGCCAAGTTAGCTCTAGGCTGACTGGACTCTGCAGGAGAACAAGACTGAAGTGACCAGTTTCACTCAATCTGCACTATCGGACCACAGAACAGAAAAGACTGCATTTAACACTCTGAGCCACAACTATTCTGTGCTGGTTCATCCACCACAATCATGGAGCTAAGTAACACTCCTTCTTCATGAGCGTTAACCAAATGTTAAGCATTACAGTACCCAGCAGAGCACACAACAGGGGCCCGTTGCACAAAACTAGGATTAAGACATCCAGGAAAAGTGACTGAGCTGAGCTCAATCAATCCAAAACAAGAGCGTCCAGGCTTAATTGGTTGCACGAAGACCAAGCCAGGATGAGCACACGGATTCATCAAGCCAGGTGAAACCAATCCTGGATAGGTGCGCGCTCACGGCTTCCTCAAATAGACCCCGCCGCCGATCACAGATTCACTGATTCACCATGGCAAATAGAGCGGCATATTTTTCCCCGCCGGAGGCAGAAATCCTCATGGAGGCATACGAGGAGGTCAGGCTGCTCGGCTGCTCTCACTCAGCTTTCGTACTAAAAAGTATGAAAAGTAAAGCACGATATTTTCGTATGCTTTCCTACGTATAACACAGAGCCGTGGTTGTTATGCTGGTTATTAGAGAGCATCAGACGTAAACCTAGACCTAAACCTAACTGCAACCCTTGGGGGGGTTTAGCTCAGGAGGTAGAGCGGGTTGGCTGGTAACCACAAGATTGCCAGTTCGATCCCCGGCTCCTCCTAGCTGAGTGCCTGGTGTCCCTGAGAATGACACCTCGCCCTAATTGCTCCTGACGAGCTGGCTGTCGCCCTGCGTGGTTGACTCTGATATGGAAATTTTGTACTTCTTGATGAGAGATATCTGAACTGAAGACTTACACATGAGAAGGTTTGGTGAGAATGTAAATGTGTCCTGTGACCTGTGGCCATTTGTGTGTGTTTTGCAACCCATGTGTGCCTTGCGACATAGTTGTGGTTTATGACCCAGGTAGGGTTTGTGACCCATGCAAGGTTTAGTTAAACATTTGAGTTTACGACTTCCATCCCTGTGAACTGAGTGAAAACACACCCACAGAAGATGGATAAATATCATGTTCGTCTCACAATACGTTGAGTCTACACTTAGTAACAGACCAGCATGTTGCTCTGTGAATTCTCCTCTTGATCAAGATTAAATCCCTGTTTGGACCTTGAGCTGACTCCGATCTCCTTCCTCCAGTTCTAAACCATCGGGTAATTATTTTAACACTTTGGCGCCCAACGTGGGGCCCCAATATCTTTCCCTCTCTTCGTACAAGAGGACCTGAAAACCTTGCAAGGCAGAGGAAATAGAAACCCTCTGAAAAGACCTCCACCGCGGGGCTCATATAGCCTCGTTTTGGACAGGAGGCCAGGTCCTCTGAAGAGGGGGCGGTGACGGGGCCAACCACAGAGGGGAGACGGACCAGCCAGGCAAACAGAGTCAGGGACTCATCGAAAGGGTAAGAAATTTCTAATAAGTAAAGCAAGTCGGGAACTTGGGGGATCGATCTCTTAGAATAGGTCAAAGGACCTAATAGGAAAAAGGAAATAAATAGAATCAAGCCAAGGCTTGGGGGAGCAGGACTCTCTTAGATTTAGGGCAGGACCCTAAATCCAGGTAAGCTGTCTTTGGAAGGACAAAGATTAAACTAATCCCGAAATCCTGCGAAAACAAAAAGACGTCAGGGAGGGTCAGAGACCCATAGGTAAGAGTACTCAAAAGGAAAAGAAATGAAAAGACCGGTAAAATAGAAAAAACGTTTAAATAAAAATACGTATTGAAAATAATTAAATAGATAAATAAATAAATAAACAAATAACTAAACAAATTCAAGCTGGGAAATTGTAATAGTTGTTTTAAATTGTTGTTGTTGTTTTAAATATTGTTGTGAACCTGACGAGGTTCAATATAAATGAGATGCAAAATGAATGAGCCAGAAAGCTCTAGATAATGTAAAATATATAAAGAAGTGGGAAAAGAAGTATGGGTTTAAAGGAAAGAGTGCAGAGAATTGGTAGAAAAAATAGAGGAAAGGTCAAAGGGAAGTGAGAAAAGGCAGAACAAAGAGGGATACACACAGGCGAAAGCATGGTTAGAAGAGGCAGAAGCAAGAAAGAGAGGAATGTAGAAACAGAAAGTATAAGTAAGTGAGACAATGTAAAGAAGAAACTGAGAAAAGAGAGGTTGAAGAAAGGAAAAGACAGGAAGAAAAGGAGAAAAAGGAAAAGAAAAAGATTCAGTATGTAATAAACTTTATCCTGTTTTGTACTCCAACCGAGATAAACAGGATGACAAGTATGTGCCTCTGGGTCTCCACCCTCCCCCGTACATCATCCCTCAGCCACCACCGCCTCTTGTCCAGGCCTCAGCTCCACTCCTTCGCCCTCCCTCTCTCTTCGCATCTACTCTCTCCACTCCTGCACCGATAGCAACAGCCGTAGGAAGCACCTAATTGGTGTTGGAACTGCTGGGATACAAGCTACGACTGACCATGAAAAGCCAAGAAAGGCGGAACAAAAAAGGCAAGTGAAGTATTTGTCATAGATGATGATGATGATGATGATGATGAAAATTATGCTAATTCATTTACTGATGTGTATATCCGAGGCAATGTGAACAGTGGAGCCTGGAGAGGGAGAGGAAGAGGAGAAGGACGGGGAGGACGGAGATTTGGGGATGAGAGCTGCTACAGTTGTGGTAAATTTGGACATTGGGCTCAAGAACGCAGAGCTCCAAAGGGCAGAGGTCAAGGAGGCTGGCGGGGGAGAGGAGGAGCAGGGAGACCCAGACGAGTTGATGATTCATCGGCGTGACTTCAATAAATCAGGTCATGCACAGTCACACACACACACACACACACACCAACACACACACACACACACACACACACACACACACACACACACACACACCAAGACACAGAAAATGAGGAGGAAGAAGTATGTTCACTAGAAAGTTCTGAAATATTTTTAAGCATGAATCAGAAACCGATTACCGATCACCAGATTATTGGTTAACAATTATAAAACTTTAAAACGTTTTCTATGCGATACGGGAGCATGCAGAACAATTAGAATAATCAGAAAAGATGAAGGCGGTGGTAGACTGCCTACAGACAACTATTCTTTTCTATGGCCATGTCCGCAAACTTGGCAAAATTTGAACCCCCGTGAAAAAGCCAGATACTATTATATGTGGATGACATCTTAATAGCGTCTAAAACTGAAATAGATTGCAAAACAGATACCTTAGCTCTATTAAAGTTCTTAGCTGAACAAGGACATAAGGTCAGCAAAAATAAATTACAATTGTGACAAACGGTTGTAAAATATTTAGGTTTTAATATTTCACAGTCAGGTAAACATCTAGACGAGAAAAGGAAAACAGCTATTTTACAAGCACCAAAACCTACAACCAAAAGACAAATGATGTCTTTCTTAGGTATGACTAATTTTTGCAGACAATGGATTGCTAATTATGCTGAAATAGCACAACCGCTCCAAAATACTATATATGACCAGCCTATGGCAGCTCAAAACAAAATAACATGGACTCAAGAAACGAATGATGCTTTAGTTAGACTCAAACAAGTTCTAGTGAGCTCTGCAGTATTAGCTTTCCCTGATTACTCAAAGCCGTTTGTTCAGACTTGCGATGCAAGATCTGGTTTTATGACTAGTGTTCTAACACAACCATTTGGAGGAAAACAGAGACCTATTGCATATTATTCATCAAAACTTGATAACATCACAAAGGCTATGCCACCTTGTTTGCAGGCAGTACAGGCAGCTGCACTCAGTGTGCAGAGTTCTGCTTCTATAGTGTTATTTCACCCACTGACACTTATGGTGTCACATGCGGTCTCAGCACTTCTAATGCAGAACAAAATAGCCTTTATGTCACCAGCGCGACATCTTAGTTGTATGACTATCCTACTGTCACAGCCACATCTCACTATAGAGAGATGCACTACATTAAACCCATCAACCCTGCTACCAAATGAAACAGATGGATTAGCACATGATTGTGTAGGAGAAACTAGTGCTAGAGTTTTACCAAGACCAGATCTCACCGATGTACCACTTGATGCTGCTGATATTGTGATATTTGTAGATGGCTCATGTAAAAAGAATCCTGACGGGACAAATGTAAGTGGATATGCTGTAGTAACATCTGACAAGGTTTTGAAGTCAGGCTCCTTACCGTCGCATTTCTCTGCACAGGCAGCAGAACTTGTTGCACTTACAGAGGCGTGCAAAATAGGGAGAAATAAAGATATAACTGTATATACAGACAGCCAGTATGCATTCTCGACACTTCACGTGTTTGCACAACAGTGGAAAAATAGAGGCATGGTAACATCTACAGGGAAACCTATTACACATAAAGATCTCATTTTGCAGCTACTGAATAGCATTCAACTGCCAAGAAAAGTTGCAATATGCAAGTGTGCTGCACATACTACAGGTAAAGATTTTATTTCAATGGGGAATAAAAAAGCGGACGAGGAAGCAAAACGAGCGGCTGCTACTCAGAAAAATGTAGATGACATTTATACTACTGAGACTACGCTTACACATATAGATCATGACATTTTGAGGGACATGCAAAATAGTTCACCTGAGACTGAGAAAAACATGTGGCGAAATAAAGGAGCCACACAGACAGAAACGGGGATTTGGGAGAGCCTCGACGGAAAGCCTATACTACCAAAACATTTATTTAGATTTGCTGCGATATTGAGTCATGGGATTACCCATGTCTCAACAGGAGGGATGGTATCCACAATAGAGAACATTTTTACTACATATGGATTTCACAATTACACAAAAAAATTTGTGCCTCATGATTGATTTGCTCTAAACATAATGCTCAAGGTAGACTACGTCCTAAACCAGGTAAATTCCCAGAAGCAACATACCCGTTCCAATGTATCTGTATGGACTTTATTGAATTAAACAAAGCTGAAGGAAAGAAATACTGTTTAGTGATAGTGGATATGTTCTCCAAATGGGTAGAAATTACACCAACAGTGAACAATGATGCAATAACTGTGGCCAAAATTCTAGCTACAATAATAGCTCCAAGGTATGGTTTTCCAGAAAAGATTTATTGTGATAACGGTCCTCATTTTAGGAATCAAGTAATACAAAAGCTATCGGAAATATTTTCAATCCAACTCAGGTTCCATTGTAGTTATCATCCACAGTCAGCAGGACTGGTGGAAAGAAACAATGGAACTATTAAAGCAAAACTAAGGAAGCAATTGGAGGCATACATCAACAGTTAGATAAGACTAGTTTAATGGCATGGCAGAATAGGATGGCGTTAGATATGTTGTTGGCTGAAAAAGGAGGAGTATGTAAAATGTTTGGAGATATGTGTTGTACGTTTATTCCTAACAATACAGCACCTGATGGCAGCATCACTAAGGCGTTGAATGGATTGACCTCCCTATCTGCAGAGTTAGCTGAAAACTCTGGTTTTGAAGATCCTCTGACAGGATGGCTCCAGGACATTTTTGGAAAATGGGCAGGTTCTATAAAAACTATGATGTTATCTGTAACCGTAATGATTACCATTCTGCCTGATAGGGTTTTCGCTCTCACACTTCACAAAATGTATGTTATGATTATGCTTAGAATCAGCATAAACAGGAGGGATATGATATGGAAATTTTGTACTTCTTGATGAGAGATATCTGAACTGAAGACTTACACATGAGAAGGTTTGGTGAGAATGTAAATGTGACCTGTGACCTGTGGCCTGTGGCCATTTGTGTGTGTTTTGCAACCCATGTGTGCCTTACGACATAGTTGTGGTTTATGACCCAGGTAGGGTTTGAGACCCATGCAAGGTTTAGTTAAACATTTGAGTTTATGACTTCCATCCCTGTGAACTGAGTGAAAACACACCCACAAGAAGATGGATAAATACCATGTTCGTCTCACAACACTTTGAGTCTACACTTAGTAACAGACCAGCATGTTGCTCTGTGAATTCTCCTCTTGATCAAGATTAAATCCCTGTTTGGACCTTGAGCTGACTCTGATCTCCTTCCTCCAGTTCTAAACCATCGGGTAATTATTTTAACAGACTCCACCGTCGGTGTATGAATGTGTGAATGTCAGTCATTACTGTTAAGCGCTTTGGATAAAAGAGCTATATAAATGAGGTAATTTACCTTTAAAACCCTGCGTCCCTGTTTTTCCTCTTATAAAATTATTTTAAAATTATATTTCATGATTTTAAGGAGATCAGTTGTCAAATTGAAGGTTAAACGTTTTCTTGTAAATTTTGTTGAGCTGAGTACCTCCTGAACTGTCAAATTAATGTATATTTTATTAAAGAACAAGGATGAAATCACACCGTGTAGTTTGCATTGCTGAGTGAGAGAGGTGCAGAAAAAGACCAGAAGGAAAGGAAGTGGTTGTGTTTTGTTTCCTGCAGGAGCATAAATGCTGAAAACAATCCCATGAGTCCTCGATTTCCATGTCCTCCCCACATCTGGTACACCGGGAAAAGATGGAAAGTAACTGAAAATATTTCTTGTTCTATTGGTCAATTTAAGGACTTTTATTTTGTAGGTTCACATCCCAGAATGTAGAAGAGGAGGAACGGGAGAAGTAAAGTAAAGCAGATGGCGGTAAATGCAACACTAACGATGCCGACTGCCATTAAACACCAAAGAAGAAGAAGAAGGTTAACCTCCCAGTTCCAGAGGACCCGGATGTATTTGTCTTTTAGCAACATGGCGCCCGGCGTTATTAGAACCAGCAGCGCGTCTTCGTGGTGTTGAGAAAGTGTCTGTTAGCTTCACCAGTACTGATCCATCAGAGTCTCTGTGTGTCTGGATAAACCCGTCTGGATGGACTTTGTACTCTTCACCTTTTATTCTGAAGGTTTGACCTCTGACTCATCTCCAGGTAGCATAGGAAGCTAGTTAGCTTAGCATGCTAGCTGGAGACGGTTTTAACGGAGTTTGTGGAGAAAATGAGTAAAGTCCAAATGCTGAGAGCGTTGGTGGAGCAGCGACTAGCTGCGGCTGCTGAAGAGATATTTGGGCTGTTTGAAGGAACGATAGCAGAGTACGAGGAGGAACTTTCTCGTTCTAAAGAGGAGAACGAGCGACAGCGGAGACTCTTAGACGCTGTTTTCCTCCCGGAAGTCCGGATTCACAGAGCAGGTTCGTTCATCCAACATGTGTCCTTATTTTTTTAAGATTTTATATTCGTCTGTATATATAGGCTGACTGACTGGCTGCGGTCGAGAAGTGAAATAATGACGTCTTTTGCTGGACCTCGATGAGATCACGAGTTAAAGGAAGGACGAGAAAGAGAACTCATGAGGATTTAGCAAGACAACCTCTGTTTGTAGTCCCACTCCTGGCTCCCTTCATTAAGGTGGAGGGGCGAAATAAAGGGTCCAATCCCAGCGTCCCCCCTAACGCCCTAAACCCTGAACTCTCAGGGACTTAATTGACCTCACCTGATAGATGGGAGTCAGTGTTTGAGCCTGCGAGGGTCTGAACTTTAATGACACAAAACATATTATCTTAAAATGTGGGTTTTTATTTTACAGCCTGATCTGAACACCATCCAGACAATTATCATCCCAGACCAGACGTAAATATCAAAATATCTTTTTACTTGTTTTACTTAAAATGGCTTCAATAAGCTAAATCAAAAATAACTGCAGTCTGATGCTCATATCCCTATGATTTCAAGTGTTTTATGTTCCATCTTAAATCTTTAATGCTTCTTTAATGAGATGATTGGCTGTTTGTTTGTGTCCGTCTGTCGTTCTTCCTGTTTGGTAACTGTACACAGGGACTGTAACACTGAATGATGGCAGGAAAACCAGAGTATGTACAGTTGACTGATTGTTCAGCTGTTTTCCTGCAGACGTCCAGCAGCTGTTGGTGAGCAAAGAAGAGGTTCCCATTGAGCAGCAGGACTGGAGCTCCAGTCTGAACCAGAAGGACCCATTGCCTCTTGTCCCTGTAAAGAGTGAAGAAGATGAAGACGACGATGAAGAGAAGTCTGAGTCCTCAGGGCTGCCTTCAGCTGCGGCCATAAGCTCAACTGAACACATGGGAACAGAAGCTGATGAAGAAGACTGTGGAGGACCAGAACCAGCCAAGAACTCACGTTCATATTTACAACCAGATTCTGAAGACAAGACGGGAGACTCTTTTGAACCTGAGACTGATGACATTGATGATTGGCAGGAGACCAGAGAAACTCAGTCAGGTCTAAAGGCTTTGAAGAATGAGGAAGTCCACGACAGGGATTTTAGATGTAGTCCTGTTGAGAAACTATATATATGCTGTTGCTGTAGGAAAACATTTGTCCATAGGGGAGATCTGAAGAAACACATGAGAACTCATACAGGAGAGAAACCTTTCAGCTGCTCAGTTTGTAAGAAATCGTTCACACAGAGTCAACATCTACAGAGACACATGAGAACTCATACAGGAGAAAAACCTTTCAGCTGCTCAGTTTGTAAGAAATGTTTCGGTCACCGTGGACATCTGAAGAGACACCTGAGAACTCATACAGGAGAGAAACCCTGTCAGCTATTAAGTACGTGAGCCGTCTTTTCCAGAGTTGTTGCACTTAAAGTGTAGGTCAACAGACACCTTTAGTTTTCAACTTCATCTAACTAATACTAAGAAGATTTTTTTTTTCATTTATGGAAAAAAAATATATATTTTATGTGTTTTCCTGCAATATTTCACTGTTAATTCTTTGTACATTGTGCACACACTAAACACCAAAGAAACTCCTTACTGATTTATGACGTATCGCTTTTATTTTGAAGAAGTTGTACCGGAAGTACTTTAACTTGAGCGATGTGGTTACTGTTTTTTTTTAGGTAGAAATGGAAAACATAATGTGAACAGATTACAACTTAATACAAGTGTTTTTTTTTAAATAATAATACATATCTAAAGGCACGCTGATAACTTTAACTCAATAATGTAAATATATCGTGCCATTTTTAACTGCTAAACATTAAGAGGGTTTGTGAGCTCTAAGTGTAGGAAAACTTTTAGGACTAATGGAAATCTAAAGAGACACATGAAAACACACACAGGAGAAAAACCTTACAGCTGCTCAGTTTTTAAGAAATCTTTTACAGAGTGGAACTTTACATAGTCACATGATCACTCACAAAGGAGAGTTTAATTTAAGACATAGTCTGCTCACTGATGATAAAACAAACAAGCAGTGAAGCCAGGTTAGTGCCGTGCCACTTGGACCCTGCAGAGAACCAGACTGTCCTTGTCCTTTCTATAAGTATCAATACACATTCTGGTTAGTTGCCTGGCTGAACCAGCCTGTATTCCGAAAAACATCGTTTGGACAGTATTTTTCACTGTTTTCTATTTTTTTCTACCTAGAGTACGAGGAGGAACTTTCTCGTTCTAAAGAGGAGAACGAGCGACAGCGGAGACTCTTAGACGCTGTTTTCCTCCCGGAAGTCCGGATTCACAGAGCAGGTTCGTTCATCAACACATCCGGGTTTCTCAGCGTCTACATGACGTCAAGTGTTTCAACATGATATAACATACAGAGTATTCGTGTTCTTCACTTGAACAGTGTCGGCATACCGTTTGAAGTCAAATCGACGTCCATTGTTGTTAAAAGAATTTTTCCGTAAACGAATAAATTCACCCACTAGGAGATCGGAGACATAAGTAAAGACTGACTTTAATCTTGATCAAGAGGAGCAGTTACATTGCAACAACGTGTGAGGATGCTACAGAGGAAGTGCTCAAATCACTGTTGTGACTTGAGTCTTTTAAAGGCACAGGAGATAACGCGTCACTGACAGTTAACCTTCATGTAGAACAAGACATCATGACTACCAGGCCTCTGATAACATTTAGGTCAGCCATGGGGATACTAAAGTAATAAGCAGTTCAACACATAAAGCTGTAACCTGAACTAAGAAAACTTTAAGACATGAGGTTATACAAGATTCTTATAACAATTGTGTTCGACTAACCGGCCTAATCCGACTAACATGCTACAGCTGACAACAACTGGCTTTGTTTTACTTCAACAATGCATTGTGGGAGTCCACTATATTTTTTCATTCTTAATAAATACAATAACTTATATGAAACTCCATGTTCTGACATCCTAGATTGCTACCATGGTATCGTTTCCATGAGTGTATCGAGACATTTAGGCCGAGTATCATATGAAAGTCACAGTTTTGGTATCGTGACATCACTAGAGGGAACCAGATTGGTTTCATCCTCCGTGGATCTGTTGCTGGGTGTTCAGACTGACTGGTATGCAGTTTCTATGAAAATTGTCATGTGACAACGGATGACCTCATAACAGCTGGTTCATTGTATTTTTACAGTTTGTGTCCGTCTGTCGTTCTTCCTGTTTGGTAACTGTGCACAGGGACTGTAACACTGAATGATGGCAGGAAAACCAGAGTACCGTAAATCCTCTAATATTGGCCTGTATTCCATTAGCGCCCAGGTCTCTAACATTGGCCGGTCTAGCTGTCGGCGGAGGTAAATAAAGGCTGGTCTCTAATACAGGCCGGGGCTATTATAAGAACCAACGTTTTTCTGGGCAGGCCTCAACATTATGCTTGTGATAGTAATATGCAAGTACCACAGGGGGGCAATGTTTGCCAACGAATCCAAGCCATAGCTAAGGTAGCCTGGCCATGTCAATCACCTCGCTCTTGACTCCATGTGAGACTTCAGTCACCAGTAGGCATAGGGCTAACGTTGTTTTAATATGGCAGCTGCGGAGCCAAAGAGGAGACGAACATTTGACATCGACTTCAAAAAGAACGTGCTGGAATTTGCTGCAGCGCACTCTGGGGAGCAAGCTGCTCGACATTTCAACATTGACCCCAAAAGAATAAGATACTGGAAAAAGCAGAAAATGGATCTAGCCGCAGCAAACAAAAAGAGAGCAAGACTGCCAGGAGGAGGGAGAAAAAAGGTTAGTGAGGAGTTGGACACAAAACTCTCCGAGTGGATCCATTCAATGAGGGACAATCATAACCGAGTGTCGAGAAAAATGATTCGAAACAAGGCTCTGGAAATCTACCCTACAGTGAGTGATAGAGGTGCGCAATTTCTGGCCAGCAGGGGTTGGCTGCAAACGTTTTTAAACCGAAATGGCTTCGCATTGCGACGTCGCACCACAATGGCACAGAAGGACCCAGATCTCCTCACAGAGAAACTTGTCTCATTCGTCGACTACGTGAGCAAGACTGTCGTCTCAAAAAGAATTTCAGAGAAGGACATAATTGCAATGGATGAGACTGCCGTTTGGTGCGATACGGTGTCTCCCAGTACCATTGATGTACGAGGGACGAAGAGTGTTGCGCTCAAAACCACAGGCCACGAGAAAAGCCATCTCACTGTTGTCCTTGCTGCCAAGGCTGATGGCACTAAACTCAAGCCTTATGTCGTCTTCCGGGGGGGCATCCGTGAAGTGAAGGCAATGCAGCAAGAGATCTCAAGAGCAGTCATCGCCACATCTGCCAACGGCTGGATGAATGACGACTTGACCACAGCATGGCTCAGATCAGTGGTAGGCAAATTCAGTTTTCGCCCGCGCCTGCTGGTGTGGGATGCCTACCGCTGTCACATCAGCACCTCTACCAAACAGGAATTGAGGCCCTACGACATCACAGCCGCAGTGATCCCAGGAGGCTGCACTAAGTATGTCCAAGCCCCCGATGTCATGTGGAACCAGCCCTTCAAAGCGAGCCTACATGCTTCGTATGATGAGTGGATGGCCGGGGACGCAGACAAGCAATACACAAGTGGAGGGGACCTAAAAGCACCGTCTCGACGACTGCTTGTGGACTGGGTTCTCGCTGCTTGGGACAAGCTGGACAAGGACCTGATCATCAAGTCCTTCAAAGTGTGTGGGCAGTCTGTGAAACCTGATGGGAGTGAGGATGACCTCATACTGTGCTTCCGAGAGGGACAGGTAAGTTGAAATTAGCACTCACGTCTAGCACTGTCAGTCTCTCTCTCTCTCTCTCTCTCTCTCTCTCTCTCTCTCTCTCTCTCTCTCTCTCTCTCTCTCTCCCCCTCTCCCTCTCTCTCCACCATTAGATGAATTGCGTTCGTGAGTGAGCCTGTCCACTGTGACCTACAATAACAGCCAAACTAAATTACCGTAACGTATCGTTCTTTACAGCCCTGCGCTGCTGGACGACCGGCCCTGACTGCTGCCCGCCTGCGCGAGGAAGACAACAGATGCGCAGCCGAACATGAGGAGGACGAAGAGGAACTGTACAATAATGAACTTGTTGTAGAGGCTGGCGCGAGTGATGAGGAGATTCCAGCGAGAGATGAAGAGGAAACTGAGGAGGAGGAGGAGGATTAAACAGAATTGGAGGATTTTTTCTTCTTCAAACCAAACAAAAGAGTACACACATCAACAGAGGATTAGGCCTATAATTGGACAATCTGAGGATGGTTAAACTTTGGAGCGGTAAGGTGTTGCCTTTTGTTATGAATCAATAGCCTAATTATCACCTTGTATGGTAAGTGTTTACAATGCACTACTGGTATGTTTGCTACGTTTTTGTCACCATATTTCTACACTGGAATTTAGCCTGAATTACCGGTATTTGTTGTTAATGTTCTGTATGCATAACATAATGTTATGATAACTGTACTTTTTCAATAAATGAACCCAGTATTTTATAGGTTCAAATAGACACAAAATCTTGTTTTTATTCATTCTACTGGTAGTCCGTTTTGCTCAACTAGAAATAGAGCCCTGTCTCTAATTCTGGTCTCCTTCCAACAGACAGACTGACCGACAGACAGACCCACCCACCCACCATCCATCCCAAGCTGGGAAATTAAAGTGTAGCAGCAGCATTACACACAGTGACAACACAGTAACTAAAGAAAAAGAACACAATAGGTAAAGAAACAACTTATAGAAAGAGCAATATAAAAAGTATAAATAGCAGTAAATTAAAGTGCAAATTGAAAAGTGAAAAAATCAGGCGCAGTGAACAGATAAACAGGGGCTTGAGGACTGTATTATTATGAACAGAGTTTTAGCTGTTATTGTAGAGTGTGATGGCATGTGGCAGGAAGGATTTCCTGTATCTGTCCCTTCGACAGCGGAGCTGGAGCAGCCTGTGGGAGAAGGTGCTCCGCTGTTTGACCACTATGTGATGGAGAGGGTGCTGATCATCGTCTATGATGGATAACAGTTTATTCAGCGTTCTCCACCACAGACTCAAAAGACTCCAGCCTGAGACCAAGTACAGAGCCAGCCTTCTTGATGATTTTATCAAGTCTGTTGGTGTCGCTGGCTCTGATGCTGCTGCCCCAACATACAGCAGCAAAGAAAATGGCGCTGGAAACAACAGACTGGTAGAAGATCTCCAACATCTTGCTGCACATGTGGAAGGATCTCAGCTTCCTCAGGAAATAAAGTCTGCTCATCCCCTTCTTGTACACAGCATCTGTGTTAGATTTCCAGTCCAGTCTGTTGTCAATCACCACTCCCAAGTATTGATAGTCCACCACCTCCTCCACCACCACCCATTAGCAGAGGCTGATTGGATGGTGTTGAAAGCCCTGGAGAAATCAAAGAATGTGATTCTCACAGTGCTTCCCCACCATCCAGATGCATATGGGCTCGTTGCAGCAGGTAGATGACAGCATCATCGACTCCTAAATGGGGCTGATAGGCAAATTGCAAAGGGTCCAGAAACTTCCTCACCTGTGGCCTCAGCTGGGCTGAGACCAGTCTCTCCAGGACCTTCATCACATGCGATGTTAGTGCGACTGGTCTGTAGTCTGCTGGGTCGGATGGCTTTGGTTTCTTGGGACTGGGACCAAGCAGGAGGTCTTCCACAGCAACGGGACTTTCTCCTGACTTAGGCTCAGGTTGTACAGATGTCCCAGTACAGGGGACAGCTGGCTGGCACAGGTCTTCAGCATCCTTGGTGAGATACCATCAGGGCCTGCAGCCTTCCGCTGATGCAGTCATTCCAGCTGCCTCTTTACCTGGCCTGTAGTCACCGTTGGACGGGGGTTGGAGCAGATGTCATCATTGGAGGAGGAGGAGGGCGGGGGGAAGAGGGGGAGCAGATGGAGAGGTGTTGTACAGGAGAATGCTAGGGGGGCCGGGATGCGCTTGAGTAAAATGAGGCCCGGGCATATTTTAGAGGATTTACGGTATGTACAGTTGACTGATTGTTCAGCTGTTTTACTGAAACGTCTGTGTGTGTTTTCCTGCAGACGTCCAGCAGCTGTTGGTGAGCAAAGAAGAGGTTCACATTGAGCAGCAGGACTGGAGCTCCAATCTGGACCAGGAGGACCCTGAACCCCCACACATTAAAGAGGAACTGGAGGAAGTCCGGACCAGTCAGGAGGGAGAGCAGCTTCGAGGGCTGGAGGAGGTTGATATCAAGTTCCCTTTGCCTCTTGTCCCTGTAAAGAGTGAAGAAGATGAAGAGAAGCCTCAGTCCTCAGGGCTGCCTTCACCTGCAGCCTGCAGCTCAACTGAACACATGGAAACAGAAGCTGATGAAGAGGACTGTGGAGGACCAGAACCAGCCAGGAACTTATATTTACAACCAGATTCTGAAGACAAGACTGGAGACTCTTCTGATCCTGAGACTGATGACAGTGCTGATTGGCAGGAGACCAGAGAAACTCAGTCAGGTCTAAAGGCTTTGAAGAATGATGAAGTCAGTGTGATGAGGTGTAGTCCTGGTGAGAAACCATTTAGATGCTCTGAGTGTAGGAAATCATTTCGTCTTAGTGGCAGGCTGAAGAGACACATGAGAACTCATACAGGAGAAAAACCTTTCAGTTGCTCAATTTGTAAGAAATGTTTCAGTGGCCATGGCTATCTGAAGACACACTTGAGAACTCATACAGGAGAAAAACCATTTACCTGCTCAGTTTGTAAGAAATCATTTTCAGTTAATCATATTTTACAGACACATATGAGAACTCATACAGGAGAAAAACCTTTCAGTTGCTCAGTTTGTAAGACATCTTTTGCTCAGAAACCAACTTTACAGAACCACATGAGAACTCATACAGGAGAAAAACCTTTCAGTTGCTCAGTTTGTCAGAAATCTTTTGCTCAGAAACCAACTTTACAGAACCACAGGAGAACTCATAAAGGAGAGAAACCTTTCAGCTGCTACGTACGTGAGACACACGTCTACGTCTGATTCTGAGTCGTTGCACGGTCAGACCCATGAATTGTTTTATCTTTTCAACCACGTGTCCCTTTTTTTTTCCTCTTGCATATTGTATTTCATGGTTTTAAGAAGATCAGTGGTCAAATTGAAGGTTAAATGTTTTCTTGTGAAGTTTTGTTGAGCTGAGCACCTCCTGAACTGTCAAATGATTGATTAAAGAAAAAGGGTGAAATCACACAGTGTAGATTGCATTGCTGAGCGAGAGGTGCAGAGGGAATGGAATGGAAATGGAAAGTAACTGAAAATCTAACTGTTTCATTAATCAATTTAAGGACTTTTATTTTGTAGGTTAACCTCCCGACCGGGGAACTCTGGAGCGGAACCGGGAGCTTTGGCAGATTTGGAGGGCGAAGTTTTGGAGCGGCGTGGTTGGTGGCTTGAGAACAGTGGTTAGGAGATTTCAGATATTGCTGTTTTTGGGTTGTTTGGCCTGAGTATTGCGGGGATCTGTTTGTAGGGATATTGCAGACGGCCTGTATAGGTCCGGGAACGGTATTCCTGCACAGATCAGCGCAGGCTCAGCTGATCGATCCGTGGATCGGGTGCTGAGGCACCGGTAAAATCCTTAAATGGTATACAGTCGAGGATTGCTGAAGATCAGAGTCGGCCCATGCCCACGGGAGCGGAATGGGATGGGGGTGGGGAGGGATGGACTACAGTGAGCAAGTGTAGACACAAAAGGAAAGAGAGAGGATATAATTCCCCAGATAGTGATATGGATAATAACCCACAGGCAAAAACAATGAGACCAGAGAAAAAAAGAGATGATGGGTTTAAAGTGCTAATCAAAGCGAAGGCAAATGTTGGGTTTTCTACTGCTAGTCCCCTTAAATTGACAACTGAATTGAAAAAAGAGATAGGTGATGTAATGCATGCTTCTATTCTGCAAAATGGGATGATTTCTATCATATGCAAGTCTGCACGGCAACTACACAAGGTGCTCAAGATGAAAAATGTGATGGGTAAGGGAGTGGAAGTGTTCAAGCCGCGGTTAAGTTCAGGGGTTAAAGGAGTTATATATAATGTGTCATTGGAAGTGTCTGAGCAAGAGTTGTTAACTTCTCTGAAGGGGGGCAATGTCATAGCTGGAAAGCGCATGGGAAGGGGTGAGAATGGAAGAGGAACCACACCTGTCCTTCTTACCTTTAAGGATGATGTGCCTATAGAATCATGTTGGGATACATGAGCTACCCAGTGAGAGAGTATGAAAGACCTCCTCTACGATGCTTTAAGTGCCAGAGATATGGCCATGTGGCAGCTGTGTGCAGAGGAAAGCAAAGGTGTAGACGATGTAGCAAGGAGCATGAAGGGAAAGATTGTAAAGAACCTGTGAAATGTTGTAACTGTGGGGGTGATCATCCAGCTGCCTACAGGGGGTGCCAAAGCTATGTCAAAGCAGAAAATGTGGAAAGAATAAAGAGGGAAAACAAAATATCTTATGCAGAAGCAGCCAGAAGGGTGGAGGATAACAGTGTGGTCACTCAAAGTCGAAGTGCGGCCGTTGCAAGAGAGCTAGCAAATGACATAGCTATAAATGATGATTCCATTTTGATTAGCAAGAAAGGGCTACTGGCATTCATGGTTGAAACAATGTGGAGGGTTAAAACGGTGGCAAACAAAAAATCAGATGTGGCGCGAGAAATTGTCACTGCGTCGGAAAGACTCCTAGGGTTCAAGGGAATCATCCCAAAGGAAATATGGGAGTTGACCTCCTCTCAGAACAGTACAGATCAAATATCAAATAGAAGCCAACAACTAGGCGTATCTGATAATGACGAAGAAGAAATGGGAAGTACATATGGGGACTATGAAGGTGATTAGTATCATCTGCATTATGTTTTACTTAATGCAATGGAATGCTAGGAGTCTAATTGCAAATGGACAAGAATTTAAACATATGTTAGATGGGCTTGAAAGAAAACCAGAAATAATTTGCATTGAGGAAACTTGGTTGAAACCGAGACTTGATTTTATTATACCAGGATATAAATGTGAAAGGAAAGACAGAGAGAATACAGCAGGAGGGGGTTTGCAACTTTCATTAGAAATGGAAGTCAATATAGAAGAATAGAAATGAATACAGTATTAGAATGTGTCATCATAGAAGTATGGACTGACAGAGGGAAAATCACCATTGTTAATTTGTATAACCCCTGCATTAATTTAGAGGATAATCATTTTCAGGAAATTGTGGACCAGATTAGCGTACCAGTGGTGTGGGTTGGGGATTTTAATGCTCACAATGAGCTGTGGGGAAGCAAGAAGAGAAATAGAAATGGGAAAATTGTAGAAGATTTCATTGATAAAAACCAGCTAGTTGTGTTAAATGATGGTCGTCCTACATGGTTCAGAACAAGTCGGGCAGTGTCTTCTTCAATAGATATTACAATTGCATAAGCAGAGTTGGCATCGGTTAGTAGGTGGGAGACAATGGATCGATATACCGTGGGAAGTGATCATGTCCCAATCATTTGTAAAGTTGGCAGATGTTTAATTGAGGAACCAGTCAATCTGTCATTGAGGCTCAATTATAAAAGGGCTAATTGGATCAAGTTTGAGGATGATGTGAATAAGAGTTTATCAATAATAGATAGTGAGAAAGGGGTAGATGAGTGGAATAGTTCTTTAACCAAGGTATTATGGTCAGCTGCAGTCCAGAATATTCCTAAGAAAAAAGTTCCTGTAAGAGGAGCAATGGTTCCATGGTGGACCGAAGAATGTAACCTCGCAGTCCGAGCTAGAAATAGAGCCTATAAAAGGTTAAGAAAACATCTACTAGAGAGCTATGCTATTGAGTATAAGAGACTCAGAGCTAAGGCTAGACGTGTCATTAAGGAGGCAAAGAAACAAAGTTGGAGACATTTTTGTGGTAAATTAGGACCAGATACACCCATAAAAAAGGTTTGGAGTCTTGTACATAGAATGACAGGGGTGTTTCAGCAGGCAGCAATCCCTGTCCTTCACTGTGATGGAGCTGTAGCTGTAAATAACAAAGAAAAAGCAAATATGCTAGTTAAATAATTCCATAAAGTACATAGTTCTGACAATGCAAATAGGAGGAGGCGATGTGAAGTATTAGGAAAGCAACTGTATAAACTGCAAATTAATAGTGATAATTCTGATGATATCAGTCTGTTTTTCTCACTAGGAGAGCTACAAAAAGCCACTAATCAGGGGAAAGATACCTCTCCAGGTAGGGACGGATTGGGGTATCAATTATTTAAACATTCTGGAGAACTGATGGGGGAGGAAGTGCTTGCCCTAATAAATAATGTGTGGGAGAGGGGATGTCTTCCTAAAGAATGGAAACATGCGGTAATTATTCCAATTGTGAAACCTGGAAAGCAACCTGATAACCCTATTTCCTATAGACCAATTGCCTTGACCTCTGTCTTATGCAAAATTATGGAATGTATGATAACGGATAGGCTTGTGGAAATGCTGGAGAAAAGTGGTTATTTTGTGACTCATCAGAGTGGATTTAGGCAGGGACGGTCAACAATGGATGCTGTCTTAAATTTAGACATGGACATAAAGAAAGCCATCGCAAATAAGGAAGCAGTTGTAGCAGTCTTTCTGGATATAGAAAAAGCATATGACATGCTTTGGAGGGAAGGGTTATTAATTGCACTTTATGACGTTGGAATCAGATGGAGAATGTTTAACTGGATCAAAAACTAACCGTTCAATTCAAGTGAGAATTGGAAATGAACTATCAGATGAGTTTGAGGTGGAGAATGGAACCCCTCAAGGAAGCGTGATAAGTCCACTTCTTTTTAATATTCTGGTTAACGGCATGTTTAGTAGAGTGGGGAAAGGATTTGGTTTTTCATTATTTGCAGATGATGGGGCTGTCTGGAAGCGAGGGAGGAACCTCCCCTACCTGTTTAACCAAATTCAAGGTGCGTTAGAGAAAGTGACTGAGTGGGCTAATGATTGGGGTTTTAAAATTTCTACAGATAAAACTAAATATATGGTGTTTGGAAATTAGAAAAGTATGCCGACACAGCAAATACAATTGTATCATAATAATCTAAATAAATAAGTATTTTACATTTTTAGGAATGTGGCTGGACGAAAGGATGACAGGGAAAAAACAAGTTGAAATGGTTTCGTTGAAGTTTGGTAAAATAATTAATGTCCTTAGGTGTGTGGCTGGGTCAGACTGGCTGATAGAGAATCAATGATGATGATCTACAGAGCAATGATAATATCAGATATTGACTATGGAAGTATGGTTTATGGATCAGCAGCTCCTTCATTGATCAGTAAACTTGACATCGTCCAAGCAGAAGCCCTAAGAGTGTGCTGTGGAGCATTCAGAACAACTCCAATACCAGCATTACTGATAGAAACGGGGGAGATGCCGTTAGAAATCAGGAGACATAAACTTGGTTTGAGATATTTAATGAAGCTCAAAGGACAAAATGAAATGCTACCAACAAAGAACCTTCTGAGTGAACATTGGGAGTTCATGGGAACATCAAAAAGGACTAAAACTAATTTAGCAGAAAAATTAAAATCTGTGGCACAGGAAACTGGAATTGTGGATATAAGTGTGTGTCGTCCAGTGTGTCGTCCAGCTGTGGCCTCATGGTTGGTTCCAGATCCCATTGTTGACCTAAAGCTTTTGAATAAAAGCAAATCAAGGACGTCAGAGGTTGTAGTAAAGGAGGTAACAGTCTGGCAGCAACTAAAATGGGGAAACCACCTCCAAATGTATACAGATGGGTCAAAAGATCATGAGAGTGGGAAAGTGGCAGTTGGTATTAGCATACCTGAAATCGGATATAAAAAAGGATACAGAATATCAAATCATATGTCAGTCTTCACAGCAGAAATGGTGGCAGTTCTGCTGGCAGTAAGATGGGTTGAGGACAATAAACAGGGAAATGCAATCATATGCAGTGATTCAACAGCAACCTTAACTATGATAAAAGAAGGGAAATCCAAGTCCAGACCTGATTAAGTTGTAGAAATTTTACAATCTTTGTTTAGAATCCACAAGGCAGGGTATGAGGTGGGGTTTCTTTGGGTTCCGGCACATATGGGTGTGAAAGGGAATGAGGAGGCGGATGAGATGGCAAAGAAGGCGGTGAAGGAGGAAAGTGTGCAAATTCAGTTGCAATATGGGGCACCAGAGTATAGTGAAATAATAAACAGGTCTCTAAAAGAAAAGTGGCAAAAGTCTTGGGAGAAGGAAAGGAAAGGAAGGGCATATTTTCAGTGCAGGAAAGAGTAAGTAAAGACAAGTGCACTTACAGGTGCAGTAGGAAAGAGATGTAGTAATCTCAAGACTGAGACTTGGACACTGTGGGCTGAGGAGTGGGTTGGCTCTGATTGGTAAGCATCCTGATGGCAAATGTGAGGGTGGAGATAGTGAGACAGTGAAACATGTACTACTCCAGTGCAAAATATACTCCAGTCAGAGAAGGACTCTCTTCAGGAAACGTGGAGCAGATGGGGAAACTGTTTTTAATATGCGAACGCTTCTAAATCTAGATTCTTGGGTTAAAACAAAGAAATTGGTGGATTATCTTCACAAAACAGGATTGTACAAAAGGATTTGATGTAGTTCTTAATAACTAACTGTAGGGGCAGCAATACGCCAAAGCTGCGTCTAGTCTGCCTAACTAAAGAAGAAGAAGAAGGTTAACCTCGCAGTTCCAGAGGACCCGGATGTATTTGTCTTTTAGCAACATGGCGCCCGGCGTTATTAGAACCAGCAGCGCGTCTTCGTGGTGTTGAGAAAGTGTCTGTTAGCTTCACCAGTACTGATCCATCAGAGTCTCTGTGTGTCTGGATAAACCCGTCTGGATGGACTTTGTACTCTTCACCTTTTATTCTGAAGGTTTGACCTCTGACTCATCTCCCGGTAGCATACGAAGCTAGTTAGCTTAGCATGCTAGCTGTAGACGGTTTAACGGAGTTTGTGGAGAAAATGAGTAAAGTCCAAATGCTGAGAGCGTTGGTGGAGCAGCGACTAGCTGCGGCTGCTGAAGAGATATTTGGGCTGTTTGAAGGAACGATAGCAGAGTACGAGGAGGAACTTTCTCGTTCTAAAGAGGAGAACGAGCGACAGCGGAGACTCTTAGACGCTGTTTTCCTCCCGGAAGTCCGGATTCACGGAGCAGGTTCGTTCATCAACACATCCGGGTTTCTCAGCGTCTACATGACGTCAAGTGTTTCAACATGATATAACATACAGAGTATTCGTGTTCTTCACTTGAACAGTGTCGGCATACCGTTTGAAGTTAAATCGACGTCCACTGTGTTCGACTAACCGGCCTAATCCGACTAACATGCTACAGCTGACAACAACTGGCTTTGTTTTGCTCTGCAGCAACTTTCCGGGTAAAAGCTGTGTGAGTTGTAGACATTATCAGCTTTTCAGCCATTGGTTGTATGCTACTTTAACAATGCATTGTGGGAGTCCACTATATTTTTTCATTCTTAATAAATACAATAACTTATATGAAACTCCATGTTCTGACATCCTAGATTTCTACCATGGTATCGTTTCCATGAGTGTATCGAGTAGGGCTGCAGCGATACACTAATCTCACGATACGATATACGATATTCAGCTCACGATACGATATAAATCACGATATTCAGTCAACGATACGATTCTATACGATTCGATATAATTCGATACACTTACATAATTTTCTGAAAGATTTAAAAGGTACAGTGTGATTTTGGTGACATCTTGTGAGTGTTCCATTTACTTGGATTGAATTAATAAAATAATCAATTACACAATATATGGCTCTGACTGGACAGAGAGTCTCCAGCTTGCAAATGCTGGACAAAATAAATCAAATATGTGGTGAGAAAATAAGTTACATTTATTGAAGTGCAAACTGTAACTTACAAAGCACACACACACACACACAGTGGGGCCGCCAGCCGGAATCCTGTATGCACTGTGCGTACTTTTTTTGAAGGTGGGCTAGATATTTAAATTTCAGTGGGTGACACCAAACAACGTCTGCCCAAGCAAGTCAGAGCTTTTCTTTCGCTCACATGGACCTGTCGGTCACTGTTGAGGGCATCACAGTATTTCCTTCCTCAACTGCGAGGAACCTGGGTGTAATCCTCGATGACCAACTATCCTGCACCCCCAACATCACTGCTGTGGCCCGATCCTGCAGATTTGCCCTCTACAATATCCGCAGGATTCGGACCTTCCTCACAAAGGATGCAACGCAGCTCTTGGTCCAAGCACTGGTCATCTCCCGCCTTGACTACTGCAACTCTCTCCTGGCCGGACTCCCGGCCTATGCGATTAAACCATTGCAGCGTATCCAGAACGCTGCAGCACGCCTTATCTTCAACCTACCCAAATTCTCCCACGTGACCCCCCTCCTCCGTGACCTCCACTGGCTCCCTGTTGCAGCACGCATCCAATTCAAGACGATGACACTGGCCTTCAGGGCCATCAATGGAACGGCACCTGCCTACCTTCAAACACTGGTCAAACCTCATGCCCCGAAGCGAGCACTCCGCTCCTCTACTTCAGCTGGCCGGCTGGTACCACCATCGCTGAAATCAAACAAATGTCGCTCAGCAAAGTCCAGACTGTTCTGGCGCCTCAGTGGTGGAACGAACTCCCGACCAATATCAGGACAGCAGAGTCATTTGCCATCTTCCGAAAAAGGCTCAAGACTCACCTGTTCAGACTTCACCTCGACTCTACATAGCATGACCCACTAACACCCTCCCTCGACCCCCCCCCCCCCCCCCCCCCCCGCAAAAAAAAATAAATAAAAATAAAAATAAAAAAAAAACTCGGATCGTAGCACTGTTACTCTTGAAGCACTACTTTACTCAGATGAGGACCTAACACTTGTTCTATTTTTAGCTCTTACTGCATCGGCAATGATACGTCGTGGTTTCTTTGTTTCCTTCTTTTGACAAATGTACTTATTGTAAGTCGCTTTGGACAAAAGCGTCTGCTAAATGACCTAAATGTAAATGTAAATGCAGTGACCTGGAGAGACGCAGCCGCATTTGAGAGGACGATCGCGCGTGTTTGCGCAATTGCGCATAGCGTGTGTTGGTCCCTCTCCACTACACAATACAGCTCGGCTCTAGTCTCGTCACCTCTCTGCTGCTGAGCACTGTGGGCCGAGCCGATGCATGTCTCCAAAAAAATATTTGCACCGGGGCCTATCACCATGATATACGTTGTATTTTGCCGTTTCTGTGCATACATTGAAATTGAATCCTGGCGGCGCCACTGCACACATACACAGAGCAACGGAGTGGGCTGGCTACGGGGCGGGGGGTGGGGTTTTGGGTGTCTACAGTAATATGGCTTATTAATTTCATGAGGTTATTTACTTACCCACGATGAAAAAAATAGCTCTGAATGAATAACAGCTGAGCAGAAGCACTTGTCGACCGTCGCGGAGAAATACGCGTCTGGTCTGAACTGGGGGGCAGCGGATCATGTGTGATTTCTGTGGCTGTGACGCTTTGCAGCAGCTGGTGCGAACCTGGCGTCATGCCGGCATGAACCGGGCGGCCGCTGAAGCACCGCGAACGAAGCACGCTTCCTTTCGGCGCATTTGTTAACCGATAGTGCAGTTCAGACCAGACGCGAAGCGACGCGATCCTGCGCAGCCGTCTCTCGGCGCAGCGAGCAGAGTGCCAGGGGGATTTGAATGGGACTTAATGTATCGATACTCGTGGCTAAAAAATCTATACTTTCTGTGGAAACAAAATATCGATTTATATCGCAGAATCGATAAAATCACTCAGCCCTAGTATCGAGACATTTAGGCCGAGTATCATATGAAAGTCACAGTTTTGGTATCGTGACATCACTAGAGGGAACCAGATTGGTTTCATCCTCCGTGGATCTGTTGCTGGGTGTTCAGACTGACTGGTATGCAGTTTCTATGAATATTGTCATGTGACTACGGATGACCTCATAACAGCTGGTTCATTGTATTTTTACAGTTTGTGTCCGTCTGTCGTTCTTCCTGTTTGGTAGATGTACACAGGGACTGTAACACTGAATGATGGCAGGAAAACCAGAGTATGTACAGTTGACTGATTGTTCAGCTGTTTTACTGAAACGTCTCTGTGTGTGTTTTCCTGCAGACGTCCAGCAGCTGTTGGTGAGCAAAGAAGAGGTTCCCATTGAGCAGCAGGACTGGAGCTCCAGTCTGAACCAGGAGGACCCTGAACCCCCACACATTAAAGAGGATCTGGAGGAAGTCCAGACCAGTCAGGAGGGAGAGCAGCTTCGAGGGCTGGAGGAGGCTGATATCAAGTTCCCATTGCCTCTTGTCCCTGTAAAGAGTGAAGAAGATGAAGAGAAGCCTCAGTCCTCAGGGCTGCCTTCACCTGCAGCCTGCAGCTCAACTGAACACATGGAAACAGAAGCTGATGAAGAGGACCGTGGAGGACCAGAACCAGCCATGAACTCATATTTACAACCAGCTTCTGAAGACAAGACTGGAGACTCTTCTGATCCTGAGACTGATGACAGTGCTGATTGGCAGGAGACCAGAGAAACTCAGTCAGGTCTAAAGGCTTTGAAGAATGATGAAGTCCCTGACAGTGTGATGAGGTGTAGTCCTGGTGAGAAACCATTTAGATGCTCTGAGTGTAGGAAATCATTTACAACCTTTAAACATCGAAAGAGACACATGAAAATGCACACAGGAGACAAACCTTTCAGCTGCTCAGTTTGTAAGAAATCTTTTATAGAGAATCACATTTTAAAGACACACATGAGAACTCACACAGGAGAAAAACCTTTTAGATGCTCAGTTTGTAAGAAATCGTTTGCACGGAGTGGAACTTTACAGATCCACATGAGAACTCATACAGGAGACAAACCTTTCAGCTGCTCAGTTTGTAAGAAATCTTTTCTAGCTAGTGAAAGCTTACAGAGACACATTAAAATTCATACAGGAGACAAACCTTTCAGCTGCCCAGTTTGTAAGAAATCTTTTATACTCCATCAAGGTTTAAAGAAACACATGGTTACTCATACAGGAGACAAACCTTTCAGCTGCCTAGTTTGTAAGAAATCTTTTACATTTGATCAAGGTTTAAAGAAACACATGAGAACTCATACAGGAGAGAAACCTTTCAGCTGTCCAGTTTGTAATAAGTCTTTTGCAGAGAGTGCACATTTACAGACACACATGAGAACTCATACAGGAGAGAAACCTTTCAGCTGCCCAGTTTGTAATAAATCTTTTGCACAGAGGTCAAATTTACAGACACACATGAAGAACTCACACAGGAGACAAACCTTTCAGTTACACTGACGGTAAAACAACTAGAGCAGTGAAGCCAAGTTAGCTCTAGGCTGACTGGACTCTGCAGGAGAACAAGACTGAAGTGACCAGTTTCACTCAATCTGCACTATCGGACCACAGAACAGAAAAGACTGCATTTAACACTCTGAGCCACAACTATTCCGTGCTGGTTCATCCACCACAATCATGGAGCTAAGTAACACTCCTTCTTCATGAGCGTTAACCAAACGGTAACGGGACATTAGTGGAGTATAACAGGACAGAGCAGAGCACAGGACTGTTAACCTTTGCTATTGTACATGTATTCATGTGATTCACGTTTCTACTGAGCTTGATTTTGGGGATTTTGTTGTAGTCACACTATTTGAGTATTTGGCTTTAGGCTTGTGCTGATAGATGAGGATCTCTGGGATCAACAATGATCAGAGAGAATGGTAATATCAGATGCCTTTGTCAATGTCAAGATATTTGGCACTTTCTTCCATTGATGTATAACATTGTTATTATTGTAACAATTGGTTAATTTGGGCAAAGAAGTAAAAAACAGAGCCAGTGTTTCCCCAAATTGAAAGGACTTGTTCAAAGCTTTATTGACAGACCTTCACTCTCCTCTTATACATAACTCCCACAATTTGATTGTCCATCCAAAAGTGTATTTCTTTTGATGCAACTTTCCTTTGCATTCTTTTTATTTTAAGTTCTTTTTTTCCCATTCTATAAGTATCAACACACATTCTGGTTTGTTACGCGGCTGAACCAAACTATATTACTAAAAACATCATTACGCCATTCTACTTTTTCTACATATTTTTATACTTGATAGTTTCATGATATATTTTGGATGGTTTATGTGATTTATCTTATATATTTGACTTCTGATGTGTAATACTTGTTGTCTCTGTTTAGTCAGTCAGACCTATGCATCGTTTTACCTTTTCAACCACGTGTCCCTGCGTTTCCTTTTGTATGTTATATTTCATGGTTTTAAGGAGATCAGTCAATAAATTGAAAGTTGCATGTTTTCCTGTAAATATTGTTGAGCTGAGCGCCTCCTGAACTATGAAATGAATGTATCTTTTATTAAAGAAAAACGATGAAATCACAGTGTAGATTGCATTGCTGAGTGAGAGAGGTGCAGAAAAAGACCAGAATGAAATTAAGTGGCTATATTTTGTTTCCTGCAGGAGCATAAATGCTGAAAACAATCCCTTGAGTCCTCGATTTCCATGCCCTCCCCACATCTGGTACACCGGGAAAAGATGGAAAGTAACTGAAAATATTTCTTGTTCTATTGGTCAATTTAAGGACTTTTATTTTGTAGGTTCACGTCCCAGTTCCAGAGGACCCGGATGTATTTGTCTTTTAGCAACATGGCGCCCGGCGTTATTAGAACCAGCAGCGCGTCTTCGTGGTGTTGAGAAAGTGTCTGTTAGCTTCACCAGTACTGATCCATCAGAGTCTCTGTGTGTCTGGATAAACCCGTCTGGATGGACTTTGTACTCTTCACCTTTTATTCTGAAGGTTTGACCTCTGACTCATCTCCAGGTAGCATAGGAAGCTAGTTAGCTTAGCATGCTAGCTGGAGACGGTTTAACGGAGTTTGTGGAGAAAATGAGTAAAGTCCAAATGCTGAGAGCGTTGGTGGAGCAGCGACTAGCTGCGGCTGCTGAAGAGATATTTGGGCTGTTTGAAGGAACGATAGCAGAGTACGAGGAGGAACTTTCTCGTTCTAAAGAGGAGAACGAGCGACAGCGGAGACTCTTAGACGCTGTTTTCCTCCCGGAAGTCCGGATTCACAGAGCAGGTTCGTTCATCAACACATCAGTGTTTCTCAGCGTCTACATGACGTCAAGTGTTTCAACATGATATAACATACAGAGTATTCGTGTTCTTCACTTGAACAGTGTCGGCATACCGTTTGAAGTCAAATCGACGTCCATTGCGTTCGACTAACCGGCCTAATCCGACTAACATGCTACAGCTGACAACAACTGGCTTTGTTTTACTTCAACAATGCATTGTGGGAGTCCACTATATTTTTTCATTCTTAATAAATACAATAACTTATATGAAACTCCATGTTCTGACATCCTAGATTTCTACCATGGTATCGTTTCCATGAGTGTATCGAGACATTTAGGCCGAGTATCATATGAAAGTCACAGTTTTGGTATCGTGACATCACTAGAGGGAACCAGATTGGTTTCATCCTCCGTGGATCTGTTGCTGGGTGTTCAGACTGACTGGTATGCAGTTTCTATGAAAATTGTCATGTGACTACGGATGACCTCATAACAGCTGGTTCATTGTATTTTTACAGTTTGTGTCCGTCTGTCGTTCTTCCTGTTTGGTAACTGTACACAGGAACTGTAAGGCAAGGCAACTTTATTTGTATAGCACATTTCATACACAAGGCAGACTCAAAGTGCTTCACATCATAAAACAAAGTGAGAAAAAAAATAGAAGATTTAAAAGAAAATAAAGGCAAAATTAAAAATGCATTACAGAAAGAAAAGGAGAATAAAACATATTTGCAATAATTAAAAACAGTGCAGACATTAAAGGATTTAGCAGAAAGCTATGGTGAACATAAACGTTTTCAGTCTAGTTTTAAAAGTGGTCAGAGTTGGGGCAAGTCTTACATCTTCAGGAAGTTTATTCCAGCCATTTGTTGCATAGTGACTGAATGATGCTCTCCCGTGATTGTTGTTTACTCTGGGAATCACTAACAGATTGGTCTCAGAAGATCTTAGTGGTCTAGAAGTCTTATGTAGTGGGAGCATATCAGTGATATACTTCGGTCCTAGACCATGTAGTGATTTATATGTGAGCAGGAGGATTTTGAAATCAATCCTCTGACATACAGGGAGCCAATGTAAGGATTTAAGAATTGGTGTAATGTGCTCACATTTTTTGGTCTTTGTAGTTTTTTTTGGAAGACCTGCAAGGAGACCATTACAGTAGTCTAGCCTACTAGTAATAAAGGCATGTACAAGTTTTTCTATGTCTTGAGCTGACATGAGCCCTCTAAGTCTTGCTACATTTTTTAGGTGATAGTAGGCTGATTTTGTTACTGATTTGACGTGACTGTCGAAATGTAAATCAGAATCCATAATAACCCCAAGATTTCTGGCTTTGTTTGAGGTTTTCAGGGACAGAGAGTGAAGGTGTTGAATTACTTTAAACCTTTCTTTTTTAGCACCAAAAACAATTATCTCAGTTTTGTCCTTATTTAGTTGTAGTTGAAGTTTTGGCACATCCAGTCTTTGACTTGCTCAATGCACTGGCACAGAAGATCTATGGGGCGATAGTCGTTTGGTGATAGTGCTACATAGATTTGGGTGTCATCGGCATAGCAATGGTGGTCAATGTTATTATTTTGCATGATTTGTCCTAGTGGGAGCATGTAGATGTTGAATAAAGTTGGCCCCAAGATTGAACCTTGGGGGACTCCACACGTTACATTGGTAGGTTCTGATACAAAGTTGCCAATGGAAACAAAATAGTTCCTATCTTGTAGATATGACTTGAACCAGTTTAAGACTGTGCCTGAGAGCCCCACCCAGTTTTCCAACCTGTCCAGGAGTATTGAGTGGTCGACAGTGTCAAATGCAGCACTGAGGTCTAATAGCATTAATATTGAAGTTTTGCCAGAGTCTGTGTTAAGACGGATGTCATTTACAACTTTAATAAGGGCCGTCTCGGTGCTATGAAAAGGTCGAAATCCTGACTGGAAGTTGTTGTGGCAGCCAATTGAAGCCAGGAAGTGATTTCGTTGTTGGAGGACAACTTTCTCAATTATTTTACTTATGAAGGGTAGATTGGAAATTGGTCTGTAGTTGTTGATAATAGAGGCATCTAGGCTCCGCTTTTTTAAGAAGAGGTTTAATGACTGCAGTTTTAAAGGCCTTTGGGAAATTGCCTGATTGAATGGAGTTATTAACTGTTTGCAATACGTCTATTGATAGGCAGTCAAAAACATTCTTAAAAAAGTTGGTAGGTAAAGCATCAAGGCAGCAGGTGGATGATTTTAGATTTGTCACCGTTTCCACTAGAGTTTTACAGTCTATGGCATTAAAGCTTGCCGTCATTGCTGTGTTACTTTTGCCTGAACAGGGTGGTGATCCAACTTTTTTGTTTGAGATATTGATGGCGCGTCTGATGCCTTCAATTTTATTAGTATAAAAGAATGCAAACTCATTGCATGTCTGCGTGGAATGGAGTTTAGCTGGTATTTGTGTTGGGGGGGTTGGTCAGTCTGTCAACAGTTGCAAATAGGGTTTTCGCCTTATTAGTGTTGTTGTTTATGATATTGGAGAAGTATGTTTCTCTCGCACTTTTGAAGACTAAATTGTAGGCCCGGAGGCTCTCTTTATAGATGTCATGGTGAATATGAAGCAGTGTTTCCCCTAGAATTTTTTTCAGGCCCGGTGGTACCCACCGAAAAAAAACCTAAACAGACGAGACGTGTGGGATGGTGTATTGGTGCAGTTGGATTAAGTCAGGTGGCACAACAAGCAGTTTGCAATTCTGCAATTATTATATTTGCATTCAACATTTTTGTTCAACCAGAGTGTATTCAAGATCACAAGGAGAGAGTGACTTATTAAGGTGCTGGTTGATGGAAATGATCAGGGTCCAGAAAAATATGGCTGGAAAATGATGAGCATCACATTAATAGCTACAGATACTGTAAAACACTACAACGACATATGAGTGCATATATTGTCTTATTTTATCAAGTAAAATATAAGTTATAGGTTTACTCAACAGCAGTTAACTCAAAGTTCCACATCTTATCAAAAACAATCCTCCCCCCCGGGGAGGGGGGGCAAACGGGCTTTGGCCGGTTGTACATACGTCATCACGTCCTAATACTACACACACATGGCGTGATGTTGTTTTTAAGGACCCTATGGACCGGTTCCGCTCACACCATGAGTCTGAAGAGTGCAACAGCTTATCAAAATACAGTGTCAACGTTCCGTGTTTTCAAAGTAGAAAGCGACATCGTGGTGGTTTAACGAGGCGGAACGGCATCAGAACAACATCAAGCGCGTAAAGTACACAAAGAAAAAAGTAGCGGGAGCGCGCGGCGAGGATTGTTGCGGCCGCGCGTCTTGCGGAGCAAGTCTGCTGTGCTGCGCGGAGGCGCTCCTAATGTAAATGATTATTGATTTATGAATGAATTGATAGGTGGCTTATTTTTGGTATATTGATTTTTTTTTTGGCCTGGCGGCAGGTCTCCTTGGCCTGGCGCGCCGCCAGGCCTGTACAATGGTAGGGGAAACACTGTGAAGTTTAGTACTCCCCCGGATTCGTTCAGCCTTCCTGCACTCTCTTCTCTGGGCTGTCACAACAGCAGCTTTTCTCCAGGGTGCCTTTTGCTTACCAGAAACTGTTTTAACCATAGCAGGTGCAATGACATCTATGACATTCAGAATTTTGGAATTAAAGATGTTTACAAGATCATCAGCATGACATGGGTTTAGAGGTGGTAACGAGGAGATGGCATTTTTAAAGAGTACATTGGCATGTTCATTGATGTACCGCTTTTTGACCTTATTTGATTCTGTTTGTGTGTCAGGAATGAAAGCAATATTAAAGAAAACACAGAAGTGATCAGACAATGAAGATCAGTCACAAAAACATCAGAAACATGGAGACCTTTTGTGATAATCAGGTCCAGGGTGTGTCCCGTACAATGAGTAGCCTCTTTCACATGTTGAGAAAGGTCAAATGTGTCTAGAATATTAAAAAGTTCTTTTGCACCCTTGTCATTCAAATCATCAATATGAAAATTAAAGTCACCGGTTATAACTAGGCAGTCGAAATCAGTGAAGATGCTAGACAAAAATTCAGTAAAATCATCGAAAAAATGTGATGAATATTTAGGTGGCCTGTAAATAATTAACAGGAGAACTCTAGGAGAGCTGTTTCCCTGAAATTAATTTTTAAATATAGCAGCAACCCCTCCACCTCTTTTCCCAGATCTACAAACATCAATAAAATTATAGTTGGGGGGTGCTGTCTCCATCAGAATGCTTGCACTGTTATTTTGTTCTAGCCATGTTTCAGATAAAAACATAAAATCAAGTTTAGAAGTGGTAATAAAATCATTGACTAAAAATGATTTGTTATTAAGAGACCTAACATTTAGCAGACCCATCCTGATGGTGTTATTGACAGGCTTTGAGGTTGACTTTGATTTTGAGAGAACAGGAATGAGATTGTTTAGGTTAGCTGTGTGTTCAAGTTTCCCAATGTTTACTCTCTTAGTAGTCACAACAGGAATGCAGAAGGTGCCATGTTTTGATGTAGGCGACCTTGGGTCCAGCTGATAATGTGGTCTACTGCTGAACCCTTTTCTGTCTCAGTAATATTCAGGGCTGCTGTCAGGGGGTGGCCATAAGGGGGGGGGGGGGGGGGGGGAGTGAGCAGCGTCACAGCTGGGATGAACTGCTGGAGGTGGATGTTGACACTGAGGGGGAGATCGCCTGGGTTTTGGTGACTTAGTTGCAGTCTTGGAAGAGGGGGTCCAGGGTTTTGGTGACTTAGTTGCAGTCTTGGAAGAGGGGGTCCAGGGTTTTGGTGACTTAGTTGCAGTCTTGGAAGAGGGGGTCCTGGGTTTTGGTTACTTAGTTGCAGTCTTGGAAGAGGGGGTCCTGGGTTTTGGTGACTTAGTTGCAGTCTTGGAAGAGGGGGTCCAGGGTTTTGGTGACTTAGTTGCAGTCTTGGAAGAGGGGGTCCTGGGTTTTGGTGACTTAGTTGCAGTCTTGGAAGAGGGGGTCCTGGGTTTTGGTGACTTAGTTGCAGTCTTGGAAGAGGGGGTCCAGGGTTTTGGTGACTTAGTTGCAGTCTTGGAAGAGGGGGTCCTGGGTTTTGGTTACTTAGTTGCAGTCTTGGAAGAGGGGGTCCTGGGTTTTGGTGACTTAGTTGCAGTCTTGGAAGAGGGGGTCCAGGGTTTTGGTGACTTAGTTGCAGTCTTGGAAGAGGGGGTCCTGGGTTTTGGTGACTTAGTTGCAGTCTTGGAAGAGGGGGTCCTGGGTTTTGGTGACTTAGTTGCAGTCTTGGAAGAGGGGGTCCTGGGTTTTGGTGACTTAGTTGCGGTCTTGGAAGAGGGGGTCCTGGGTTTTGGTGACTTAGTTGCAGTCTTGGAAGTTGGGGTGCTGGGTTTTGGTGACTTAGTCTTTGAAGAGGGGGTCCTGGGTTTTGGTGACTTAGTTGCAACGTTTCTGATAATCTGTGTTTCGTCTTCCCTCTTTGTTGGTTCCTCTCGTCTCTTGTCCTTGGCGACAGATGGATGACGCAGGCAGTAAGACATGTTGGTGATGAATAGCTTTGCCCCTAGCTTATTTAGGCAAAGTCCGTTTGTCTTAATAAGATGCCTGCGGTCCCAGAAAAAGCGGAAATTGTCAATAAAATGCATTGGGCGAGCAAGAGATGCAGTTGAGAGCCATTTGTTGAGCCAGAACAGTCTACTGAATGTCTCCGCTCCTCTCGCAGAGGGCCACTGATGAAAACCTCAGCATTCACAGAGCTGACTGTTTCAAAGAGTTTGTTGAAGTCCTCTCTCAACTCTCTTGATTGTTGTTTTTCAATGTCATTAAATCCAATGTGCAGAATGATATTTTTCACAGTTGGGTGTGCAGCCACAATTTCCAGGATTCTTTTTTCCAAATCAGACACCGTATCCTTCGGAAAGCAGAGTACTTTGATGTTATTACTGCTTTTCATATCTTTAACAGAAAAGTCACCCACAATCAGATTTTCAGGCCCTGTCATTGGCTTTCTCTGTGGCTTTAAGTTAGCAGGTCTTACCCTGCTGCGTGGTGGTGGGGGGGTTATCCAGGCAGTCAGAGGGGGATCCATGGTCCTGCAGCAGTGGAGAAAACCTGTTCTTTAGTTGAACAGTTGTTTGCTGGGGAGGTTTCGTGGTAGCTCTCCTCTTCCCAGCTGTCCGCTGCTGTGTCCTACGAGGCAGTGGGGTTGAGGAGGCGCTGTGCCTGGATGGAGATGGTAACGCAGGCCAGCCGGTCAGATCACAGATATCGGGGCGCTGGGTCCTGCCAGTTATCCGTTCTCCCATGTCACAGGGAGATGGTCTTCTCTTTGGCTTCGCACCAAGTGTGTTCCAGGGAGGATTATCGCTGGTAGATTTATTACCGTGTACAGGATCCTCCCGTTTCTTCATAGCTTCATTATTGCTACTTAGCTGGGTTCTAGCATGTTCCTGTCCACTGTTTTGAGTCAGTGCTAGAGTGGTGTTGTTCCCACAAAGTCCATTCATTTCTACATTTACTTCAAACCGATTCATTTTTGTTTCCAGCAGTAAAATCTTCTGTAGAAGTTTATGGTAATCTTGAGGAAAAGTGACTGCACTGTAGGAAAGCCGGAAGTCAACACTGTAACACTGAATGATGGCGGGAAACGTACAGTTGACTGATTGTTCAGCTGTTTTACTGAAACGTCTCTGTGTGTGTTTTCCTGCAGACGTCCAGCAGCTGTTGGTGAGCAAAGAAGAGGTTCCTATTGAGCAGCAGGACTGGAGCTCCAGTCTGGACCAGGAGGACCCTGAACCCCCACACATTAAAGAGGAACTGGAGGAAGTCCGGACCAGTCAGGAGGGACAGCAGCTTCGAGGGCTGGAGGAGGTTGATATCAAGTTCCCATTGCCTCTTGTCCCTGTAAAGAGTGAAGAAGATGAAGAGAAGCCTCAGTCCTCAGGGCTGCCTTCACCTGCTGCCTGCAGCTCAACTGAACACATGGAAACAGAAGCTGATGAAGAGGACTGTGGAGGACCAGAACCAGCCAGGAACTCATATTTACAACCAGATTCTGAAGACAAGACTGGAGACTCTTCTGATCCTGAGACTGATGACAGTGCTGATTGGCAGGAGACCAGAGAAACTCAGTCAGGTCTAAAGGCTTTGAAGAATGATGAAGTCAGTGTGTTGAGGTGTAGTCCTGGTGAGAAACCATTTAGATGCTCTAAGTGTAGGAAAACTACAAAAAAAAACTTTAATTTAAGACATAGTCTGCTCACTGATGATAAAACAAACAAGCAGTGAAGCCAGGTTAGTGCCGTGCCACTTGGACCCTGCAGAGAACCAGACTGTCCTTGTCCTTTCTATAAGTATCAATACACATTCTGGTTAGTTGCCTGGCTGAACCAGCCTGTATTCCGAAAAACATCGTTTGGACAGTATTTTTCACTGTTTTCTTTTTTTTCTACCTAGAGTACGAGGAGGAACTTTCTCGTTCTAAAGAGGAGAACGAGCGACAGCGGAGACTCTTAGACGCTGTTTTCCTCCCGGAAGTCCGGATTCACAGAGCAGGTTCGTTCATCAACACATCCGGGTTTCTCAGCGTCTACATGACGTCAAGTGTTTCAACATGATATAACATACAGAGTATTCATGTTCTTCACTTGAACAGTGTCGGCATACCGTTTGAAGTCAAATCGACGTCCATTGCGTTCGACTAACCGGCCTAATCCGACTAACATGCTACAGCTGACAACAACTGGCTTTGTTTTGCTCTGCAGCAACTTTCCGGGTAAAAGCTGTGTGAGTTGTAGACATTATCAGCTTTTCAGCCATTGGTTGTATGCTACTTTAACAATGCATTGTGGGAGTCCACTATATTTTTTCATCCTTAATAAATACAATAACTTATATGAAACTCCATGTTCTGACATCCTAGATTTCTACCATGGTATCGTTTCCATGAGTGTATCGAGACATTTAGGCCGAGTATCATATGAAAGTCACAGTTTTGGTATCGTGACATCACTAGAGGGAACCAGATTGGTTTCATTCTCCGTGGATCTGTTGCTGGGTGTTCAGACTGACTGGTATGCAGTTTCTATGAAAATTGTCATGTGACTACGGATGACCTCATAACAGCTGGTTCATTGTATTTTTACAGTTTGTGTCCGTCTGTCGTTCTTCCTGTTTGGTAACTGTGCACAGGGACTGTAACACTGAATGATGGCAGGAAAACTAGAGTACGTACAGTTGACTGATTGTTCAGCTGTTTTACTGAAACGTCTCTGTGTGTGTGTTTTCCTGCAGACATTCAGCAGCTGTTGGTGAGCAAAGAAGAGGTTCACATTGAGCAGCAGGACTGGAGCTCCAGTCTGAACCAGGAGGACCCGGAACCCCCACACATTAAAGAGGATCTGGAGGAAGTCCAGACCAGTCAGGAGGGAGAGCAGCTTCGAAGGCTGGAGGAGGCTGATATCAAGTTCCCATTGCCTCTTGTCCCTGTAAAGAGTGAAGAAGATGAAAAGAAGCCTCAGTCCTCAGGGCTGCCTTCACCTGCAGCCTGCAGCTCAACTGAACACATGGAAACAGAAGCTGAAGAAGAGGACTGTGGAGGACCAGAACCAGCCAGGAACTTATATTTACAACCAGATTCTGAAGACAAGACTGGAGACTCTTCTGATCCTGAGACTGATGACAGTGCTGATTGGCAGGAGAACAGAGAAACTCAGTCAGGTCTAAAGGCTTTGAAGAATGATGAAGTCCCTGACAGTGTGATGAGGTGTAGTCCTGGTGAGAAACCATTTAGATGCTCTAAGTGTAGGAAAACTTTTACAAACTATAAACATCGAAAGAGACACATGAGAATTCATACAGGAGAAAAACCTTTCAGTTGCTCAGTTTGTAAAAAATGTTTTCCACGGAATGAACACTTACAGTTACACATGAGAATTCACACAGGAGAAAAACCTTTCAGTTGCTCAGTTTGTAAAAAATGTTTTCCACGGAATGAACACTTACAGGTACACATGAGAATTCACACAGGAGAAAAACCTTTTAGTTGCTCAGTTTGTCAGAAATCTTTTGCTCAGAAACCAACTTTACAGACCCACATGAGAACTCACACAGGAGAAAAACATTTTAGCTGCTCAGTTTGTAAGAAAACTTTTGCTCGGGAACCAACTTTACAGAACCACATGAGAACTCACACAGGAGAAAAACCTTTCAGTTGCTCAGTTTGTCAGAAATCTTTTGCTCAGAAACCAACTTTACAGAACCACATGAGAACTCACACAGGAGAAAAACCTTTCAGTTGCTCAGTTTGTAAGAAATGTTTCAGTGGCCATGGCTATCTGAAGAGACACTTGAGAACTCATACAGGAGAAAAACCTTTCACCTGCCGAGTTAGTAAGACATCTTTTGCACAGAGGGGAGGTTTACGGACACACATGAGAACTCATAAAGGAGAGAAACCTTTCAGTTGACCAGCTTGTAAGAAAATGCACAGAGTCAACATATACAGAGACACATGATTACTCACACAGGAGAAAAACCTCTTAGCTCCTCAGTTTGTAAGAAATGTTTCGGTGACCACTGGCACTGGCCTTCAAGGCCATCAATGGGACGGCACCCATCCACCTTCAACGTAGTCAAAACCCACGCCCCGGCACAAGCACTTCATTCCTCTACTTCAGCTGGCCGGCTGGTACCGCCATCGCTGAAATCAAACAAATATTCTCAGCAAAGTCCCGACTCTTCTCTGTTCTGGAGCCTCAGTGGTGGAACAAACTCCCGACCAATGTCAGGACAGCAGAGTCACTGCCATCTTCCACGAAAGACTCAAGACTCATCTGTTCAGACTTCACCTCGACTCTGCATAGCATGACCCACTAACAAGCCCCCACCCACCCAAAAAAAAACATTTCTTTGTTCTTACCTATAGCATTTTGATCATAGCACTGTTGTACTTAAGGTAGCCTTAATGAACAACTACTACTTTACTCAGACGAGGACCGAACACTTGTTCCTATTTTTCCCCTCTGACTTTATTGGCAATGATATGTTGTGGTTTCTTTCTTTTGACAAATGTACTTATTGTAAGAAGCTTTGGACAAATGCCCTAAATGTAAATGTGACCGTGGACATCTGAAGAGACACCTAAGAACTCATAAAGAAGAGAAACCTTTCAGCTGCTACGTACGTGAGACACACGTCTACGTCTGATTCTGAGTCGTTGCACGGTCAGACCCATGAATTGTTTTATCTTTTCAACCACGTGTCCCTTTTTTTTTCCTCTTGCATATTGTATTTCATGGTTTTAAGAAGATCAGTGGTCAAATTGAAGGTTAAATGTTTTCTTGTGAAGTTTTGTTGAGCTGAGCACCTCCTGAACTGTCAAATGATTGATTAAAGAAAAAGGATGAAATCACACAGTGTAGATTGCATTGCTGAGCGAGAGGTGCAGAGGGAATGGAAATGGAAAGTAACTGAAAATGTAACTGTTTCATTAATCAATTTAAGGACTTTTATTTTGTAGGTTAACCTCCCGACCGGGGAACTCTGGAGCGGAACCGGGAGCTTTGGCAGATTTGGAGGGAGAAGTTTTGGAGCGGCGTGGTTGGTGGCTTGAGAACAGTGGTTAGGAGATTTCAGATATTGCTGTTTTTGGGTTGTTTGGCCTGAGTATTGCGGGGATCTGTTTGTAGGGATATTGCAGACGGCCTGTATAGGTCCGGGAACGGTATTCCTGCACAGATCAGCGCAGGCTCAGCTGATCGATCCGTGGATCGGGTGCTGAGGCACCGGTAAAATCCTTAAATGGTATACAGTCGAGGATTGCTGAAGATCAGAGTCGGCCCATGCCCACGGGAGCGGAATGGGATGGGGGTGGGGAGGGATGGACTACAGTGAGCAAGTGTAGACACAAAAGGAAAGAGAGAGGATATCATTCCCCAGATAGTGATATGGATAATAACCCACAGGCAAAAACAATGAGACCAGAGAAAAAAAGAGATGATGGGTTTAAAGTGCTAATCAAAGCGAAGGCAAATGTTGGGTTTTCTACTGCTAGTCCCCTTAAATTGACAACTGAATTGAAAAAAGAGATAGGTGATGTAATGCATGCTTCTATTCTGCGAAATGGGATGATGTCTATCATATGCAAGTCTGCACAGCAACTAGACAAGGTGCTCAAGATAAAAAATGTGATGGGTAAGGGAGTGGAAGTGTTCAAGCCGCGGTTAAGTTCAGGGGTTAAAGGAGTTATATATAATGTGTCATTGGAAGTGTCTGAGCAAGAGTTGTTAACTTCTCTGAAGGGGGGCAATGTCATAGCTGGAAAGCGCATGGGAAGGGGTGAGAATGGAAGAGGAACCACACCTGTCCTTCTTACCTTTAAGGATGATGTGCCTATAGAATCATGTTGGGATACATGAGCTACCCAGTGAGAGAGTATGAAAGACCTCCTCTACGATGCTTTAAGTGCCAGAGATATGGCCATGTGGCAGCTGTGTGCAGAGGAAAGCAAAGGTGTAGACGATGTAGCAAGGAACATGAAGGGAAAGACTGTAAAGAACCTGTGAAATGTTGTAACTGTGGGGGTGATCATCCAGCTGCCTACAGGGGGTGCCAAAGCTATGTCAAAGCAGAAAATGTGGAAAGAATAAAGAGGGAAAACAAAATATCTTATGCAGAAGCAGCCAGAAGGGTGGAGGATAACAGTGTGGTCACTCAAAGTCGAAGTGCGGCCGTTGCAAGAGAGCTAGCAAATGACATAGCTATAAATGATGATTCCATTTTGATTAGCAAGAAAGGGCTACTGGCATTCATGGTTGAAACAATGTGGAGGGTTAAAACGGTGGCAAACAAAAAATCAGATGTGGCGCGAGAAATTGTCACTGCGTCGGAAAGACTCCTAGGGTTCAAGGGAATCATCCCAAAGGAAATATGGGAGTTGACCTCCCCTCGGAACAGTACAGATCAAATATCAAATAGAAGCCAACAACTAGGCGTATCTGATAATGACGAAGAAGAAATGGGAAGTACATATGGGGACTATGATGGTGATTAGTATCATCTGCATTATGTTTTACTTAATGCAATGGAATGCTAGGAGTCTAATTGCAAATGGACAAGAATTTAAACATATGTTAGATGGGCTTGAAAGAAAACCAGAAATAATTTGCATTGAGGAAACTTGGTTGAAACCGAGACTTGATTTTATTATACCAGGATATAAATGTGAAAGGAAAGACAGAGAGAATACAGCAGGAGGGGGTTTGCAACTTTCATTAGAAATGGAAGTCAATATAGAAGAATAGAAATGAATACAGTATTAGAATGTGTCATCATAGAAGTATGGACTGACAGAGGGAAAATCACCATTGTTAATTTGTATAACCCCTGCATTAATTTAGAGGATAATCATTTTCAGGAAATTGTGGACCAGATTAGCATACCAGTGGTGTGGGTTGGGGATTTTAATGCTCACAATGAGCTGTGGGGAAGCAAGAAGAGAAATAGAAATGGGAAAATTGTAGAAGATTTCATTGATAAAAACCAGCTAGTTGTGTTAAATGATGGTCGTCCTACATGGTTCAGAACAAGTCGGGCAGTGTCTTCTTCAATAGATATTACAATTGCATAAGCAGAGTTGGCATCGGTTAGTAGGTGGGAGACAATGGATCGATATACCGTGGGAAGTGATCATGTCCCAATCATTTGTAAAGTTGGCAGATGTTTAATTGAGGAACCAGTCAATCTGTCATTGAGGCTCAATTATAAAAGGGCTAATTGGATCAAGTTTGAGGATGATGTGAATAAGAGTTTATCAATAATAGATAGTGAGAAAGGGGTAGATGAGTGGAATAGTTCTTTAACCAAGGTATTATGGTCAGCTGCAGTCCAGAATATTCCTAAGAAAAAAGTTCCTGTAAGAGGAGCAATGGTTCCATGGTGGACCGAAGAATGTAACCTTGCAGTCAGAGCTAGAAATAGAGCCTATAAAAGGTTAAGAAAACATCTACTAGAGAGCTATGCTATTGAGTATAAGAGACTCAGAGCTAAGGCTAGACGTGTCATTAAGGAGGCAAAGAAACAAAGTTGGAGACATTTTTGTGGTAAATTAGGACCAGATACACCCATAAAAAAGGTTTGGAGTCTTGTACATAGAATGACAGGGGTGTTTCAGCAGGCAGCAATCCCTGTCCTTCACTGTGATGGAGCTGTAGCTGTAAATAACAAAGAAAAAGCAAATATGCTAGTTAAATAATTCCATAAAGTACATAGTTCTGACAATGCAAATAGGAGGAGGCGATGTGAAGTATTAGGAAAGCAACTGTATAAACTGCAAATTAATAGTGATAATTCTGATGATATCAGTCTGTTTTTCTCACTAGGAGAGCTACAAAAAGCCACTAATCAGGGGAAAGATACCTCTCCAGGTAGGGACGGATTGGGGTATCAATTATTTAAACATTCTGGAGAACTGATGGGGGAGGAAGTGCTTGCCCTAATAAATAATGTGTGGGAGAGGGGATGTCTTCCTAAAGAATGGAAACATGCGGTAATTATTCCAATTGTGAAACCTGGAAAGCAACCCGATAACCCTAGTTCCTACACTCTTAGAAATAAGGGTTCCAATAGGGTTCTTCTACAAGGGCTGAGGTTCTACCTGGAACCATTTGCTTCTGAAAAACCCTTTCCCGAAGAAAGGGTTTTTCAAGGGTTCTTGGTAACACTAATGGTTCCAGCAAGAACCATTTTGATCCACAGAACCCTTTGAAACCCCTTTCCTGAATAAAGGGTTTTAAAAGGGTTCTTGGTATCACTAAGGGTTCCAGTAAGAACGATTTTTATCCAGAGAACTGTTTTTGGAAGGAAGAGTTCTTCAGGGATAGTTGAAAGCATGGATCCTGTGTCACCAGGGACATACTTCCTGATAACACTTACCAATAATGGTTTAAAATACAATTCCTTGTGACTACTGATACAAATACTTTTCGTTTCCATTTTTTTTGTTCATTTGTTTTTTTCTTCTTGTCCAGATCCTGTTGATCAAACTGTAACATAATTGCCCCTCTTGGGATTTGAACACCTGCCACCCAGTCTAAAGTCACTGGCAGTAGTGACTGAGCTAACCAGCTAGCGGCATTGAGTTATCAGGTCCACCATACTAGTCTATTACCTTACAATGTGTGACTTCTGCATTTAGGTCACAGGTTCAATTCCCATGTTGACAGATATCATACCTTGCTACTTCCAGACAATTAGCTCAGTTGGCTAGGAGCTGGTTCGTAGAGCCAGACGGTGTGGGTTCAAGCCCCAGAAAAGGTGATAATGGTAATACATCAAAATACCTTCTAGTCTTTGTGAAACAAATGTACAAAATTTTAGAGTCATGGTAGATGATGTTTGACAAAAACATATCAGAAAAAACAAAGGGTTCTTAGTTGAACTCCCTGTGTGGGTTCTAGATGAAACCGTTGAAACATGAAAGGGTTCTTGGTGGAACTCCTTTTTGGGTTCTAGATGAAACCTTTGAAATATGAAAGGGTTCTTAGTTGAACTCCCTGTGTGGGTTCTAGATGAAACCCTTGAAATATGAAAGGGTTCTTAGTGGAACTCCTTGTGTGGGTTCTAGATGAAACCCTTGAAACATGAAAGGGTTCTTGGTATATCTACTTTTTGGGTTCTAGATGAAACCTTTGAAATATGAAAGGGTTCTTAGTGGAACTCCTTGTGTGGGTTCTAGATGAAACCCTTGAAATATGAAAGGGTTCTTGGTGGAACCCCCAGTATGAGTTCTTTGTAGAACCTCTCATGGAGGGTTCTGGATGGAACCTTACACACACAGTTCTAGTTATAACCCTTTATGTGGGGTTCTTGGTAGAACCCTCCTAAAGGGTTCCAGGTGGAACCTTTATAAAAGGTTCTACCTGGAGCCAAAAAGGGTTCTCCTATGAGGACAAGCCGAAGAACCTTATATGGTTCTACTTAGCACTTTTATTTCTAAGAGTGTATAGACCAATTGCCTTGACCTCTGTCTTATGCAAAATTATGGAACGTATGATAACGGATAGGCTTGTGGAAATGCTGGAAAAAGTGGTTATTTTGTGACTCATCAGAGTGGATTTAGGCAGGGACGTTCAACAATGGATGCTGTCTTAAGTTTAGACATGGACATAAAGAAAGCCATCGCAAATAAGGAAGCAGTTGTAGCAGTCTTTCTGGATATAGAAAAAGTGACTGAGTGGGCTAATGATTGGGGTTTTAAAATTTCTACAGATAAAACTAAATATATGGTGTTTGGAAATTAGAAAAGTATGCCGACACAGCAAATACAATTGTATCATAATAATCTAAATAAATAAGTATTTTACATTTTTAGGAATGTGGCTGGACGAAAGGATGACAGGGAAAAAACAAGTTGAAATGGTTTCGTTGAAGTTTGGTAAAATAATTAATGTCCTTAGGTGTGTGGCTGGGTCAGACTGGCTGATAGAGAATCAATGATGATGATCTACAGAGCAATGATAATATCAGATATTGACTATGGAAGTATGGTTTATGGATCAGCAGCTCCTTCATTGATCAGTAAACTTGACATCGTCCAAGCAGAAGCCCTAAGAGTGTGCTGTGGAGCATTCAGAACAACTCCAATACCAGCATTACTGATAGAAACGGGGGAGATGCCGTTAGAAATCAGGAGACATAAACTTGGTTTGAGATATTTAATGAAGCTCAAAGGACAAAATGAAATGTTACCAACAAAGAACCTTCTAAGTGAACATTTGGAGTTCATGGGAACATCAAAAAGGACTAACACAAATCTTGCAGAAAAATTAAAATCTGTGGCACAGGAAACTGGAATTGTGGATATAAGTGTGTGTCGTCCAGTGTGTCGTCCAGCTGTGGCCTCATGGTTGGTTCCAGATCCCATTGTTGACCTAAAGCTTTTGAATAAAAGCAAATCAAGGACGTCAGAGGTTGTAGTAAAGGAGGTAACAGTCTGGCAGCAACTAAAATGGGGAAACAACCTCCAAATGTATACAGATGGGTCAAAAGATCATGAGAGTGGGAAAGTGGCAGTTGGTATTAGCATACCTGAAATCGGATATAAAAAAGGATACAGAATATCAAACCATATGTCAGTCTTCACAGCAGAAATGGTGGCAGTTCTGCTGGCAGTAAGATGGGTTGAGGACAATAAACAGGGAAATGCAATCATATGCAGTGATTCAACAGCAACCGTAACTATGATAAAAGAAGGGAAATCCAAGTCCAGACCTGATTAAGTTGTAGAAATTTTACAATCTTTGTTTAGAATCCACAAGGCAGGGTATGAGGTGGGGTTTCTTTGGGTTCCGGCACATATGGGTGTGAAAGGGAATGAGGAGGCGGATGAGATGGCAAAGAAGGCGGTGAAGGAGGAAAGTGTGCAAATTCAGTTGCAATATGGGGCACCAGAGTATAGTGAAATAATAAACAGGTCTCTAAAAGAAAAGTGGCAAAAGTCTTGGGAGAAGGAAAGGAAAGGAAGGGCATATTTTCAGTGCAGGAAAGAGTAAGTAAAGACAAGTGCACTTACAGGTGCAGTAGGAAAGAGATGTAGTAATCTCAAGACTGAGACTTGGACACTGTGGGCTGAGGAGTGGGTTGGCTCTGATTGGTAAGCATCCTGATGGCAAATGTGAGTGTGGAGATAGTGAGACAGTGAAACATGTACTACTCCAGTGCAAAATATACTCCAGTCAGAGAAGGACTCTCTTCAGGAAACGTGGAGCAGATGGGGAAACTGTTTTTAATATGCGAACGCTTCTAAATCTAGATTCTTGGGTTAAAACAAAGAAATTGGTGGATTATCTTCACAAAACAGGATTGTACAAAAGGATTTGATGTAGTTCTTAATAACTAACTGTAGGGGCAGCAATACGCCAAAGCTGCGTCTAGTCTGCCTAACTAAAGAAGAAGAAGAAGGTTAACCTCGCAGTTCCAGAGGACCCGGATGTAGTACTCTTTTAGCAACATGGTGCCCGGCGTTATTAGAACCAGCAGCGCGTCTTCGTGGTGTTGAGAAAGTGTCTGTTAGCTTCACCAGTACTGATCCATCAGAGTCTCTGTGTGTCTGGATAAACCCGTCTGGATGGACTTTGTACTCTTCACCTTTTATTCTGAAGGTTTGACCTCTGACTCATCTCCCGGTAGCATACGAAGCTAGTTAGCTTAGCATGCTAGCTGTAGACGGGTTAACGGAGTTTGTGGAGAAAATGAGTAAAGTCCAAATGCTGAGAGCGTTGGTGGAGCAGCGACTAGCTGCGGCTGCTGAAGAGATATTTGGGCTGTTTGAAGGAACGATAGCAGAGTACGAGGAGGAACTTTCTCGTTCTAAAGAGGAGAACGAGCGACAGCGGAGACTCTTAGACGCTGTTTTCCTCCCGGAAGTCCGGATTCACAGAGCAGGTTCGTTCATCAACACATCCGGGTTTCTCAGCGTCTACATGACGTCAAGTGTTTCAACATGATATAACATACAGAGTATTCGTGTTCTTCACTTGAACAGTGTCGGCATACCGTTTGAAGTTAAATCGACGTCCATTGTGTTCGACTAACCGACCTAATCCGACTAACATGCTACAGCTGACAACAACTGGCTTTGTTTTGCTCTGCAGCAACTTTCCGGGTAAAAGCTGTGTGAGTTGTAGACATTATCAGCTTTTCAGCCATTGGTTGTATGCTACTTTAACAATGCATTGTGGGAGTCCACTATATTTTTTCATTCTTAATAAATACAATAACTTATATGAAACTCCATGTTCTGACATCCTAGATTTCTACCATGGTATCGTTTCCATGAGTGTATCGAGTAGGGCTGCAGCGATACACTAATCTCACGATACGATATACGATATTCAGCTCACGATACGATATAAATCACGATATTCAGTCAACGATACGATTCTATACGATTCGATATAATTCGATACACTTACATCATTTTCTGAAAGATTTAAAAGGTACAGTGTGATTTTGGTGACATCTTGTGAGTGTTCCATTTACTTGGATTGAATTAATATCAACTGAAATAATCAATTACACAATATATGGCTCTGACTGGACAGAGAGTCTCCAGCTTGCAAATGCTGGACAAAATAAATCAAATATGTGGTGAGAAAATAAGTTACATTTATTGAAGTGCAAACTGTAACTTACAAAGCACACACACACACACACAGTGGGGCCGCCAGCCGGAATCCTGTATGCACTGTGCGTACTTTTTTTGAAGGTGGGCTAGATATTTAAATTTCAGTGGGTGACACCAAACAACGTCTGCCCAAGCAAGTCAGAGCTTTTCTTTCGCTCACATGGACCTGTCGGTCACTGTTGAGGGCATCACAGTATTTCCTTCCTCAACTGCGAGGAACCTGGGTGTAATCCTCGATGACCAACTATCCTGCACCCCCAACATCACTGCTGTGGCCCGATCCTGCAGATTTGCCCTCTACAATATCCGCAGGATTCGGACCTTCCTCACAAAGGATGCAACGCAGCTCTTGGTCCAAGCACTGGTCATCTCCCGCCTTGACTACTGCAACTCTCTCCTGGCCGGACTCCCGGCCTATGCGATTAAACCATTGCAGCGTATCCAGAACGCTGCAGCACGCCTTATCTTCAACCTACCCAAATTCTCCCACGTGACCCCCCTCCTCCGTGACCTCCACTGGCTCCCTGTTGCAGCACGCATCCAATTCAAGACGATGACACTGGCCTTCAGGGCCATCAATGGAACGGCACCTGCCTACCTTCAAACACTGGTCAAACCTCATGCCCCGAAGCGAGCACTCCGCTCCTCTACTTCAGCTGGCCGGCTGGTACCACCATCGCTGAAATCAAACAAATGTCGCTCAGCAAAGTCCAGACTGTTCTGGCGCCTCAGTGGTGGAACGAACTCCCGACCAATATCAGGACAGCAGAGTCATTTGCCATCTTCCGAAAAAGGCTCAAGACTCACCTGTTCAGACTTCACCTCGACTCTACATAGCATGACCCACTAACACCCTCCCTCGACCCCCCCCCCCCCCGCAAAAAAAAAAATAAAAAAATAAAAAAACTCGGATCGTAGCACTGTTACTCTTGAAGTACTACTTTACTCAGATGAGGACCTAACACTTGTTCTATTTTTAGCTCTTACTGCATCGGCAATGATACGTCGTGGTTTCTTTGTTTCCTTCTTTTGACAAATGTACTTATTGTAAGTCGCTTTGGACAAAAGCGTCTGCTAAATGACCTAAATGTAAATGTAAATGCAGTGACCTGGAGAGACGCAGCCGCATTTGAGAGGACGATCGCGCGTGTTTGCGCAATTGCGCATAGCGTGTGTTGGTCCCTCTCCACTACACAATACAGCTCGGCTCTAGTCTCGTCACCTCTCTGCTGCTGAGCACTGTGGGCCGAGCCGATGCATGTCTCCAAAAAAATATTTGCACCGGGGCCTATCACCATGATATACGTTGTATTTTGCCGTTTCTGTTCATACATTGAAATTGAATCCTGGCGGCGCCACTGCACACATACACAGAGCAACGGAGTGGGCTGGCTACGGGGCGGGGGGTGGGGTTTTGGGTGTCTACAGTAATATGGCTTATTAATTTCATGAGGTTATTTACTTACCCACGATGAAAAAAATAGCTCTGAATGAATAACAGCTGAGCAGAAGCACTTGTCGACCGTCGCGGAGAAATACGCGTCTGGTCTGAACTGGGGGGCAGCGGATCATGTGTGATTTCTGTGGCTGTGACGCTTTGCAGCAGCTGGTGCGAACCTGGCGTCATGCCGGCATGAACCGGGCGGCCGCTGAAGCACCGCGAACGAAGCACGCTTCCTTTCGGCGCCTTTGTTAACCGATAGTGCAGTTCAGACCAGACGCGAAGCGACGCGATCCTGCGCAGCCGTCTCTCGGCGCAGCGAGCAGAGTGCCAGGGGGATTTGAATGGGACTTAATGTATCGATACTCGTGGCTAAAAAATCTATACTTTCTGTGGAAACAAAATATCGATTTATATCGCAGAATCGATAAAATCACTCAGCCCTAGTATCGAGACATTTAGGCCGAGTATCATATGAAAGTCACAGTTTTGGTATCGTGACATCACTAGAGGGAACCAGATTGGTTTCATCCTCCGTGGATCTGTTGCTGGGTGTTCAGACTGACTGGTATGCAGTTTCTATGAATATTGTCATGTGACTACGGATGACCTCATAACAGCTGGTTCATTGTATTTTTACAGTTTGTGTCCGTCTGTCGTTCTTCCTGTTTGGTAGATGTACACAGGGACTGTAACACTGAATGATGGCAGGAAAACCAGAGTATGTACAGTTGACTGATTGTTCAGCTGTTTTACTGAAACGTCTCTGTGTGTGTTTTCCTGCAGACGTCCAGCAGCTGTTGGTGAGCAAAGAAGAGGTTCCCATTGAGCAGCAGGACTGGAGCTCCAGTCTGAACCAGGAGGACCCTGAACCCCCACACATTAAAGAGGATCTGGAGGAAGTCCAGACCAGTCAGGAGGGAGAGCAGCTTCGAGGGCTGGAGGAGGCTGATATCAAGTTCCCATTGCCTCTTGTCCCTGTAAAGAGTGAAGAAGATGAAGAGAAGCCTCAGTCCTCAGGGCTGCCTTCACCTGCAGCCTGCAGCTCAACTGAACACATGGAAACAGAAGCTGATGAAGAGGACCGTGGAGGACCAGAACCAGCCATGAACTCATATTTACAACCAGCTTCTGAAGACAAGACTGGAGACTCTTCTGATCCTGAGACTGATGACAGTGCTGATTGGCAGGAGACCAGAGAAACTCAGTCAGGTCTAAAGGCTTTGAAGAATGATGAAGTCCCTGACAGTGTGATGAGGTGTAGTCCTGGTGAGAAACCATTTAGATGCTCTGAGTGTAGGAAATCATTTACAACCTTTAAACATCGAAAGAGACACATGAAAATGCACACAGGAGACAAACCTTTCAGCTGCTCAGTTTGTAAGAAATCTTTTATAGAGAATCACATTTTAAAGACACACATGAGAACTCACACAGGAGAAAAACCTTTTAGATGCTCAGTTTGTAAGAAATCGTTTGCACGGAGTGGAACTTTACAGATCCACATGAGAACTCATACAGGAGACAAACCTTTCAGCTGCTCAGTTTGTAAGAAATCTTTTCTAGCTAGTGAAAGCTTACAGAGACACATTAAAATTCATACAGGAGACAAACCTTTCAGCTGCCCAGTTTGTAAGAAATCTTTTATACTCCATCAAGGTTTAAAGAAACACATGGTTACTCATACAGGAGACAAACCTTTCAGCTGCCTAGTTTGTAAGAAATCTTTTACATTTGATCAAGGTTTAAAGAAACACATGAGAACTCATACAGGAGAGAAACCTTTCAGCTGTCCAGTTTGTAATAAGTCTTTTGCAGAGAGTGCACATTTACAGACACACATGAGAACTCATACAGGAGAGAAACCTTTCAGCTGCCCAGTTTGTAATAAATCTTTTGCACGGAATGGAACTTTACAGACTCACATGAGAACTCATACAGGAGAGAAACCCTTCATCTGCCCAGTTTGTAATAAATCTTTTGCACAGAGGTCAAATTTACAGACACACATGAAGAACTCACACAGGAGACAAACCTTTCAGTTACACTGACGGTAAAACAACTAGAGCAGTGAAGCCAAGTTAGCTCTAGGCTGACTGGACTCTGCAGGAGAACAAGACTGAAGTGACCAGTTTCACTCAATCGGACCACAGAACAGAAAAGACTGCATTTAACACTCTGAGCCACAACTATTCCGTGCTGGTTCATCCACCACAATCATGGAGCTAAGTAACACTCCTTCTTCATGAGCGTTAACCAAACGGTAACGGGACATTAGTGGAGTATAACAGGACAGAGCAGAGCACAGGACTGTTAACCTTTGCTATTGTACATGTATTCATGTGATTCACGTTTCTACTGAGCTTGATTTTGGGGATTTTGTTGTAGTCACACTATTTGAGTATTTGGCTTTAGGCTTGTGCTGATAGATGAGGATCTCTGGGATCAACAATGATCAGAGAGAATGGTAATATCAGATGCCTTTGTCAATGTCAAGATATTTGGCACTTTCTTCCATTGATGTATAACATTGTTATTATTGTAACAATTGGTTAATTTGGGCAAAGAAGTAAAAAACAGAGCCAGTGTTTCCCCAAATTGAAAGGACTTGTTCAAAGCTTTATTGACAGACCTTCACTCTCCTCTTATACATAACTCCCACAATTTGATTGTCCATCCAAAAGTGTATTTCTTTTGATGCAACTTTCCTTTGCATTCTTTTTATTTTAAGTTCTTTTTTTCCCATTCTATAAGTATCAACACACATTCTGGTTTGTTACGCGGCTGAACCAAACTATATTACTAAAAACATCATTACGCCATTCTACTTTTTCTACATATTTTTATACTTGATAGTTTCATGATATATTTTGGATGGTTTATGTGATTTATCTTATATATTTGACTTCTGATGTGTAATACTTGTTGTCTCTGTTTAGTCAGTCAGACCTATGCATCGTTTTACCTTTTCAACCACGTGTCCCTGCGTTTCCTTTTGTATGTTATATTTCATGGTTTTAAGGAGATCAGTCAATAAATTGAAAGTTGCATGTTTTCCTGTAAATATTGTTGAGCTGAGCGCCTCCTGAACTATGAAATGAATGTATCTTTTATTAAAGAAAAACGATGAAATCACAGTGTAGATTGCATTGCTGAGTGAGAGAGGTGCAGAAAAAGACCAGAATGAAATTAAGTGGCTATATTTTGTTTCCTGCAGGAGCATAAATGCTGAAAACAATCCCTTGAGTCCTCGATTTCCATGCCCTCCCCACATCTGGTACACCGGGAAAAGATGGAAAGTAACTGAAAATATTTCTTGTTCTATTGGTCAATTTAAGGACTTTTATTTTGTAGGTTCACGTCCCAGTTCCAGAGGACCCGGATGTATTTGTCTTTTAGCAACATGGCGCCCGGCGTTATTAGAACCAGCAGCGCGTCTTCGTGGTGTTGAGAAAGTGTCTGTTAGCTTCACCAGTACTGATCCATCAGAGTCTCTGTGTGTCTGGATAAACCCGTCTGGATGGACTTTGTACTCTTCACCTTTTATTCTGAAGGTTTGACCTCTGACTCATCTCCAGGTAGCATAGGAAGCTAGTTAGCTTAGCATGCTAGCTGGAGACGGTTTAACGGAGTTTGTGGAGAAAATGAGTAAAGTCCAAATGCTGAGAGCGTTGGTGGAGCAGCGACTAGCTGCGGCTGCTGAAGAGATATTTGGGCTGTTTGAAGGAACGATAGCAGAGTACGAGGAGGAACTTTCTCGTTCTAAAGAGGAGAACGAGCGACAGCGGAGACTCTTAGACGCTGTTTTCCTCCCGGAAGTCCGGATTCACAGAGCAGGTTCGTTCATCAACACATCCGGGTTTCTCAGCGTCTACATGACGTCAAGTGTTTCAACATGATATAACATACAGAGTATTCGTGTTCTTAGCTTGAACAGTGTCGGCATACCGTTTGAAGTCAAATCGACGTCCATTGCGTTCGACTAACCGGCCTAATCCGACTAACATGCTACAGCTGACAACAACTGGCTTTGTTTTACTTCAACAATGCATTGTGGGAGTCCACTATATTTTTTCATTCTTAATAAATACAATAACTTATATGAAACTCCATGTTCTGACATCCTAGATTTCTACCATGGTATCGTTTCCATGAGTGTATCGAGACATTTAGGCCGAGTATCATATGAAAGTCACAGTTTTGGTATCGTGACATCACTAGAGGGAACCAGATTGGTTTCATCCTCCGTGGATCTGTTGCTGGGTGTTCAGACTGACTGGTATGCAGTTTCTATGAAAATTGTCATGTGACTACGGATGACCTCATAACAGCTGGTTCATTGTATTTTTACAGTTTGTGTCCGTCTGTCGTTCTTCCTGTTTGGTAACTGTGCACAGGGACTGTAAGGCAAGGCAACTTTATTTGTATAGCACATTTCATACACAAGGCAGACTCAAAGTGCTTCACATCATAAAACAAAGTGAGAAAAAAAAATAGAAGATTTAAAAGAAAATAAAGGCAAAATTAAAAATGCATTACAGAAAGAAAAGGAGAATAAAACATATTTGCAATAATTAAAAACAGTGCAGACATTAAAAGATTTAGCAGAAAGCTATGGTGAACATAAACGTTTTCAGTCTAGTTTTAAAAGTGGTCAGAGTTGGGGCAAGTCTTACATCTTCAGGAAGTTTATTCCAGCCATTTGTTGCATAGTGACTGAATGATGCTCTCCCGTGATTGTTGTTTACTCTGGGAATCACTAACAGATTGGTCTCAGAAGATCTTAGTGGTCTAGAAGTCTTATGTAGTGGGAGCATATCAGTGATATACTTCGGTCCTAGACCATGTAGTGATTTATATGTGAGCAGGAGGATTTTGAAATCAATCCTCTGACATACAGGGAGCCAATGTAAGGATTTAAGAATTGGTGTAATGTGCTCACATTTTTTGGTCTTTGTAGTTTTTTTTGGAAGACCTGCAAGGAGACCATTACAGTAGTCTAGCCTACTAGTAATAAAGGCATGTACACGTTTTTCTAAGTCTTGAGCTGACATGAGCCCTCTAAGTCTTGCTACATTTTTTAGGTGATAGTAGGCTGATTTTGTTACTGATTTAACGTGACTGTCGAAATGTAAATCAGAATCCATAATAACCCCAAGATTTCTGGCTTTGTTTGAGGTTTTCAGGGATAGAGAGTGAAGGTGTTGAATTACTTTAAACCTTTCTTTTTTAGCACCAAAAACAATTATCTCAGTTTTGTCCTTATTTAGTTGTAGTTGAAGTTTTGGCACATCCAGTCTTTGACTTGCTCAATGCACTGGCACAGAAGATCTAGGGGGCGATAGTCGTTTGGTGATAGTGCTACATAGATTTGGGTGTCATCGGCATAGCAATGGTGGTCAATGTTATTATTTTGCATGATTTGTCCTAGTGGGAGCATGTAGATGTTGAATAAAGTTGGCCCCAAGATTGAACCTTGGGGGACCCCACACGTTACATTGGTAGGTTCTGATACAAAGTCGCCAATGGAACAAAATAGTTCATATCTTGTAGATATGACTTGAACCAGCTTAAGACTGTGCCTGAGAGCCCCACCCAGTTTTCCAACCTGTCCAGGAGTATTGAGTGGTCGACAGTGTCAAATGCAGCACTGAGGTCTAATAGCATTAATATTGAAGTTTTGCCAGAGTCTGTGTTAAGACGGATGTCATTTACAACTTTAATAAGGGCCGTCTCGGTGCTATGAAAAGGTCGAAATCCTGACTGGAAGTTGTTGTGGCAGCCAGTTGAAGCCAGGAAGTGATTTAGTTGTTGGAGGACAACTTTCTCAATTATTTTACTTATAAAGGGTAGATTGGAAATTGGTCTGTAGTTGTTGATAATAGAGGCATCTAGGCTCCGCTTTTTTAGAAGAGGTTTAATGACTGCAGTTTTGAAGGCCTTTGGGAAATTGCCTGATTGAATGGAGTTATTAACTGTTTGCAATACGTCTATTGATAGGCAGTCAAAAACATTCTTAAAAAAGTTGGTAGGTAAAGCATCAAGGCAGCAGGTGGATGATTTTAGATTTGTCACCGTTTCCACTAGAGTTTTACAGTCTATGGCATTAAAGCTTGCCATCATTGCTGTGTTACTTTTGCCTGAACAGGGTGGTGATCCAACTTTTTTGTTTGAGATATTGATGGCGCGTCTGATGCCTTCAATTTTATTAGTATAAAAGAATGCAAACTCATTGCATGTCTGCGTGGAATGGAGTTTAGCTGGTATTTGTGTTGGGGGGTTGGTCAGTCTGTCAACAGTTGCAAATAGGGTTTTTGCCTTATTAGTGTTGTTGTTTATGATATTGGAGAAGTATGTTTCTCTCGCACTTTTTAAGACCAAATTGTAGGCCCGGAGGCTCTCTTTATAGATGTCATGGTGAATATGAAGCAGTGTTTCCCCTAGAATTTTTTTCAGGCCCGGTGGTACCCACCGAAAAAAACCCTAAACAGACGAGACGTGTGGGATGGTGTATTGGTGCAGTTGGATTAAGTCAGGTGGCACAGCAAGCAGTCTGCAATTTCTTCAATTATTATATTTGCATTCAACATTTTTGTTCAACCAGAGTGTATTCAAGATCACAAGGAGAGAGTGACTTATTAAGGTGCCGGTTGATGGAAATGATCAGGGTCCAGAAAAATATGGCTGGAAAATGATGAGCATCACATTAATAGCTACAGATACTGTAAAACACTACAACGACATATGAGTGCATATATTGTCTTATTTTATCAAGTAAAATATAAGTTATAGGTTTACTCAACAGCAGTTAACTCAAAGTTCCACATCTTATCAAAAACAATCCTCCCCCCCGGGGAGGGGGGGCAAACGGGCTTTGGCCGGTTGTACATACGTCATCACGTCCTAATACTACACACACATGGCGTGATGTTGTTTTTAAGGACCCTATGGACCGGTTCCGCTCACACCACGAGTCTGAAGAGTGCAACAGCTTATCAAAATACAGTGTCAACGTTCCGTGTTTTCAAAGTAGAAAGCGACATCGTGGTGGTTTAACGAGGCGGAACGGCATCAGAACAACATCAAGCGTGTAAAGTACACGAAGAAAAAAGTAGCGGGAGCGCGCGGCGAGGATTGTTGCGGCCGCGCGTCTTGCGGAGCAAGTCTGCTGTGCTGCGCGGAGGCGCTCCTAATGTAAATGATTATTGATTTATGAATGAATTGATAGGTGGCTTATTTTTGGTATATTGATTTTTTTTTTGGCCTGGCGGCAGGTCTCCTTGGCCTGGCGCGCCGCCAGGCCTGTACAATGGTAGGGGAAACACTGTTAAGTTTAGTACTCCCCCAGATTCGCTCAGCCTTCCTGCACTCTCTTCTCTGGGCTGTCACAACAGCAGCTTTTCTCCAGGGTGCCTTTTGCTTACCAGAAACTGTTTTAACCATAGCAGGTGCAATGACATCTATGACATTCAGAATTTTGGAATTAAAGATGTTTACAAGATCATCAGCATGACATGGGTTTAGAGGTGGTAACGAGGAGATGGCATTTTTAAAGAGTACATTGGCATGTTCATTGATGTACCGCTTTTTGACCTTATTTGATTCTGTTTGTGTGTCAGGAATGAAAGAAATATTAAAGAAAACACAGAAGTGATCAGACAATGAAGATCAGTCACAAAAACATCAGAAACATGGAGACCTTTTGTGATAATCAGGTCCAGGGTGTGTCCCTTACAATGAGTAGCCTCTTTCACATGTTGAGAAAGGTCAAATGTGTCTAGAATATTAAAGTTCTTTTGCACCCTTGTCATTCAAATCATCAATATGAAAATTAAAGTCACCGGTTATAACTAGGCAGTCGAAATCAGTGAAGATGCTAGACAATAATTCAGTAAAATCATCGAAAAAATGTGATGAATATTTAGGTGGCCTGTAAATAATTAACAGGAGAACTCTAGGAGAGCTGTTTCCCTAAAATTAATTTTTAAATATAGCAGCAACCCCTCCACCTCTTTTCCCAGATCTACAAACATCAATAAAACTATAGTTGGGGGGTGCTGTCTCGATCAGAATGCTTGCACTGTTATTTTGTTCTAGCCATGTTTCAGATAAAAACATAAAATCAAGTTTAGAAGTGGTAATAAAATCATTGACTAAAAATGATTTGTTATTAAGAGACCTAACATTTAGCAGACCCATCCTGATGGTGTTATTGACAGGCTTTGAGGTTGACTTTGATTTTGAGAGAACAGGAATGAGATTGTTTAGGTTAGCTGTGTGTTCAAGTTTCCCAATGTTTACTCTCTTAGTAGTCACAACAGGAATGCAGAAGGTGCCATGTTTTGATGTAGGCGACCTTGGGTCCAGCTGATAATGCGGTCTACTGCTGAACCCTTTTCTGTCTCAGTAATATTCAGGGCTGCTGTCAGGGGGTGGCCATAAGGGGGGGGTGGGGGGGAGTGAGCAGCGTCACAGCTGGGATGAACTGCTGGAGGTGGATGTTGACACTGAGGGGGAGATCGCCTGGGTTTTGGTGACTTAGTTGCAGTCTTGGGCGAGGGGGTCCAGGGTTTTGGTGACTTAGTTGCAGTCTTGGGCGAGGGGGTCCAGGGTTTTGGTGACTTAGTTGCAGTCTTGGGCGAGGGGGTCCAGGGTTTTGGTGACTTAGTTGCAGTCTTGGAAGAGGGGGTCCTGGGTTTTGGTGACTTAGTTGCAGTCTTGGAAGAGGGGGTCCTGGGTTTTGGTTACTTAGTTGCAGTCTTGGAAGAGGGGGTCCTGGGTTTTGGTGACTTAGTTGCAGTCTTGGAAGAGGGGGTCCTGGGTTTTGGTGACTTAGTTGCAGTCTTGGAAGAGGGGGTCCTGGGTTTTGGTGACTTAGTTGCAGTCTTGGAAGAGGGGGTCCTGGGTTTTGGTGACTTAGTCTTTGAAGAGGGGGTCCTGGGTTTTGGTGACTTAGTTGCAACGTTTCTGATAATCTGTGTTTCGTCTTCCCTCTTTGTTGGTTCCTCTCGTCTCTTGTCCTTGGCGACAGATGGATGACGCAGGCAGTAACACATGTTGGTGATGAATAGCTTTGCCCCTAGCTTATTTAGGCAAAGTCCGTTTGTCTTAATAAGATGCCTGCGGTCCCAGAAAAAGCGGAAATTGTCAATAAAATGCATTGGGCGAGCAAGAGATGCAGTTGAGAGCCATTTGTTGAGCCAAAACAGTCTACTGAATGTCTCCGCTCCTCTCGCAGAGGGCCACTGATGAAAACCTCAGCATTCACAGAGCTGACTTTTTCAAAGAGTTTGTTGAAGTCCTCTCTCAACTCTGTTGATTGTTGTTTTTCAATGTCATTAAATCCAATGTGCAGAATGATATTTTTCACAGTTGGGTGTGCAGCCACAATTTCCAGGATTCTTTTTTCCAAATCAGACACCGTATCCTTCGGAAAGCAGAGTGCTTTGATGTTATTACTGCTTTTCATATCTTTAACAGAAAAGTCACCCACAATCAGATTTTCAGGCCCTGTCGTTAGCTTTCTCTGTGGCTTTAAGTTAGCAGGTCTTACCCTGCTGCGTGGTGGTGGGGGGTTTTCCAGGCAGTCAGAGGGGGATCCATGGTCCTGCAGCAGTGGAGAAAACCTGTTCTTTAGTTGAACAGTTGTTTGCTGGGGAGGTTTCGTGGTAGCTCTCCTCTTCCCAGCTGTCCGCTGCTGTGTCCTACGAGGCAGTGGGGTTGAGGAGGCGCTGTGCCTGGATGGAGATGGTAACGCAGGCCAGCCGGTCAGATCACAGATATCAGGGCGCTGGGTCCTGCCAGTTATCCGTTCTCCCATGTCACAGGGAGATGGTCTTCTCTTTGGCTTCGCACCAAGTGTGTTCCAGGGAGGATTATCGCTGGTAGATTTATTACCGTGTACAGGATCCTCCCGTTTCTTCATAGCTTCATTATTGCTACTTAGCTGGGTTCTAGCATGTTCCTATCCACTGTTTTGAGTCAGTGCTAGAGTGGTGTTGTTCCCACAAAGTCCATTCATTTCTACATTTACTTCAAACCGATTCATTTTTGTTTCCAGCAGTAAAATCTTCTGTAGGAGTTTATGGTAATCTTGAGGAAAAGTGTCTGCACTGTAGGAAAGCCGGAAGTCAACACTGTAACACTGAATGATGGCGGGAAACGTACAGTTGACTGATTGTTCAGCTGTTTTACTGAAACGTCTCTGTGTGTGTTTTCCTGCAGACGTCCAGCAGCTGTTGGTGAGCAAAGAAGAGGTTCCTATTGAGCAGCAGGACTGGAGCTCCATTCTGGACCAGGAGGACCCTGAACCCCCACACATTAAAGAGGAACTGGAGGAAGTCCGGACCAGTCAGGAGGGACAGCAGCTTCGAGGGCTGGAGGAGGTTGATATCAAGTTCCCATTGCCTCTTGTCCCTGTAAAGAGTGAAGAAGATGAAGAGAAGCCTCAGTCCTCAGGGCTGCCTTCACCTGCAGCCTGCAGCTCAACTGAACACATGGAAACAGAAGCTGATGAAGAGGACTGTGGAGGACCAGAACCAGCCAGGAACTCATATTTACAACCAGATTCTGAAGACAAGACTGGAGACTCTTCTGATCCTGAGACTGATGACAGTGCTGATTGGCAGGAGACCAGAGAAACTCAGTCAGGTCTAAAGGCTTTGAAGAATGATGAAGTCAGTGTGTTGAGGTGTAGTCCTGGTGAGAAACCATTTAGATGCTCTAAGTGTAGGAAAACTACAAAAAAAAACTTTAATTTAAGACATAGTCTGCTCACTGATGATAAAACAAACAAGCAGTGAAGCCAGGTTAGTGCCGTGCCACTTGGACCCTGCAGAGAACCAGACTGTCCTTGTCCTTTCTATAAGTATCAATACACATTCTGGTTAGTTGCCTGGCTGAACCAGCCTGTATTCCGAAAAACATCGTTTGGACAGTATTTTTCACTGTTTTCTTTTTTTTCTACCTAGAGTACGAGGAGGAACTTTCTCGTTCTAAAGAGGAGAACGAGCGACAGCGGAGACTCTTAGACGCTGTTTTCCTCCCGGAAGTCCGGATTCACAGAGCAGGTTCGTTCATCAACACATCCGGGTTTCTCAGCGTCTACATGACGTCAAGTGTTTCAACATGATATAACATACAGAGTATCCGTGTTCTTCACTTGAACAGTGTCGGCATACCGTTTGAAGTCAAATCGACGTCCATTGCGTTCGACTAACCGGCCTAATCCGACTAACATGCTACAGCTGACAACAACTGGCTTTGTTTTACTCTGCAGCAACTTTCCGGGTAAAAGCTGTGTGAGTTGTAGACATTATCAGCTTTTCAGCCATTGGTTGTATGCTACTTTAACAATGCATTGTGGGAGTCCACTATATTTTTTCATCCTTAATAAATACAATAACTTATATGAAACTCCATGTTCTGACATCCTAGATTTCTACCATGGTATCGTTTCCATGAGTGTATCGAGACATTTAGGCCGAGTATCATATGAAAGTCACAGTTTTGGTATCGTGACATCACTAGAGGGAACCAGATTGGTTTCATTCTCCGTGGATCTGTTGCTGGGTGTTCAGACTGACTGGTATGCAGTTTCTATGAAAATTGTCATGTGACTACGGATGACCTCATAACAGCTGGTTCATTGTATTTTTACAGTTTGTTTCCGTCTGTCGTTCTTCCTGTTTGGTAACTGTGCACAGGGACTGTAACACTGAATGATGGCAGGAAAACTAGAGTACGTACAGTTGACTGATTGTTCAGCTGTTTTACTGAAACGTCTCTGTGTGTGTGTTTTCCTGCAGACATTCAGCAGCTGTTGGTGAGCAAAGAAGAGGTTCACATTGAGCAGCAGGACTGGAGCTCCAGTCTGAACCAGGAGGACCCGGAACCCCCACACATTAAAGAGGATCTTGAGGAAGTCCAGACCAGTCAGGAGGGAGAGCAGCTTCGAGGGCTGGAGGAGGCTGATATCAAGTTCCCATTGCCTCTTGTCCCTGTAAAGAGTGAAGAAGATGAAGAGAAGCCTCAGTCCTCAGGGCTGGCTTCACCTGCAGCCTGCAGCTCAACTGAACACATGGAAACAGAAGCTGAAGAAGAGGACTGTGGAGGACCAGAACCAGCCAGGAACTTATATTTACAACCAGATTCTGAAGACAAGACTGGAGACTCTTCTGATCCTGAGACTGATGACAGTGCTGATTGGCAGGAGAACAGAGAAACTCAGTCAGGTCTAAAGGCTTTGAAGAATGATGAAGTCCCTGACAGTGTGATGAGGTGTAGTCCTGGTGAGAAACCATTTAGATGCTCTAAGTGTAGGAAAACTTTTACAAACTATAAACATCGAAAGAGACACATGAGAATTCATACAGGAGAAAAACCTTTCAGTTGCTCAGTTTGTAAAAAATGTTTTCCACGGAATGAACACTTACAGTTACACATGAGAATTCACACAGGAGAAAAACCTTTCAGTTGCTCAGTTTGTAAAAAATGTTTTCCACGGAATGAACACTTACAGGTACACATGAGAATTCACACAGGAGAAAAACCTTTTAGTTGCTCAGTTTGTCAGAAATCTTTTGCTCAGAAACCAACTTTACAGACCCACATGAGAACTCACACAGGAGAAAAACCTTTTAGCTGCTCAGTTTGTAAGAAAACTTTTGCTCGGGAACCAACTTTACAGAACCACATGAGAACTCACACAGGAGAAAAACCTTTCAGTTGCTCAGTTTGTCAGAAATCTTTTGCTCAGAAACCAACTTTACAGAACCACATGAGAACTCACACAGGAGAAAAACCTTTCAGTTGCTCAGTTTGTAAGAAATGTTTCAGTGGCAATGGCTATCTGAAGAGACACTTGAGAACTCATACAGGAGAAAAACCTTTCACCTGCCGAGTTAGTAAGACATCTTTTGCACAGAGGGGAGGTTTACGGACACACATGAGAACTCATAAAGGAGAGAAACCTTTCAGTTGACCAGCTTGTAAGAAAATGCACAGAGTCAACATATACAGAGACACATGATTACTCACACAGGAGAAAAACCTCTTAGCTGCTCAGTTTGTAAGAAATGTTTCGGTGACCACTGGCACTGGCCTTCAAGGCCATCAATGGGACGGCACCCATCCACCTTCAACGTAGTCAAAACCCACGCCCCGGCACAAGCACTTCATTCCTCTACTTCAGCTGGCCGGCTGGTACCGCCATCGCTGAAATCAAACAAATATTCTCAGCAAAGTCCCGACTCTTCTCTGTTCTGGAGCCTCAGTGGTGGAACAAACTCCCGACCAATGTCAGGACAGCAGAGTCACTGCCATCTTCCACGAAAGACTCAAGACTCATCTGTTCAGACTTCACCTCGACTCTGCATAGCATGACCCACTAACAACCCCCCCACCCACCCAAAAAAAACAATTTCTTTGTTCTTACCTATAGCATTTTGATCATAGCACTGTTGTACTTAAGGTAGCCTTAATGAACAACTACTACTTTACTCAGACGAGGACCGAACACTTGTTCCTATTTTTCCCCTCTGACTTTATTGGCAATGATATGTTGTGGTTTCTTTCTTTTGACAAATGTACTTATTGTAAGAAGCTTTGGACAAATGCCCTAAATGTAAATGTGACCGTGGACATCTGAAGAGACACCTAAGAACTCATAAAGAAGAGAAACCTTTCAGCTGCTACGTACGTGAGACACACGTCTACGTCTGATTCTGAGTCGTTGCACGGTCAGACCCATGAATTGTTTTATCTTTTCAACCACGTGTCCCTTTTTTTTTCCTCTTGCATATTGTATTTCATGGTTTTAAGAAGATCAGTGGTCAAATTGAAGGTTAAATGTTTTCTTGTGAAGTTTTGTTGAGCTGAGCACCTCCTGAACTGTCAAATGATTGATTAAAGAAAAAGGATGAAATCACACAGTGTAGATTGCATTGCTGAGCGAGAGGTGCAGAGGGAATGGAAATGGAAAGTAACTGAAAATGTAACTGTTTCATTAATCAATTTAAGGACTTTTATTTTGTAGGTTAACCTCCCGACCGGGGAACTCTGGAGCGGAACCCGGAAGCTTTGGCAGATTTGGAGGGAGAAGTTTTGGAGCGGCGTGGTTGGTGGCTTGAGAACAGTGGTTAGGAGATTTCAGATATTGCTGTTTTTGGGTTGTTTGGCCTGAGTATTGCGGGGATCATTTTGTAGGGATATTGCAGACGGCCTGTATAGGTCCGGGAACGGTATTCCTGCACAGATCAGCGCAGGCTCAGCTGATCGATCCGTGGATCGGGTGCTGAGGCACCGGTAAAATCCTTAAATGGTATACAGTCGAGGATTGCTGAAGATCAGAGTCGGCCCATGCCCACGGGAGCGGAATGGGATGGGGGTGGGGAGGGATGGACTACAGTGAGCAAGTGTAGACACAAAAGGAAAGAGAGAGGATATAATTCCCCAGATAGTGATATGGATAATAACCCACAGGCAAAAACAATGAGACCAGAGAAAAAAAGAGATGATGGGTTTAAAGTGCTAATCAAAGCGAAGGCAAATGTTGGGTTTTCTACTGCTAGTCCCCTTAAATTGACAACTGAATTGAAAAAAGAGATAGGTGATGTAATGCATGCTTCTATTCTGCGAAATGGGATGATTTCTATCATATGCAAGTCTGCACAGCAACTAGACAAGGTGCTCAAGATGAAAAATGTGATGGGTAAGGGAGTGGAAGTGTTCAAGCCGCGGTTAAGTTCAGGGGTTAAAGGAGTTATATATAATGTGTCATTGGAAGTGTCTGAGCAAGAGTTGTTAACTTCTCTGAAGGGGGGCAATGTCATAGCTGGAAAGCGCATGGGAAGGGGTGAGAATGGAAGAGGAACCACACCTGTCCTTCTTACCTTTAAGGATGATGTGCCTATAGAATCATGTTGGGATACATGAGCTACCCAGTGAGAGAGTATGAAAGACCTCCTCTACGATGCTTTAAGTGCCAGAGATATGGCCATGTGGCAGCTGTGTGCAGAGGAAAGCAAAGGTGTAGACGATGTAGCAAGGAGCATGAAGGGAAAGATTGTAAAGAACCTGTGAAATGTTGTAACTGTGGGGGTGATCATCCAGCTGCCTACAGGGGGTGCCAAAGCTATGTCAAAGCAGAAAATGTGGAAAGAATAAAGAGGGAAAACAAAATATCTTATGCAGAAGCAGCCAGAAGGGTGGAGGATAACAGTGTGGTCACTCAAAGTCGAAGTGCGGCCGTTGCAAGAGAGCTAGCAAATGACATAGCTATAAATGATGATTCCATTTTGATTAGCAAGAAAGGGCTACTGGCATTCATGGTTGAAACAATGTGGAGGGTTAAAACGGTGGCAAACAAAAAATCAGATGTGGCGCAAGAAATTGTCACTGCGTCGGTTAGACTCCTAGGGTTCAAGGGAATCATCCCAAAGGAAATATGGGAGTTGACCTCCCCTCGGAACAGTACAGATCAAATATCAAATAGAAGCCAACAACTAGGCGTATCTGATAATGACGAAGAAGAAATGGGAAGTACATATGGGGACTATGATGGTGATTAGTATCATCTGCATTATGTTTTACTTAATGCAATGGAATGCTAGGAGTCTAATTGCAAATGGACAAGAATTTAAACATATGTTAGATGGGCTTGAAAGAAAACCAGAAATAATTTGCATTGAGGAAACTTGGTTGAAACCGAGACTTGATTTTATTATACCAGGATATAAATGTGAAAGGAAAGACAGAGAGAATACAGCAGGAGGGGGTTTGCAACTTTCATTCGAAATGGAAGTCAATATAGAAGAATAGAAATGAATACAGTATTAGAATGTGTCATCATAGAAGTATGGACTGACAGAGGGAAAATCACCATTGTTAATTTGTATAACCCCTGCATTAATTTAGAGGATAATCATTTTCAGGAAATTGTGGACCAGATTAGCGTACCAGTGGTGTGGGTTGGGGATTTTAATGCTCACAATGAGCTGTGGGGAAGCAAGAAGAGAAATAGAAATGGGAAAATTGTAGAAGATTTCATTGATAAAAACCAGCTAGTGTTAAATGATGGTCGTCCTACATGGTTCAGAACAAGTCGGGCAGTGTCTTCTTCAATAGATATTACAATTGCATAAGCAGAGTTGGCATCGGTTAGTAGGTGGGAGACAATGGATCGATATACCGTGGGAAGTGATCATGTCCCAATCATTTGTAAAGTTGGCAGATGTTTAATTGAGGAACCAGTCAATCTGTCATTGAGGCTCAATTATAAAAGGGCTAATTGGATCAAGTTTGAGGATGATGTGAATAAGAGTTTATCAATAATAGATAGTGAGAAAGGGGTAGATGAGTGGAATAGTTCTTTAACCAAGGTATTATGGTCAGCTGCAGTCCAGAATATTCCTAAGAAAAAAGTTCCTGTAAGAGGAGCAATGGTTCCATGGTGGACCGAAGAATGTAACCTTGCAGTCAGAGCTAGAAATAGAGCCTATAAAAGGTTAAGAAAACAACTACTAGAGAGCTATGCTATTGAGTATAAGAGACTCAGAGCTAAGGCTAGACGTGTCATTAAGGAGGCAAAGAAACAAAGTTGGAGACATTTTTGTGGTAAATTAGGACCAGATACACCCATAAAAAAGGTTTGGAGTCTTGTACATAGAATGACAGGGGTGTTTCAGCAGGCAGCAATCCCTGTCCTTCACTGTGATGGAACTGTAGCTGTAAATAACAAAGAAAAAGCAAATATGCTAGTTAAATAATTCCATAAAGTACATAGTTCTGACAATGCAAATAGGAGGAGGCGATGTGAAGTATTAGGAAAGCAACTGTATAAACTGCAAATTAATAGTGATAATTCTGATGATATCAGTCTGTTTTTCTCACTAGGAGAGCTACAAAAAGCCACTAATCAGGGGAATGATACCTCTCCAGGTAGGGACGGATTGGGGTATCAATTATTTAAACATTCTGGAGAACTGATGGGGGAGGAAGTGCTTGCCCTAATAAATAATGTGTGGGAGAGGGGATGTCTTCCTAAAGAATGGAAACATGCGGTAATTATTCCAATTGTGAAATCTGGAAAGCAACCCGATAACCCTAGTTCCTACACTCTTAGAAATAAGGGTTCCAATAGGGTTCTTCTACAAGGGCTGAGGTTCTACCTGGAACCATTTGCTTCTGAAAAACCCTTTCCCGAAGAAAGGGTTTTTCAAGGGTTCTTGGTAACACTAATGGTTCCAGCAAGAACCATTTTGATCCACAGAACCCTTTGAAACCCCTTTCCTGAATAAAGGGTTTTAAAAGGGTTCTTGGTATCACTACGGGTTCCAGTAAGAACGATTTTTATCCAGAGAACCGTTTTTGGAAGAAAGAGTTCTTCAGGGATAGTTGAAAGCATGGATCCTGTGTCACCAGGGACATACTTCCTGATAACACTTACCAATAATGGTTTAAAATACAATTCCTTGTGACTACTGATACAAATACTTTTCGTTTCCATTTTTTTTGTTCATTTGTTTTTTTCTTCTTGTCCAGATCCTGTTGATCAAACTGTAACATAATTGCCCCTCTTGGGATTTGAACACCTGCCACCCAGTCTAAAGTCACTGGCAGTAGTGACTGAGCTAACCAGCTAGCGGCATTGAGTTATCAGGTCCACCATACTAGTCTATTACCTTACAATGTGTGACTTCTGCATTTAGGTCACAGGTTCAATTCCCATGTTGACAGATATCATACCTTGCTACTTCCAGACAATTAGCTCAGTTGGCTAGGAGCTGGTTCGTAGAGCCAGACGGTGTGGGTTCAAGCCCCAGAAAAGGTGATAATGGTAATACATCAAAATACCTTCTAGTCTTTGTGAAACAAATGTACAAAATTTTAGAGTCATGGTAGATGATGTTTGACAAAAACATATCAGAAAAAACAAAGGGTTCTTAGTTGAACTCCCTGTGTGGGTTCTAGATGAAACCCTTGAAACATGAAAGGGTTCTTGGTGGAACTCCTTTTTGGGTTCTAGATGAAACCTTTGAAATATGAAAGGGTTCTTAGTTGAACTCCCTGTGTGGGTTCTAGATGAAACCCTTGAAACATGAAAGGGTTCTTGGTATATCTACTTTTTGGGTTCTAGATGAAACCTTTGAAATATGAAAGGGTTCTTAGTGGAACTCCTTGTGTGGGTTCTAGATGAAACCCTTGAAATATGAAAGGGTTCTTGGTGGAACCCCCAGTATGAGTTCTTTGTAGAACCTCTCATGGAGGGTTCTGGATGGAACCTTACACACACAGTTCTAGTTATAACCCTTTATGTGGGGTTCTTGGTAGAACCCTCCTAAAGGGTTCCAGGTGGAACCTTTATAAAAGGTTCTACCTGGAGCCAAAAAGGGTTCTCCTATGAGGACAAGCCGAAGAACCTTATATGGTTCTACTTAGCACTTTTATTTCTAAGAGTGTATAGACCAATTGCCTTGACCTCTGTCTTATGCAAAATTATGGAACGTATGATAACGGATAGGCTTGTGGAAATGCTGGAAAAAGTGGTTATTTTGTGACTCATCAGAGTGGATTTAGGCAGGGACGTTCAACAATGGATGCTGTCTTAAGTTTAGACATGGACATAGAGAAAGCCATCGCAAATAAGGAAGCAGTTGTAGCAGTCTTTCTGGATATAGAAAAAGTGACTGAGTGGGCTAATTGGGGTTTTAAAATTTCTACAGATAAAACTAAATATATGGTGTTTGGAAATTAGAAAAGTATGCCGACACAGCAAATACAATTGTATCATAATAATCTAAATAAATAAGTATTTTACATTTTTAGGAATGTGGCTGGACGAAAGGATGACAGGGAAAAAACAAGTTGAAATGGTTTCGTTGAAGTTTGGTAAAATAATTAATGTCCTTAGGTGTGTGGCTGGGTCAGACTGGCTGATAGAGAATCAATGATGATGATCTACAGAGCAATGATAATATCAGATATTGACTATGGAAGTATGGTTTATGGATCAGCAGCTCCTTCATTGATCAGTAAACTTGACATCGTCCAAGCAGAAGCCCTAAGAGTGTGCTGTGGAGCATTCAGAACAACTCCAATACCAGCATTACTGATAGAAACGGGGGAGATGCCGTTAGAAATCAGGAGACATAAACTTGGTTTGAGATATTTAATGAAGCTCAAAGGACAAAATGAAATGTTACCAACAAAGAACCTTCTGAGTGAACATTGGGAGTTCATGGGAACATCAAAAAGGACTAAAACAAATCTTGCAGAAAAATTAAAATCTGTGGCACAGGAAACTGGAATTGTGGATATAAGTGTGTGTCGTCCAGTGTGTCGTCCAGCTGTGGCCTCATGGTTGGTTCCAGATCCCATTGTTGACCTAAAGCTTTTGAATAAAAGCAAATCAAGGACGTCAGAGGTTGTAGTAAAGGAGGTAACAGTCTGGCAGCAACTAAAATGGGGAAACCACCTCCAAATGTATACAGATGGGTCAAAAGATCATGAGAGTGGGAAAGTGGCAGTTGGTATTAGCATACCTGAAATCGGATATAAAAAAGGATACAGAATATCAAACCATATGTCAGTCTTCACAGCAGAAATGGTGGCAGTTCTGTTGGCAGTAAGATGGGTTGAGGACAATAAACAGGGAAATGCAATCATATGCAGTGATTCAACAGCAACCATAACTATGATAAAAGAAGGGAAATCCAAGTCCAGACCTGATTAAGTTGTAGAAATTTTACAATCTTTGTTTAGAATCCACAAGGCAGGGTATGAGGTGGGGTTTCTTTGGGTTCCGGCACATATGGGTGTGAAAGGGAATGAGGAGGCGGATGAGATGGCAAAGAAGGCGGTGAAGGAGGAAAGTGTGCAAATTCAGTTGCAATATGGGGCACCAGAGTATAGTGAAATAATAAACAGGTCTCTAAAAGAAAAGTGGCAAAAGTCTTGGGAGAAGGAAAGGAAAGGAAGGGCATATTTCCAGTGCAGGAAAGAGTAAGTAAAGACAAGTGCACTTACAGGTGCAGTAGGAAAGAGATGTAGTAATCTCAAGACTGAGACTTGGACACTGTGGGCTGAGGAGTGGGTTGGCTCTGATTGGTAAGCATCCTGATGGCAAATGTGAGTTTGGAGATAGTGAGACCGTGAAACATGTACTACTCCAGTGCAAATTATACTCCAGTCAGAGAAGGACTCTCTTCAGGAAACGTGGAGCAGATGGGGAAACTGTTTTTAATATGCGAACGCTTCTAAATCTAGATTCTTGGGTTAAAACAAAGAAATTGGTGGATTATCTTCACAAAACAGGATTGTACAAAAGGATTTGATGTAGTTCTTAATAACTAACTGTAGGGGCAGCAATACGCCAAAGCTGCGTCTAGTCTGCCTAACTAAAGAAGAAGAAGAAGGTTAACCTCGCAGTTCCAGAGGACCCGGATGTATTACTCTTTTAGCAACATCGCGCCCGGCGTTATTAGAACCAGCAGCGCGTCTTCGTGGTGTTGAGAAAGTGTCCGTTAGCTTCACCAGTACTGATCCATCAGAGTCTCTGTGTGTCTGGATAAACCCGTCTGGATGGACTTTGTACTCTTCACCTTTTATTCTGAAGGTTTGACCTCTGACTCATCTCCCGGTAGCATACGAAGCTAGTTAGCTTAGCATGCTAGCTGTAGACGGTTTTAACGGAGTTTGTGGAGAAAATGAGTAAAGTCCAAATGCTGAGAGCGTTGGTGGAGCAGCGACTAGCTGCGGCTGCTGAAGAGATATTTGGGCTGTTTGAAGGAACGATAGCAGAGTACGAGGAGGAACTTTCTCGTTCTAAAGAGGAGAACGAGCGACAGCGGAGACTCTTAGACGCTGTTTTCCTCCCGGAAGTCCGGATTCACGGAGCAGGTTCGTTCATCAAATAAACTTCCTGTGTCATTATCAAAGTTCCACAAACAGATATTGATGTACTGGAAAATGTTATACGTACATAACTTCTCACCTCATACTACTATACTCTGGAGCAACAGATATATACTGTACCGAAATAAGTCCTTATTTTACAAAGACTGGTTTGAGAAAAATATATGGTCCATATTTGATTTAATGGATGATTAGGGGTCTCTTATTAGACTACGATCAATTCTGCACAACACAACTTCATCCCTTCAAAATCAGACTTTGTTAAAATGCATAAAGCACAACCCAAAGAATTTGTATTTCTAACTCAGGGAATCCCAATTCTGGACAGAAAATGTAAGAATAGTTTTATAAGAAACAGCCTCAGTGGGAAATTATTCCCAGGGAGACAAAACAAAAACAACATCTTACACAAATTTGATAAACACTCAGTAAACAAACTGAGAACTATGTACATAACATTCCCTATACCACCCAAAATGAAAGAAACACACTTCAAGATCATGAACGACATTTATCCTTCCAAAGAATTACATATGCTACGTTTTAATATTGATGATAATATGTGCTCACTTTGTGAAAGTGATATTGAGACAACAGACCATATCTTTTTCTCATGCACGGTAATACAGGCATTTTGGCTTGATATCCGCAAATGGTTCAAACAAAATATCCCATCATTTCCAGCTTCTATTTCTAGAGACAATGTCACATTCAGTATGATACTGCAAAACAAAAACAAAAATGAACTCTGTCGTAATGTAATTCTATGTCATCCATACATTTTTCATCCACAAAAATAGAATACTGAAATCATCCCCCAATCTAAATTTTTTCATGAATGAATTTAAAATATATTTAAATTCTTTAAAATTAATAAATGGAAGAAAAGCACAGAAATTGTATAATATTCTTAAACACTTCCCCACTGTCAGTTTACTGAATTTGAACTTTGTTTCCCCTTGTATGTACAATGATTTGCTCTAATTTAATTTAATTATTTATTTTTGTTCTATTTTATTTATTTTATTATTTTTACTATTATTTTCACCTTTCTACCGATGTTACAACTTTATTCAGTATTATTACCAATTGCACTTCCTGTATTAAATTCAAATGTGGTATACCGCTTATGCAATCATCAATACAACTGTTGCCATGTTTTGTACCTTTTTCAATAAACTAAAAAAAAAAGGTTAAAAAAAAGGTTTGTTCATCAACACATCCGGGTTTCTCAGCGTCTACATGGCGTCAAGTGTTTCAACATGATATCACATACAGAGTATTCATGTTCTTCACTTGAAGACATGAACTTGATCTGTTGCTGTGTGTTCAGACTGACTGGTATGCAGTTTCTATGAATATTGTCATGTGACTACGGATGACCTCATAACAGCTGGTTCATTGTATTTTTACAGTTTGTGTCCGTCTGTCGTTCTTCCTGTTTGGTAACTGTGCACAGGGACTGTAACACTGAATGATGGCAGGAAAACCAGAGTATGTACAGTTGACTGATTGTTGAGCTGTTTTACTGAAACGTCTCTGTGTGTGTTTTCCTGCAGACGTTCAGCAGCTGTTGGTGAGCAAAGAAGAGGTTCACATTGAGCAGCAGGACTGCAGCTCCAGTCTGAACCAGGAGGACCCTGAACTCCCACACATTAAAGAGGATCTGGAGGAAGTCCAGACCAGTCAGGAGGGAGAGCAGCTTCGAGGGCTGGAGGAGGCTGATATCAAGTTCCCATTGCCTCTTGTCCCTGTAAAGAGTGAAGAAGATGAAGAGAAGCCTCAGTCCTCAGGGCTGCCTTCACCTGCAGCCTGCAGCTCAACTGAACACATGGAAACAGAAGCTGAAGAAGAGGACTGTGGAGGACCAGAACCAGCCAGGAACTCATATTTACAACCAGATTCTGAAGACAAGACTGGAAACTCTTCTGATCGGGAGACTGATGACAGTGCTGATTGGCAGGAGACCAGAGAAACTCAGTCAGGTCTAAAGGCTTTGAAGAATGATGAAGTCCCTGACAGTGTGATGAGGTGTAGTCCTGGTGAGAAACCATTTAGATGCTCTGAGTGTCGGAAAACTTTTAGGACCAATGGAAATCTAAAGAGACACACGAAAACGCACACAGGAGAAAAACCTTACAGCTGCTCAGTTTGTAAGAGATATTTTACACTTAGTGAAACTTTACAGAACCACATGAGAATTCATACAGGAAACAAACCTTTCAGCTGCTCAATTTGTAAGAAATCGTTTGCACAAAGGGGAACTTTACAGAAACATATCAGAACTCATATTGAAGACACACCTTTCAGTTGCTCGATTTGCAAGAAATATTTTGCACATAGTGGAAATTTACAGAAACACATGAGAACTCATACAGGGTATAAACCTTTCAGTTGCTCAATTTGTAAGAAATCGTTTGCATGGAGTGGAACTTTACAGACACACTTAAGAACTCATACAGGAGACAAACCTTTCAGTTGCTCGATTTGTCAGAAATCTTTTGCACAACGGGGAACTTTACGGACGCATATGATAACTCATACAGGAGACAAACCTTTCAGTTGCTCGATTTGTCAGAAATCTTTTGCACAACGGGGAACTTTACGGACGCATATGATAACTCATACAAGAGACAAACCTTTCAGTTGCCCAATTTGTAAGAAATCCTTTGCATGGGGTGGAAATTTACAGACACACTTAAGAACACATACAGGAGACAGACCTTTCAGTTGCTCAATTTGTAAGAAATCTTTTGCACAGAGTGGAACTTTACAAACACACATGAGAACTCACGCAGGAGAAAAACCTTTCAGCTGCTTGGTTTGTCAGAAATCTTTTACAGAGAGTGGAACTTTACATAGACACATGATCACTCACAAAGGAGAGTTTAATTTAAGACATAGTCTGCTCACTGATGATAAAACAAACAAGCAGTGAAGCCAACTTAGTGCCGTGCCACTTGGACCCTGCAGAGAACCAGACTGTCCTTGTCCTTTCTATAAGTATCAATACACATTCTGGTTAGTTGCCTGGCTGAACCAGCCTGTATTCCGAAAAACATCGTTTGGACAGTATTTTTCACTGTTTTCTATTTTTTCAACATATTTTTATATTGAATAGTTTCATGATACATTTAGGATGTTTATGTGATTTATTACATTTATTTGACTTCTGATGTGTAATAATTGTTGTCTGTTAAGTCAGCAGGCCCCATGCATCGTTTTACCTTTTCATTTACATTTAGGTCATGTAGCAGAGGCAAACACAAACACGTGACCCTGTTTTTCCTATTGTATATTATATTTCATGGTTTCTAGGAGATCAGTCGTTAAATTGAAGGTTAATCGTTTTCTTGTCAATCTGTTGAGCTGAGCACCTCCTGAACTGTCAAATGAATGTATCTTTTATTAAAGGAAAAGGATGAAATCACACCGTGTAGTTTGCATTGCTGAGTGAGAGAGGTGCAGAAAAAGACCAGAAGGAAATGAAGTGGCTATATTTTGTTTCCTGCAGGACCATAAATGCTGAAGACAATCCCATGAGTCCTCGATTTCCATGTCCTACCCACATCTGGTACATCGGGAAAAGATGGAAAGTAACTGAAAATGTTCGTGTTTTATTGATCAATTTAAGGACTTTTATTTTGTAGTTTCACATCCCAGTTCCAGAGGACCCGGATGTATTACTCTTTAAACAACATGGCGCCCGGCGTTATTAGAACCAGCAGCGCGTCTTCGTGGTGTTGAGAAAGTGTCTGTTAGCTTCACCAGTACTGATCCATCAGAGTCTCTGTGTGTCTGGATGAACCCGTCTGGATGGACTTTGTACTCTTCACCTTTTATTCTGAAGGTTTGACCTCTGACTCATCTCCCGGTAGCATACGAAGCTAGTTAGCTTAGCATGCTAGCTGTAGACGGTTTAACGGAGTTTGTGGAGAAAATGAGTAAAGTCCAAATGCTGAGAGCGTTGGTGGAGCAGCGACTAGCTGCGGCTGCTGAAGAGATATTTGGGCTGTTTGAAGGAACGATAGCAGAGTACGAGGAGGAACTTTCTCGTTCTAAAGAGGAGAACGAGCGACAGCGGAGACTCTTAGACGCTGTTTTCCTCCCGGAAGTCCGGATTCACAGAGCAGGTTCGTTCATCAAATTCAATATAATAATAGATCTTTGTATAACAAAAACTGGGTCAATAATGGTATTTTTTTAGTTTTACAACTCATGAAAACTGATGGTCAGTTATTACTTCATGAAGAATTTATTTCTAAATTTAGTATAGAAGTTACGCCAAAAGAATATGATGTAATCTTTGATTCTATCCCCAGGAATGTGTTGCAACTTCTTTTTGGTTATACAACTGATCATTATAGGACAACTCCTATAAACAATATTTTTCTGCGGAATGTTGATATCACAACTTAGAAATATACAAATAAATACATCAGGAATTTTTTGATAAATGTATCTATTCCTTCGGCTATTTCTTTTTGGAAATCTCTTTATAAAGATGTGAATTGGAAAAAAATGTGGTTGATTAGTAATACATTTTGTCTGAATAACAAGATCAAGGAAGTATCTTACAAAATTATACATAAAATATATCCAGCAAAAAAACCTTAGAAAGATTTAAACTTGATATTGAGTATTCCTGTGATTTCTGTGGTTTGGTTAATGAATCTATAACACATTTATTTTTTCATTCTTTATATTGTCAAATGTTTTGGTTAAATGTACAAAATTTCATTGAAAACAAAACTGGATTCACTACAACTACATGAAAAGGACATTTTGTTTTTCTTTGAAAATAGTAACCCCCCCCCCCCCCCCCCCCCAAAAAAAAAACTTACCTATAGCACTCTGATCGTAGCACTGTTGCTCTTAAGGTACTACTTTACTCAGATGAGGAGCTAACACTTGTTCTATTTTTAGCTCTTACTTTATCTGCAATGATGTGTTGTGGTTTCTTTGTTTCCTACTTTTGACTAATGTACTTATTGTAAGTCGCTTTGGAGAAAAGCGTCTGCTAAATGACCTAAATGTAAAATAACAAAATGGAAAATGATTTTATTTTTTTTGTACAACTTCTTTTATATTTAGGTAAATTTCACATACATAAAAAGAAATGGACTAACAGCAAACCAAATTTTACACTTTTTTTGCAGGAACTTTATTTTGCAGAAATTTTTATTTAATTCATGTTTTTTTTCTCTTTCTCTCTCTTTGTATATTTATACCTTTATTTATTTTCTCTCTTTCTCTGGCTCGACAATTTTTGTTATGTATATAATTATTATTAAAGTTTAAAAAAAAAAAAAAAGTTTCGTTCATCAACACATCCGGGTTTCTCAGCGGAAACTTCTCAGTGGATCTGTTGCTGGGTGTTCAGACTGACTGGTATGCAGTTTCTATGAATATTGTCATGTGACTACGGATGACCTCATAACAGCTGGTTCATTGTATTTTTACAGTTTGTGTCCGTCTGTCGTTCTTCCTGTTTGGTAACTGTGCACAGGGACTGTAACACTGAATGATGGCAGGAAAACCAGAGTATGTACAGTTGACTGATTGTTCAGCTGTTTTCCTGCAGACGTCCAGCAGCTGTTGGTGAGCAAAGAAGAGGTTCCCATTGAGCAGCAGGACTGGATCTCCAGTCTGAACCAGGAGGACCCGGAACCCCCACACATTAAAGAGGAACTGGAGGAAGTCCAGACCAGTCAGGAGGGAGAGCAACTTCGAGGGCTGGAGGAGGCTGATATCAAGTTCCCATTGCCTCTTGTCCCTGTAAAGAGTGAAGAAGATGAAGAGAAGCCTCAGTCCTCAGGGCTGCCTTCACCTGCAGCCTGCAGCTCAACTGAACACATGGAAACAGAAGCTGAAGAAGAGGACTGTGGAGGACCAGAACCAGCCAGGAACTTATATTTACAACCAGATTCTGAAGACAAGACTGGAGACTCTTCTGATCCTGAGACTGATGACAGTGCTGATTGGCAGGAGAACAGAGAAACTCAGTCAGGTCTAAAGGCTTTGAAGAATGATGAAGTCAGTGTGTTGAGGTGTAGTCCTGGTGAGAAACCATTTAGATGCTCTAAGTGTAGAAAAACATTTAGTCTTAGTGGCAGGCTGAAGAGACACATGAGAACTCATACAGGAAAAAAACCTTTCAGCTGCTCAGTTTGTAAGAAATGTTTTCATCGGAATGACCATTTACAGTTACACATGAGAGTTCACACAGGAGAAAAACCTTTCAGTTGCTCAGTTTGTAAAAAATCTTTTCCACGGAATCAAAATTTACAGCTACACATGAGAATTCACACAGGAGAAAAACCTTTCAGTTGCCCAGTTTGTCAAAAATCATTTACTCAGAATCCAAATTTAGAGAAACACTTGAGTATTCACAGAGAAGAAAAACCTTTCAGTTGCTCAGTTTGTAAAAAATGTTTTCCACGGAATGAACACTTACAGTTACACATGAGAATTCACACAGGAGAAAAACCTTTTAGTTGCTCAGTTTGTCAGAAGTCTTTTGCTTGGAATCAAAATTTAAAGACACACATGAGAATTCACACAGGAGAAAAACCTTTCAGTTGTTCAGTTTGTAAGAAATCTTTCGCTCAGAAACCAACTTTACAGAACCACATGAGAACTCACACAGGAGAAAAACCTTTCAGTTGCTCAGTTTGTAAGAAATGTTTCAGTGGCCATGGCTATCTGAAGAGACACTTGAGAATTCATACAGGAGAAAAACCATTCACCTGCTCAGTTTGTAACAAATCGTTTTCAGTTAATCATATTTTACAGACACATATGAGAACTCATACAGGAGAAAAACCTTTCACCTGCCCAGTTTGTAAGACATCTTTTGCACAGAGGGGACATTTACGGGGACACATGAGAACTCATAAAGGAGAGAAACCTTTCAGTTGACCAGCTTGTAAGAAAATACACAGTCAACATATACGGAGACACATGATAACTCACACAGGAGAAAAACCTCTTAGCTGCTCAGTTTGTACGAAATGTTTCGGTGACCACTGGCACTGGCCTTCAAGGCCATCAATGTGACCGTGGACATCTGAAGAGACACCTGAGAACTCATAAAGAAGAGAACCTTTCAGCTGCTACGTATGTGAGACACACGTACGTCTGATTCTGAGTCGTTGCACGGTCAGACCCATACATTGTTTTATCTTTTCAACCATGTGTCCCTTTTTTTCCTCTTGCATATTGTATTTCATGGTTGTAAGAATATCAGTGGTCAAATTGAAGGTTAAATGTTTTTTTGTGAAGTTTTGTTGAGCTGAGCACCTCTTGAACTGTCAAATGATTGATTAAAGAAAAAGGGTGAAATCACACAGTGTAGATTGCATTGCTGAGCGAGAGGTGCAGAGGGAATGGAATGGAAATGGAAAGTAACTGAAAATGTAACTGTTTCATTAATCAATTTAAGGACTTTTATTTTGTAGGTTAACCTCCCAGTTCCGGAGGACCCGGATGTATTTGTCATTTAGCAACATGGCGCCCGGCGTTATTAGAACCAGCAGCGCGTCTTCGTGGTGTTGAGAAAGTGTCTGTTAGCTTCACCAGTACTGATCCATCAGAGTCTCTGTGTGTCTGGATAAACCCGTCTGGATGGACTTTGTACTCTTCACCTTTTATTCTGAAGGTTTGACCTCTGACTCATCTCCCGGTAGCATACGAAGCTAGTTAGCTTAGCATGCTAGCTGTAGACGGTTTAACGGAGTTTGTGGAGAAAATGAGTAAAGTCCAAATGCTGAGAGCGTTGGTGGAGCAGCGACTAGCTGCGGCTGCTGAAGAGATATTTGGGCTGTTTGAAGGAACGATAGCAGAGTACGAGGAGGAACTTTCTCGTTCTAAAGAGGAGAACGAGCGACAGCGGAGACTCTTAGACGCTGTTTTCCTCCCGGAAGTCCGGATTCACAGAGCAGGTTCGTTCATCAACACATCCGGGTTTCTCAGCGTCTACATGACGTCAAGTGTTTCTACAGGTAAAAGTTGTGTGAGTTGTAGACAATAACGGCTTCTGTGGACACCGGGTGAACCTATAGAAGGTCTTGTATCATACTGAACGTCCTGTTATAGCCTACACCCGATCGATCAATCATCTACCAGACTCCATTCAGAAAACAAACATTTTAAAAGTTGTTAGCTTGTTCTTTTGCAGACAGACCCAAGAAAGCATAACTTCAGAGTTTGTATTGATCACCATTATTATGGAGTTATTTCAGCATGATTTTGATCTGTTTATTGCTATTAAATCCAGAGATGGACAGAGTACCGTACTCGACCCCAGTACTTGAGTAAGAGTACAAATACTACTGGTCAAAATTTACTCTGTTACAAGTAAAAGTAGCTCAGTCGACATGGTACTCGAGTAAGACTAAAAAAGTACTGGCTTTTTAAGGTACTTAAGTATCCAAAAGTACATGCTTTTAAATTTACTTTAAGTAAAAGTAAGAGTAAATTTCAAATAAAATGAATGGTTCTAGGCTTAACATAGTTAATAAATATTTGTGTAAAAAAAAGGCTTTGGGGGTTCATGTCTTCCTGCACCACCAGTAAATACCAACCACTGTTATGTGCTATACAGTCACACAAGATAAGTACAACAAATACAATAAATATACCTTTAGGTTCATTCCGTGTCATTTCATCAAATTTCTGAAAATCTTTCCACCTGACCATCTCAGAATGTCCTGAAAAAATTCAAGTACAAAGACACACTTGTTAATAAGACAAATCCCAAATATTAGGTCTCTACTGTCAACAGTTTTCTCATGAAACATCATTGAATGAAGGGTAGTTTAGACGGTTTTTGGCATCATACTCTGAAAAGCCATTTTTAAACAGCAATATCTGGAAAACTATCTCACCTGTGGCCTTCAAATTTTCTACAGAGTATATCTGTTACTAATAGCCTCCAGACATGAAATATCAGGGGTGTAGCTCAATGATAACCTAGTATGGTAGGTACTTAAAATGTGACTTGTTGAAATAAAGTAGTACATTTGAAGAGTGGCTGAGCTCCCATTTTTGCAGATAAAAGACTTCTATCACTTCTGCCTCTATCTCTGGTGTTAGCTTAAACATTCTACAAAATATGGTCTCTCTTAGATTATTAGTTTCACAGATATTAAGGCTCAAAAATGGAAGTAAACACATCTTTGCCCAACTTCAGAGTCATATTCCAAAAAACTGACAAGTATCAGGTCCAAACTTACTTTTTTTGAAAGATCATATTCTTGTTAAAATCATATTAAAAAATCGGGAGGGTGTTTTGCCTCAATTTGTCACAGTGATTTTTTAAAATCCTGATATTGGTGGGGGTTTTGTGGCTCGTTTTGGTACTGCATGTCCTAACAGCCTACTGGTAAACATCACAGCAGGGCAATTCAATTGTGTTTTTTACCATTTACCAAAGACTTACATGTGCCTAAATGCTACTGATAAATTTAGCCTCATGAACAAATTAAAATGTAGCACAGTTGTAGTTACAGAGGCAATAAGTCCTTAAATGTGAGTTAAACATGCTGAAAGCAGCTTTTAATATCTTAAACCATGAACAAATGTAGCATAATATTGAAGACTGTACATTATGTCATACTTTAAGTATACAAATTACACAACCAAATCAAATAATAATCTTAATTTGAGCATAAAGATTTTACATTACAGTAGAACAGTCTCCAAAGTTTGATATGCAGATCCCACGTGAAGCCGTTTTTTTCATTTAAAAACGAGAGAATGCGCTCATCCTTGTACAGGATGAAGAGGTGTCTGTACAAAAACGTAATTATAGTTTGCATCAAAAAATGTATTTGTGTTTTGTTTTTGTTTTTTTCTTCCCCAAGCTCATAAAATAATTTGGGTCGCACATAAATTGACAGGGTCGGTCGGAAACCGGAACCGAACAAAATTTATTTTTAGGCCCTACTTTATTTCGACAAGCCACATTTTAAGTACCTACCATACTAGGTTATCATTGAGCTACACCCCTGATATTTCATGGCTGGAGGCTATTAGTAACAGATATACTCTGTAGAAAAACTGAAGGCCACAGGTGAGATAGTTTTCCAGATATTGCTGTTTAAAGGAAAACACCACCGCATTTCCATACTGAACTATGTTCTGCTCTGATGTTAGACGAGGTGATACATACCTCCCTCTCCTCTGTGCGTGCACTCAATGGCTCTTGAGCGCACTCCGCGCAGCGCTAATTTGCTAGCATGTAGCTTGTCCCAGTATATTCCTTAGGATCCAAAGGGGGGTGAAGTTAGAAGCGACCAAGCACTTCCACGTTGTCCCTATTTAAATACGGTTACGTGAGTAGTTACACGACCCACGTTTGGTTACACAAAATGAAACATGCCAATTTTTCTAAGCGGATAACAAGGATAACTATATAGTAGTGTTGTCACGATACCAACATTTTGGTACCGGTACCGGTACCAACATGTGTTTCGGTACTTTTCGGTACTTTTCGATACTTTTTCAAATAAAAAGTGAACGCAAAAAATGTCATTACTGACTTTATTTTAATAGAAAATCTTAGAACAATAACATATTAATCAGCAAATAATATAAAATACCACAAAGACAAGCTTTTCTAATGCACATAATTTTAAAAATGTTAAAATATAAATACAATAATATAATATAAAATATAATATTATAAATAAACCAGCTCTTTTTTTTTTCTTCCAGAGCTACTTTTGTTAAGAGTGAAGGGCGGTGGCGCTTGCTTTTAGCACTGAATGTGGCTTTTTTTCATGAGTTTAAATGACCTGTCGTTCCCTGAGTTCAGTGTGCAGGTCTGGGTGCTTGTTCCTTTAAGTGTTTGGCTAAGTCGGAGGTGTTTCCGCCGTTAGCCATGCATGTTTTAAACACCGTTTACACAGTGGTGCGTCGCCGTTAACTGCCTCGCCTTGCGCATTTGTTTTAAGCTAAAGTACGGCCACATCGCACTTCGCGGCGCTGGTTTGTCCGCAAGTTGCGGCGTGGTGACGGTTGCAGCAGCCATTCTCCTCTCCGTGCTTCGCTCTCTCGCGCTCTCTCGCTCTCTCTCTCACTCGCGCTCTCTCTCGCGCTCTCTCTCTCTCTCTCTCGCGCTCTCTCGCTCTCTCTCTCTCGCGCTCTCTCGCTCTCTCTCTCTCGCGCTCTCTCGCTCACTCCAAGCTTTCCTCCTGCTCCGTTTGTTGTTCCAGTCCACGCTGTTCGCTAACTTGCTAGCGGTTTCCTCCGGCTTGCCTTTTATCTCTCCAAGCTGCGGCTCGCTCCTCGTCCTCTCAGCTGTAGTTACAACGCGGTGACGTCACGTGGCGAGTTCGCCGCGCTGTTGCGGGCGCTGCCGGCGGCGCTGCAAGTACCGGTCCCGTCCAAATGCAATATGGTACCGTTTTAAATGCCTCAGTACCCCGGTACCAAATTAGTACCGGTATACCGTGCAACCCTACTATATAGTATGGCGGAATAACAACTGGAAGCACTTCGACGTCGGCGCAGTAATATCATCACTCCGCTCCCCCTCTTACTTCCGTCAATAGAACCTACGTGACCTGCACGCCGTCGCCTGCACTACCTGTAGTAGTTTGTGCACAGTTGAGGAAGCATCAGGTTGTAGTAAGATAGTTTGTGAACAATCAAACATCATGGTTATAACGTGCATCGTACAGGGTTGTGAAAACAAGCAGAAGGTATGTAGTCCCGTCATGTTTTGAGTGATGATATTACTGCGCCGACGTCGAAGTGCTTCCAGTTGTTATTCCGCCATACTATATAGTTATCCTTGTTATCCGCTTAGAAAAATTGGCATGTTTCATTTTGTGTAACCAAACGTGGGTCGTGTAACTACTCACGTAACCATATTTAAATAGGGACAACGTGGAAGTGCTTGGTCGCTTCTAACTTCACCCCCCTTTGGATCCTAAGGACAAGCTACATGCTAGCAAATTAGCGCTGCGCGGAGTGCGCGCAAGAGCCATTGAGTGCACGCACAGAGGAGAGGGAGGTATGTATCACCTCGTCTAAGATCAGAGCAGAACATAGTTCAGTATGGAAATGCGGTGGTGTTTTCCTTTAAAAATGGCTTTTCAGAGTATGATGCCAAAAACCGTCTAAACTACCCTTCATTCAATGATGTTTCATGAGAAAACTGTTGACAGTAGAGACCTAATATTTTGGATTTGTCCTACTAACAAGTGTGTCTTTGTACTTGGAATTTTTTCAGGACATTCTGAGATGGTCAAGTGGGAGGCATTTGATGAAATGACACGGAATGACCCTTTAACTAGTATGACTAGATTAACATAATGTATCTTACGATGTAATATTGCCAAGGAAACTGCACTGTCGTAGCCATGTTCGATGCTCGTTGAACATAGCCCATCTACAAGCTCACAAACGCATATCTTCTGACTTCTGCTATGTGCTTGCCTGTTAATCAGGCATGCAAGGATGTTGTACGACAAAGTATACATCCAGTTTATTCAGCCCAAAAGCAGCGTCCCCCCAGGATTATACTAGAACAGCAGTTCTCAGTAATATGGCAAATGGATCAACTAAAGCAAAGCAAGGGGGTCGACAAAAGTTTGGTGAGTGTAATAACAAATAACGTTACGTTATGAGAGCGTTTCATTCGGCCATCGTTTCAGACCACAACACACACACACACAGCGCCATTTCCTACAAAATGTAGTTTTTGTGATCAACACACACTCACATTCTCACAACATGATGACATTGACCGAGACAAATAGAAAAAAAACATGGTGAAAGTCTGGTTAACTTACGTCAACTTGTTTCTTTAAGTTGGACGTGGAGTTGTTGAAAGCAGAGATACTTTTCCTTCGGCAAACACAATAGGGTCATTCCATGTGAAAACAGACAATATCGGGGTACCATGTACATGACACCTCTCAGATTTTGCTGAAAAGCGGTGAAAATATGCCTTATGTTACCAAACGAGGGAATCTGAAGTTTCAGGTCAATATCTCAAATGGTTTGCCCGTCGCGTCCGACACATTGGAATTTCGCATTTCATTTGTTGGCATTTTTGGAAGCCCATAACTTCTGTTCTTATAGTGATAGAAGGCTGGAGATTGCTCTGTTAGTTCTTTGTAATGTGTACTACACAATTCTATAGGCAGAATCAACATTCCTTACTGTTTGGGTGAGAGGTGGGTCACCAAAGCCAATTTTTTTTCGACGGACAAAATTATTTTTCACTTTTTGGGTGTTCCTAGCACCACGATTAATGATCACATTTATTCTTAACAGGATTATTTGTTATATTAGGGACCTTTGCTCTTGCCAAAATGAATTTGAAGGGTATGGTACCACTGGTGGGGGTTTTATGGGGGTCCAAAAACCCTCCCGGGCAGAGGTGACTCTTTTGGAAACCCATATTTGGACCCCCAAATGACCACGTGGGCACTTGATGATCCTAATGGGATTTATATCAGATAAAGATACATATTTGTTCTTTCTTTTAATAAAATAAAACCTTTGACTATGAAGCTCCAACATATGAATTTTATTCGTCAAAATGCACCATTTTGGACATTTTTTCCAGAAAAACCCTAACCCTAACCCTCTGAAATGTATATCAGGGAGAATTTAGTGATGATAAAGCATGAAAATAGTGGAAATAACTTAGTATTATGCTCAGTGATGGCAAACAATTAAATATTAAGACTGCTGGCCAATAATTTACGGAAAATCACAAATTAACCCCTTATCCCCGATGAAAGAGACCCGCCTGTGACAAGCGACTTGCAGCACGAGCAAGTCTGCAGGCCACTGATGCAAACCACATTCTGACACCAATGGAGATGTTTCAATGGGCAAAAGAAAACATTAAGAACATTATATTCTTCTTTGTTAGTGCAGAAAAACACGAGGAAACGTACAAATTGGAGAGACGTTACGCCTCGGCCAAAATGATCAGTGGAACACGATCTTGCATCATTGCTTTATACCAATTTCCAAAAATAAGACACGGTTGAAAAGAATATCACAGGATACAATATTCACAGATGTCGATGCAGGACCACAATCGTATTCAGAACACTTGGATACGGAACACCCGGAGGCAGAACTCTCGCAGTCAGATCAGCCACAAAACTACATTTTCCAGCCAGGAAAATACATTGCCTGTATCTATGATGATGACTGGTTCATTGGAATCATTGCTGAACGTTCAGATAAAATGGTGATTGTTTTTGTAAAATTAATTTAAGTTAATTTAAATTAATTTTTAAGGATTTATGTCTCAGCAGCAGCAGCAGCAGCGTGTCATACTTCCTAGTAGGCTATGGCAGCGGCGGACTGATATCACCTAGCACTTATAAGATACCGGTTCTATAATAGTTTGTTTACCTGCTGTCATTGCTACAGATGCAGAGTAGCCTGCAGTGCTAGTTTCTTCAATCTCACAGAAATGGACACTTTTGGAGAATATACTGAAACTTTTGAAGACTCTGATGAGGAGTTTTTTTCCACCCAAACCCAACCGTACCTGTACGAGCCTGAATATACAGAGGAAGAATTGCGCGAGAGGGATGCTCAAAGGGCAGAACGTGAACGAGCATCTGTGGAGACCGAGATAGTCCCCGCTGGGAGACTGGTGAACAAACGGAGACTGGTGGTGCCAGGAGGGAATCCCCCGCAACGCGTCCGAGGGTTTACGGGTCTACGGACGGAGCAGAGGTCTGGGTTCGCGGTGCGTAATTGTGGGTTTGCGTGGCCGTGGGCTGCCCGGTGTTTGGGGAGGTCCAAGCGCTTTTCACCCAGGTCTGAGGACATGAGTCCCGACAATTCGTCCCGGTTCGATTGCCTATTTACGGGAAGTATTTCAGGCGGCGCGTCTTAGAGTTTTGAGTCCGACGGAGAGTCCGCATGTGTGGCTTCGCGTGGCCGTGGGCTGCCAGGTGTTTGAGTGAGTTCCGAGGGCTTTTCAGACAGCCTTGGGGGTATAAGTGCCGATAGTTTGGCCCGGTTCGATTGCCTAGTTACAGGCAGTATTTCGGGCGGCGCGTCTTAGAGTTTTGAGTCCGACGGAGCAAAGTAAAGTTCCGCTGCTGCTGAGAAACTAGTCTAGTGTTTTAATGGATTTGCCTCGGGTGCACTGTGGAGTGGGCAAGACTGTTTTTAATGCTTGTCTAGCTAAGAACCATTGACTTGCGCTAGCCATAGCACAAGCGAACTCGGCAACTAGAAGAACTGAATGAAATGTCTTGAAAACGTCTCCAGACGTCTCGAACACACCGGCTCACTTGGAAAATAGGTCTTATGTCCAAAATTCTAAACTATCCCTTTGAGTACAGTACTTAAGTAAATTTACTCCGTTACTGTCCACCACTGATTAAATCACAGCTAACACTTGTATAGTCCAGAACAACGAAGGCATTAGAATCAAAGTCACTGTGGAAGTTCAGGGTGACATGAGTGGTGTTCAAACTGTGTAGAACTGAATATTTCACACGTTTGACGAGTGGTTGGTACTCGTGGACTAACAACTGGAGGTGGTCTACTATCCCGGAAGGGGGGGGGGGGGTGGTATGCTTTTGCCAGACAGTTTGTCTCACATCCAAACATGTGAAACTAGTGGTCCCAGTAGTTCAAGTGTTGACAGTGGATGACAGGTTTTAAGACGTGTATGTATTTCATTATTCTCCACAGATGTTCAGCAGCTGTTGGTGAGGAAAGAAGAGGTTCCCATTGAGCAGCAGGACTGCAGCTCCAGTCTGGACCAGGAGGACCCGGAACCCCCACACATTAAAGAGGAACTGGAGGAAGTCCAGACCAGTCAGGAGGGAGAGCAGCTTCGAGGGCTGGAGGAGGCTGATATCAAGTTCCCATTTACTCTTGTCCCTGTAAAGAATGAAGAAGATGAAGAGAAGCCTCAGTCCTCAGAGCTGGCTTCACCTGCAGCCTGCAGCTCAACTAAACACATGGAAACAGAAGCTGATGAAGAGGACTGTGGAGGACCAGAACCAGCCAGGAACTCACATTTACAACCAGATTCTGAAGACAAGACTGGAGACTCTTCTGAACCTGAGACTGATTACAGTGCTGATTGGCAGGAGACCAGAGAAACTCAGTCAGGTCTAAAGGCTTTGAAGAATGATGAAGTCCCTGACAGTGTGATGAGGTGTAGTCCTGGTGAGAAACCATTTAGATGCTCTGAGTGTAGGAAAACATTTACAAACTATAAACATCAAAAGAGACACATGAAAACACACACAGGAGAAAAACCTTTCAGCTGCTTAGTTTGTCAGAAATCTTTTACAGAGTGGAACTTTACATAGTTACATTGACATAGTCTGCTCACTGATGATAGAACAAACAAGCAGTGAAGCCAAGTTAGTGCCGTGCCACTTGGACCCTGCAGAGAACCAGACTGTCCTTGTCCTTTCTATAAGTATCAATACACATTCTGGTTAGTTGCCTGGCTGAACCAGCCTGTATTCCGAAAAACATCGTTTGGACAGTATTTTTCACTGTTTTCTATTTTTTCTACCTAGAGTACGAGGAAGAACTTTCTCGTTCTAAAGAGGAGAACGAGCGACAGCGGGGACTCTTAGACGCTGTTTTCCTCCCGGAAGTCCGGATTCACAGAGCAGGTTCGTTCATCAACACATCCGGGTTTCTCAGCGTCTACATGACGTCAAGTGTTTCAACATGATATAACATACAGAGTATTCGTGTTCTTCACTTGAACAGTGTCGGCATACCGTTTGAAGTCAAATCGACGTCCATTGCGTTCGACTAACCGGCCTAATCCGACTAACATGCTACAGCTGACAATAACTGGCTTTGTTTTACTCTGCAGCAACTTTCCGGGTAAAAGCTGCGTGAGTTGTAGACATTATCAGCTTTTCAGCCATTGGTTGTATGCTACTTTAACAATGCATTGTGGGAGTCCACTATTTTTTTCATTCTTAATAAAAACAATAACTTATATGAAACTCCATGTTCTGACATCCTAGATTTCTACCATGGTATCGTTTCCATGAGTGTATCGAGACATTTAGGCCGAGTATCATATGAAAGTCACAGTTTTGGTATCGTGACATCACTAGAGGGAACCAGATTGGTTTCATCCTCCGTGGATCTGTTGCTGGGTGTTCAGACTGACTGGTATGCAGTTTCTATGAATATTGTCATGTGACTACGGATGACCTCATAACAGCTGGTTCATTGTATTTTTACAGTTTGTGTCCGTCTGTCGTTCTTCCTGTTTGGTAACTGTACACAGGGACTGTAACACTGAATGATGGCAGGAAAACTAGAGTACGTACAGTTGACTGATTGTTCAGCTGTTTTACTGAAACGTCTCTGTGTGTGTTTTCCTGCAGACGTCCAGCAGCTGTTGGTGAGCAAAGAAGAGGTTCCTATTGAGCAGCAGGACTGGAGCTCCAATCTGAACCAGGAGGACCCTGAACCCCCACACATTAAAGAGGAACTGGAGGAAGTCCGGACCAGTCAGGAGGGAGAGCAGCTTCGAGGGCTGGAGGAGGCTGATATCAAGTTCCCATTGCCTCTTGTCCCTGTAAAGAGTGAAGAAGATGAAGAGAAGCCTCAGTCCTCAGGGCTGCCTTCACCTGCAGCCTGCAGCTCAACTGAACACATGGAAACAGAAGCTGATGAAGAGGACTGTGGAGGACCAGAACCAGCCATGAACTCATATTTACAACCAGCTTCTGAAGACAAGACTGGAGACTCTTCTGATCCTGAGACTGATGACAGTGCTGATTGGCAGGAGAACAGAGAAACTCAGTCAGGTCTAAAGGCTTTGAAGAATGATGAAGTCCTTGACAGTGTAATGAGGTGTAGTCCTGGTGAGAAACCATTTAGATGCTCTGAGTGTAGGAAATCATTTCGTCTTAGTGGCAGGCTGAAGAGACACATGAGAACTCATACAGGAAAAAAACCTTTCAGCTGCTCAGTTTGTAAGAAATGTTTTCCACGGAATGACCATTTACAGTTACACATGAGAGTTCACACAGGAGAAAAACCTTTCAGTTGCTCAGTTTGTAAAAAATCTTTTCTACGGAAAGAACATTTACAGGTACACATGAGAATTCACACAGGAGAAAAACCTTTCAGTTGCCCAGTTTGTCAGAAATCTTTTGCTCGGAATCAAAATTTAGAGAAACACTTGAGTATTCACAAAGGAGAAAAACCTTTCAGTTGCTCAGTTTGTAAAAAATGTTTTCCACGGAATGAAAACTTACAGGTACACATGAGAACTCACACAGGAGAAAAACCTTTTAGTTGCTCAGTTTGTCAGAAATCTTTTGCTCGGAGTCAAAATTTACAGACACACATGAGAACTCACACAGGAGAAAAACCTTTCAGTTGCTCAGTTTGTAAGAAATCTTTCGCTCAGAAACCAACTTTACAGAACCACATGAGAACTCACACAGGAGAAAAACCTTTTAGTTGCTCAGTTTGTAAAAAATGTTTCGGTGGCAATGGATATCTGAAGACACACTTGAGAACTCATACAGGAGAAAAACCTTTCACCTGCTCAGTTTGTAAGAAATCATTTTCAGTTAATCATATTTTACAGACACATATGAGAACTCATACAGGAGAAAAACCTTTCACCTGCCCAGTTTGTAAGACATCTTTTGCACAGAGGGGACATTTACGGGGACACATGAGAACTCATAAAGGAGCGAAACCTTTCAGTTGACCAGCTTGTAAGAAAATACACAGAGTCAACATATACGGAGACACATGATAACTCACACAGGAGAAAAACCTCTTAGCTGCTCAGTTTGTAAGAAATGTTTCGGTGACCACTGGCACTGGCCTTCAAGGCCATCAATGGAACGGCACCCATCCACCTTCAAAGTAGTCAAAACCCACGCCCCGGCACAAGCACTTCATTCCTCTACTTCAGCTGGCCGGCTGGTACGCCATCGCTGAAATCAAACAAATATTCTCAGCAAAGTCCCGACTCTTCTCTGTTCTGGAGCCTCAGTGGTGGAACAAACTCCCGACCAATGTCAGGACAGCAGAGTCACTGCCATCTTCCACGAAAGACTCAAGACTCATCGGTTCAGACTTCACCTCGACTCTGCATAGCATGACCCACTAACAACCCCCCCACCCACCCAAAAAAAACCATTTCTTTGTTCTTACCTATAGCATTTTGATCATAGCACTGTTGTTTGGAAGATTATCTGTTCCCTCCTCACCTCACAGACCCAGAGCCACGCCCCTTTCTTTGCCCATTCATTTCCCCACTCAGTTCAATCACCTCCAATCAGCCCATGTCAATCACTCAATCACTCCCTGCCCTGCCACAGACTATTTAAGCCACAGCTGTGACCACACCCCACCCTTTTGCTCAGAGACACAGAAACCTGAGACCCTTGTTGGAAGAGACTGAAACCCTTGAGCTCCTCGTGTGCGTTAACTGAGAAATGTGAGTTTGTTTAATTTGTTGTGGTAAATTACCTTCTGAAAGCATTGTATTGCTGCTGAAGTTAGTAAATGTGACCATGAAAGATGATTCTTAGTTTCTTTATTTGAATGCAGCATGTTGTAATATATTTTGACCTAGTTATGGGCCTTAGGTGAACATTTGTCAAGCTTGTGGGAGATGTATTATATTATGTTACCGGATGTGGCAGTGAATTGTGGAGCTGATTACGTGCCTTTTGTTTGCTCCCTAGAAACCACACACACACACACACACACATACCTATACATGTTGGAAATAAAACCTTTTGAACCTTTGGAAGTTTGACTGGACAACCCTGTGTTCTCACCGACACCCCCATTGGTATCAAGCCAGCATCTCAACACCCCCAAAAAATCTCCTCTTCACTCCTCTTAAGTACTTAAGGTAGCCTTAATGAACAGCTACTACTTTACTCAGACGAGGACCGAACACTTGTTCCTATTTTTCCGCTCTGACTTTATTGGCAATGATATGTTGTGGTTTCTTTCTTTTGACAAATGTACTTATTGTAAGAAGCTTTGGACAAAAGTGTCTGCTAAATGCCCTAAATGTAAATGTGACCGTGGACATCTGAAGAGACACCTGAGAACTCATAAAGAAGAGAAACCTTTCAGCTGCTACGTACGTGAGACACACGTCTACGTCTGATTCTGAGTCGTTGCACAGTCAGACCCATGCATTGTTTTACCTTTACAACCACCTGTCCCTGTTTTTCCTCTTGTATTTCATGGTTTAAAGAAGATCAGTGATCAAATTGAAGGTTAAATGTTTTCTTGTCAAGTTTTGTTGAGATGAGTGTAACAGACAAGAATATTAATCTATGGTTAGTCAATATTGTAATATAATAGTTTCAGCACATGCAATCTCAATGTGGTTCCAGGTGTGTATTTGTAATGGTCACTGTTTTTGTTGGTCACTGTTAATATAATGACCACTATTAAGACTGCAGCAAGTTAAGGGTTAATTGTTCGTGGCTCTGTTGGTAATGCCTCTGGACTCCACTAGGGGGATCGCGCTTCTCTCCCTCACTCAATACAGAGACGAGTGAATGCGAGAGCAGCGTTTGTGTATTTCTTCACATCTCTCCCTCACTATTCCCCTTTTTAACGGCACAACATTTGGAGGCACCGCTTGGATGTTCGGCTTGAGGAATATCACTGAGCTATAAGTGGAATCCACTGGTCATCATCCCCCCAAACAACCCAGTCATCAGAGAAAGGAGCCAGGCAGGGCGTCGAGGTGGCCTTCAGACAGACATTGGAAACTTGTATCCTGAAGTGAGCAAAGTAACCACTAGGGAGCAGTATAAAGCCAATTAAGTCAGAGAACCCCCTATCTAACTGCTTCTGCCTACTCATCTGATAAAATGGAGTCCGAATTGGAGAAGTTGCAGCTCGAGATTAAAGGAGCATTGTACCAACTCACTGTAGGACAACTGACTACTGTAGGCAATGCACTTCAGGTTTCAGGACAAGGAATGAAAGATGTGACCGGTGAAACCCGCAGTCAATTAATTTCACATGTCATGAGATATCTTGAACAGGTGGAATTATCCGATCTAGAGGATGGAGGCATGGCAGACCTTCTCGATGTTCAGGATGTCATAGACAAAACTCAAATGGCACCAAATCCAAGTGCATGGGAAATCATAGATCAAACTGAAAAACAGTCAAACCTCCAGAAGGAGGTAGAGGCACTAAGGCTGTCGTTACAAGAAAAAGAAAATACAATGTATGACCTAAGGTACACAAGCATGAATCCCCCTGCCAGTCCCAGAACTCCAGTGAGGAATATGGCCCCTGCACCCCCTGATAACTATGTGGCGTAAAGATTTAAAGATAGCAGGCCAAATAGGCGAGCCAGGGCAAAAAGATAGGCAAACATTTTCTAGTCTGGCCAGACAAATTGAAAATGGGCTAAGCAAAGGCTATCCAGAGTCAGAGATCATTGATGCTGTAATCCGCGCTATAACACCAGGCCTGCAGTTACGTAGTTACCTTGAAGGGAAAGGACAACTGGCCCTGCAATAGACTGGCGTCCTGTCCAGGGTGTACCCTGCCTTCGCCCAATGACAGCTGGGATCGGCGCCAGCCCCCCCGCGACCCTGAATACAGGATAAGCGGTAGTAAATGGATGGATGGATGGATGGATGGAAAGGTCAACTTACGCTGCCTGCTCTTCGCAGAATCCTCAGGTCACATTACCAGGAGAGAGGGGCCACAGAGCTATATAAACAACTCACTTCGGAGGTCCAGAGCTGCAAAGAGACCCCTCAAAACTTCCTGATAAGGGCAATGGACATGAGAGAGAAAATGCTGTTTGCCTCTCAGGAAGCTGAGTCAAACTTAAAATATGATCCAGCTTTAGTTCAGAGTCTCTTCATGCATACTGTCCTAACTGGCCTACAGAACGACAATATTAAAAGTGATTTGCAGCCTTACCTTCTTCAGACAAACACGTCAGATGAGCTCCTGCTGGAGAAACTGAACACTGCATGTGCCAATGAAAAGGAGAGACAGGACAAAAAGAAACATGCTGTCCCATCACGATCAGCAAATGTGAACACGGTCCAGTCCACTGAGGTTCCAGTGGAAAAGAGGATAACCACCAAGCAAAACACTGCCACTTTGCCCCCTGATCTGCTGTCCGAAATAAAAGAAATGCGCTCTGACATGGTGCTGTTGAAAGATTTAAGAGCTGAGGCCCACTGCTGTTACCCCACAGTACCTCCCACCGATCCAAGAACCAGCTCATGTGCCTGCCCCATATCCACCAGCGATCACCAGCAGCAGTACAGGGGTACCGACCAGGATTCAGCTCTACGGGGATGAGGGACACTGCTCAGTTTCAACAAAGGTTTGCACCACAGCGTTATTACCCAGCACCACGCCCCCGTCCTAGGTGCTTCTCTTGCATTCAGAAAGGTGAATGAGTACTGTCAGCATTGCTTTAGGTGTGGAAGCAGTGAACATTTCAGAGCAGGTTGTAGGGCACAGAGGCAAGTGGAATCTACTCAGGGGAGCCCTTTAAACTAAGTGGGGTTGCTCCCATGGGACATGGAGCAACCAGCAACATAGATCGGTCCCAATGTTGTGTAGGGTATGAAAAAGAGGAAGTAAGTGAGGGACTAAAACGTTGTTCGGTTTGTAAAAGCACGTTATACTGCTCAAAAGAATGCCAGGGAACTCATTGGCCTGCACACAAAAAACATTGTAAGCCATACACATGTTCAGGTATTAAGAAACAAGCAATACAGTCAGGTGAGAAATCCAAGTGTAAAGAAAGTAGTGGTCCTGGGAGAGTACCTACTGTAAGAGAGCTAGTAGGGAAGAAGTGTCTTATGAAGTGTTTTCTGCACAAACAGAAAACTCAGGCACTTTGGGATACGGGTTCACAAATTTGTGCTATAGATGAAGCATGGAAAGGAAACTACTTACCTGATATGCCACTAAGGGATGTAGCAGAGCTAATTGACCCACTTGACCCCTTACAAATTGAAGCAGCAAATGGAACAGAAATGCCATACATTGGTTGGCTTGAAGTGTCCTTTAAACTTACTGCTGGTGATGATGAGTTGCTAATACCCATGCTAGTGCTAAAAGGTAACCAACAGCAGTGTCCCATTATTGGCTTTAATGTCATTGAACATCTTGTGTTAGACAGTCTGCAAGCTCAGGTAAAACATAGTGACAAAGACAAGCTTGTAAAGGCAGTAAAACTGGCTTTTCCTCACCTTAGGAAAAATAAAGCAAAAACCTTTATTAATGCTGTGAGTGTAGAACAGACATGTGATCATTATGTAAGGACTGTAAATGAGAGGGTCAGTGTGCCTAAACGTAGATCCATCCAAGTTGAGTGTCGAGTACAGGCCCAACCCCTCAGGGAAGATAAGATTATGATTTTTGAGCCCCATGAGAACCCCCAGTGGCCAGAAGGGCTAGAGTTTTGTGAAACTCTTGTGTCAGTGGAGGCAGGCATGGCCCCAACAATTATTGTTAGTGTGCAAAATCGTACCAGTCATGACATTTCACTGGCAGGAAGGACTGTTGTTGGAACTGTGCAGTCAGTCAGATCAGTGTATCCTGCAGACATATTTAAAACAGACAACCTACCTGCTGCGTCCATGCACCATGTCAAGGTCAAGAGTTCCAGTGAAAGCACGCCTATCCAGGAACAGTGGGACCCGCCTGTTGATTTGACTCACCTTAATGAACACCAGAGACAAATAGTGAGACAAATGCTTAGAGAAGAGTCAGACTCATTCTCCAGTTCTGATGACGACATAGGCTGTATAAAAAACCTGCAAATGAACATTCCACTAAAAGATGCTGAGCCAGTTTCAAGAGCATATCTCTCTGTTCCAAAACCGTTATACAAGGAGATGAAAGGCTACTTGCAGGACTTGATAGCACAAGGATGGGTTAAAAAGTCTATGTCTTCCTACTTCTCTCCAGTTGTTTGTCTAAGAAAAAAAGACGGCACTCTACGCTTATGAATCGACTACAGGGAGCTCAACAGGAAAACTCACTCAGATCGCCATCCCATCCCCAGAGTACAGGACATTATGGACAACCTGGGAGGAAATACCCTCTTTTCACTGCTGGACCAGGGTAAGGCATACCACCAGGGATTCATGACCAAGGACAGTAAACATCTAACTGCTTTTGTGACCCCCTGGGGCCTATATGAGTGGGTCTGAATCCCATTTGGGCTTATGAATGCACCGGCAGCATTCCAACGCTGCATGGAAGAGTGCTTGGAGGGCTTGAGGGATGAAATATGCGTGCCTTACCTTGATGATGTTCTTGTGTTTAGCAGGACATTTGAGGATCACGTCAGTGATGTCAGGAAGGTGCTGCAGTGGTTGAGGGAGCATGGCATTAAACTAAAACCCAGAAAGTGTGACCTGTTTAAAGCAGAAGTAAGGTATCTTGGGAGAATTGTGTCTGCTGAGGGAAACAGGGTGGACCCTGCAGACACTGCTGCAGTAAGGGCCCTGAAAAACAAACATCCAGGTACTGTTGGTGAGGTAAGAGCAATATTGGGACTGTTAAGTTATTACAGGCAATATATTAAAGACTTTTCACGTATTGCAAGCCCCTTATATGAGCCCCCTGCTTAAAGCACCCGTGGAAACTGAAACTCTGAAAACCAAAAAAAGGACGTGGCCAACAAAACAGAACAGCAGAGGAGTACCATCAAATACAAGGATCGAGTGGACGGACATGCATCAGTCAATCCTGGAACAGTTGATAGACTGTCTCCTCCAGCCTCCTATTCTAGGATTCCCAGAGTTTTCCCAGTCATTTATCATTCATACTGATGCTTCCAACCAGGGACTGGGTGCCGTATTGTACCAAAAGCAGAATGGAAAGCTTTGTGTGACTGCTTATGGCTCCCGTACTCTAACAGCAGCAGAGAAAAATTACAATTTGCATTCAGGCAAGTTAGAGTTCCTCGCCCTCAAATGGGCAATTACAGAAAAATTTCGTGACTACCTTTACCATCCTTCACCGTCTACAGTGACAATAACCCTCTTACCTATGTATTGTCCACTGCTAAGCTGAATGCAACAGGGAGCCGATGGGTAGCAGAACTGGCGGACTTCACAATCAAATACCGTCCTGGTAAGGAAAACATTGATGCAGATAGTCTGTCCAGAATGCCATTGGATATGGAAACATTCATGGAAGAGTGTTCAGAGGAAATATCACATGATGTGATTGGAGCAACGACGCAAGCAGTGGAAAATCAGGATTGTCTGCAGCTACTGATAAATAAATAAAAACATTCCTTCGATTGGTGTAAAAGGCCGAAATCGCGTCTGGGGATTATTCCGAGGCCCCGAGAGCTCCGGGATTGGGACTGTGTTGCACCAGGTTTGGTTGCGTCAACGTGGACTCAGTTTAATTCGTTTGGTGGACTGCACGAGTGCTGGGGAACTGGGGATTATGCAATACCTTGTTTTGGGGAAGTGTTTTATAATGGACGGGATGTGGCGTTGTGGCGTTATTGTTCTTACATGGTCTCTTGAGTTCCATTATTAGGGAGGCAGGCTTCGTCTAGTAGGGACGAACGAATATTATTTCTTCAGGCATTGGACGTTTTTTTTTCATTTGTTTATTTACATTGTAGAGGGTACCACCTGTCTAATAGTAGCGCTTTCATCCCAAAAGAATCTTTTGTGCATATTAACGTCTCAACTAAATATATATGGTTGAATTGTTATACATGGGTGTCTCAGTAAAATGTGCAGCTGTAGCTACAGAGACAGTCCTCATTCCACTAACAACAGACCAAATCAAGCATGACCAAAGAAATGATTCCACTATTGGACCAGTCATTTATTTATTTTTATTTATTTATTTATTTATTTTTATTTATTTATTTATTTATTTCGGGCATGTCAGTTAAATCATCATCATCACACATCTTTGTTCAAATAATACAATACACATGGCCGAAAGGGAAAGTGGGAGAAGCTAAGGCTTATCTAGTCCCACCCCCATTACCCACAGGATAAAATCGTCATCATAATATTATCTTATCTTTTGCTTTTTTTTATTTGAAATGACATTTTCTTTTACTTGTGACATTTGACATAACATGTTACAGCAGTAGGTGAGAGCTGAAGTCCAGTGCATACAGATTACGTTATGTTATGCCCATCCCGTCACAACACCGTGTCTGCTGATTCGTGCCTCAGACCTTTATCAACTCTCATGCAATAGTCTGTACCGGTCAACGGTTGAATTTACATACTTTTTCTTGAAGACACTTAGTGTTGCTGATTTTTTGACTTCTTCTTCTAACACATTCCATTGTCTAACACCTGTGACCGATAAGGAAAAGGATTTTAACGTAGTTCGTACCTTCCTTTGCCTGAAAATCATGTCCCCTCTAAGATTGTGTCTCTCTCTGTGTATGAAGAGTTTTTGCAGGTTCTGGGGGAGAGTTCTGTTAGAAGCTTGGTACAACATTTGTGCTGTGCGATAGTTTATTAAGTCATATAGTTTGAGTATTCTCGATTCGATAAATAGCTGATTTATGTGTGCCCTGTAGTTGGCGTAGTGTAAGATTCTCAAGGCTCTTTTTTGGAGAATTAGCAAGGGCTGTGTGGAGCCTTTATATGTGTGTCCCCACACCTCTGCACAGTATTGCAGGTGAGGAGAGACTAGTGCGCAGTATAGCAGATGAAGTGCTTTTTGATTTAGTATTTTTTGTACTTTCCAAAGTATGGACACACTCTTGGCCAACTTCCTTTTTAATTGTGTTATGTGTGGCTTCCAACTTAACATGTCATCGATAATCACTCCCAGAACCTTATTCTCACGGACCCTCTCAATATTAACTCTGTTTACTTGAATGTTGGGACTGTTGTTGCAGCCTCTTTTCCCATATAGCATGTATTTAGTTTTTCCAAGATTTAGTGATAATTTATTTATATTAAACCACACTTGAAGTTTGGCCATTTCCTGATTTACTGTTTCCACAAGCTGGTTCAAGTTACTCCCCGAGCAGAAAATATTTGTGTCATCCGCGAATACTATTAATTTCAGAGTATCTGACACTTTGTATATATCATTTATGTATAGTATAAACAGCTTTGGACCCAGAACTGACCCTTGTGGGACCCCACAGACTATGTCCAAGCTAGTCGATGTGTTATCATTTATTTTGACATATTGGGATCTGTTGTGTAGATAGCTCTTGATCCACTGCAGTGCTACACCTCTAAGGCCATATCTCTCCAGTGTAGCTATTAAAATATCATGATTAACGGTGTCAAATGCTTTTTTCAGGTCTATGAAAATTCCTATGGAATATTGTTTTTGGTCAATAGCGTCGGTGATGATTTCCACAGACTCTGCTAAAGCTTGAGCAGTCGAATGGTTCCTTCTGAAGCCGTATTGGCTGTCATATAACAATTTATGTTTGTTGATGAAGTTGTCGAGCCTATTGTTGAATAGCTTCTCTAGGATTTTTGATAGTTGTGGCAGTATTGAGATTGGTCTGTAGTTGGTAAACTCGTGTGTGTCACCGTTCTTAAACAGTGGCACAACCTTGGCAACTTTCATTTTGGTGGGAAACGTCCCGGTTTGAAATGACAGATTGAAAATGTATGTCAGGGGTGAAATGATTCCATCTAATACTTCCTTAATTAGCCTCATGTCCAGGTCGTCAGCATCAGTAGAAGTTTTGGCCACGCATTTGTTGACCAGGTGTCTAATCTCTGTGTCCTTCACTGGTGTGAGAAACATTGAGCTGGGTTTTCTGTCTCCATCCTTATCAAAGTGGCCCCAGTGCAGGGGTGAGTCAGGAATGTCATTCGCTAACTCTGGTCCGATGTTTACAAAGAATTGGTTGAAACTATTTGTTATGACCTCCGGGTTATCCTCCTGCGTGTTGTTATACTTGAAGTAGGGAGGGTAGTTTGGTTTTTTACTTTTATTATTAGTCACGTTGTTTAGAATATCCCATCGTTTTTTAGTATACTTCATGTTTTCTGCTAGTAAATTGCTGTAATATTCTTTCTTGCGTTCATTTAGGATAGTGTTTAACTTGTTTCTATACCGTTTGTATCTCACTTCTGACTGGGCCGTCCTTGAGTTAATGAACTGTCTGTACAGAGTATTTTTTTTCTGCAGGCGTTTATCAATGTTTTTGTGAGCCATGGTTTCTGTTCCTTGTTCTGATTTGGGTGTCTCTTTTTCACAGGACAGTGTCTGTCATACAGTGTTTTAAATATTTGCAAAAAGGAATCATATGCATCATTCACATCTGTCTCATTGTAGACATTTTTCCAGTTTTGTATCAGTAGTTTCATGCCATCAGTCAAAAATGCCATCATTTTTCAGTGTATTCATTCCTTCTTCAGTTCTGACCCTTATGTATATGTTTTTGTTCGGAGGTTGGCCCACAGTGAATTTGCAGTCATAGATAGCAAAGATAGGTAGGTGGTCACTTATATCATTTATCATGAGTCCACTTGCTGTGTCAGTAACGTTAGTAAAGATATTATCAATCAGAGTAGCACTGTGTGTAGTGATCCTGCTAGGGCGTGTGATGAGAGGTTGTAAGCCCATCGTATACATCATGTTAATGAACTCATCGATTCCCGTGTTTTGTTTTGGATTGATCAAGTCAATATTTATGTCACCACAGATAAAAACTCTCTTCTGGCTTGTTCCAGAAAATATTTCACCCACACATTCATTGAAGTCTTCTATTTTTGAGTCAGGAGCTCTGTAAACACAGCTTATAACTATATTTTTACCTTTTGTTACACAGATTTCAATTGTCACACATTCCAACAAATGATCCACAGCTTTAGACATATTTTGTACAGTCTCATACTTGGTGTTACTGTCAATGAATAAGGCTACTCCACCTCCACGTTTGTTCCTCCTGTTAATGCATACAAGATTATATCCATAAAGGAAAAAATCTGTGCCTTTGTCTTCATTAATCCATGTTTCTGACACCGCGATGATGGTGAAAGGGTTTTTGAAGTGATTTAGATATTCCTTGATGTGGACAAAGTTGGCGTATAGACTCCTGCTATTAAAGTGAATTAGAGACAGTTTCCCGTCCATGTCAATGCTATCATTGTATTAAACTTCAGTGTAGTACTGACATTTCCCAGTCATGTTGAAATAGAAATGGTTGTCCGGGTCAATTCCTTCATTCGGGTCAGATAAGGTATAATCCACATGTCGATTTGTAGTGAGCTCCACACTTCCCTGCTCAGCAATCCTTTCAGATATTCCCATCAGTCTTTCAGTCCGTGTAAGAACCGTTGAACTTTGCTGTGCTGTAGTTATGGAGTGTTTATGAGTCATACCTTAGTTATCGTATTTCTCCAGCTCATCCTTACTCCTGATCTGGATTACTTTGACTTCTTCTGCTGATGCTCCCTTTGTTTTGATGTAGATTCTGCAGTTTGCCGTCCAGGTGTGTTGTATCTTGCCATCAGTTGACGAGCTTTTCTGGCGATGTCTGCGTTCTTTTTGGTGAGGTTCTCGTTGATGTAGACGTCCAAACCTTTGAGCTTCCTGCCCTGCCTCAGCAGTGCAGTCTTGAATTTTCTGTTGGTGAATTTCAGCACAACAGCTCGAGTTGCAGACTCTCTCCTTCGGGGTAAGAGGTGACATACTTCAACGTTGTCGAAGTTCACCTCAATGTCTTTGCCAGTCAGGAACTCATCTGGCTCCGAGGCTGCATCAGCCGCAACCGCCCTTGCGTAGGTTGGAGGCCTGATTTTGAGGCCAGTCACAATCACCTCATTCAGTTTACCCTGTTGGTCCAGCTCCTCCACTCTGTTCCCCAGCTCCTTTATCAACTCGTCTTTCTCCGCAGTCTCCTCCCGAAGTTGTTTGACTTCAGCCATCAACTGGAGAGGTTTGGAGAGGCTTTTTCTTCATATCTTTCAGCTCCGCCAACAGCCGTTCTTCAGCCCTCTTTTCATTCTTCACCGGTTCTTCCTTCATTGCCTAAATTCATTCAATATAAACTGGCAGGAAAACGCCCATCAGGTCCAGAACTCAAACAACTCAGCTCACCGATGGTATGTCTCCTTAGAGAGTGGCAGAAATTGGAGATAAATGAGAGTGGAGTACTGCACAGGAAAACTGCAACCAGAAAACAGTTGGTGCTTCCAGAAAAACATAAAACTACAGTGTTGAGGGAACTCCACAATGAACCAAGGTGTAGATAGGACCACATCTTTGGTGCGAGACCGGTTTTACTGGCCCCACATGCAACAAGAGATAGAGGACTATGTCATGAGGAAATGTGTGTGCCTCAAGCACAAGAAGCCAAGCCGTGAGACGAGGACACCACTGACGAACATTTTCACCACTCAGCCGTTTGAGCTAGTCTCAGTTGATTTCTTACACCTTGACAAATGTAAGGGTGGGTATGAATACATTCTTGTAATCGTTGACCACTTTACACGTTTTGTCCAGGCGTATGCCACAACTTCAAAGTCAGGCAAGACAGCGGCAGACAAAATCTTTAACGACTATGCATTGAAATTCGGCTTCCCAGCGAGAATACACCATGATCAGGGTGGTGAATTTGAAAACATACTGTTTGCACAAATGAAAAAGTACTGTGGAGTTGCTGGGTCGAGAACTACTCCCTACCACCCCCAGGGGAACGGACAGGTAGAGCAGTTTAACCGAACACTACTCCAAATGTTAAAGACCCTCACAGAGAGTCAAAAGACTAACTGGAAAGACTCACTAAACAAACTGGTTTACGCGTACAATTGTACTCGTAGTGATGTAACTGGCTTCTCACCCTTCAATTTATTGTATGGGCGCTCTCCACGGTTTCCCATCGATATGTTGTTCAACTTGACCCCAGAACAAGGAGACAGCAACCATCATGACTACATGGACAAGTGGAAGCAGGGCATGGAAGAAGCATACAAGATCACAAGAGAGAATGCTCACAAGGCCGCTCTGAGAAGTAAGAGACAGTATGACAGTAAGGTGAAGAGCTCAGTATTACAGCCTGGTGATGATCGTGTTTTAATCAGGAACATGACACCTCGTGGTGGTCCAGGAAAACTGAGAAACTACTGGGAGGACACTGTTCACACAGTGGTGCGTCAAGCGAGTAAAGACATTCCTGTCTACGAACTCAGACCGGAGAAAGGAAAAGGCAGATCAAGGATTTTACATCGTAACCTTCTCCTCCCATGTGACCACCTGCCACTGGAAGCTCCAGTACAGCTGAGAGCAAAGGAAAAAAGGGTGAGGGGAAATGAGGAAGTGGAGCAACCTGAAGAAGAGGATGATGATGATGATGATGATGAGTATTATCTAGCCCCACTTCAGCAGCAATCCAAACCATGCCCACCTGAGACAGTGAATCCTGTGTGTACTAGTACACCTGTGGAGCTCGAATGTTCTGAGGAAAATATGTCACCTGAGCCAGCAGAACAAGGAATGACAAATCAAGTAGAGCACTTGCCTGGGAGAGAGGACAGTTATGTTGAGGACCTACCGGTGGAGATAGCTGTTCCATCACCTGCACCAAGTGATTCCTGCAGGGAGGAACTTCAGCGGCCTAGGCGACAACAGAGACGGCCCAAGGTCTTCACGTATGATCGGCTTGGCTCTCCAGCCTGCTACAGCCTAAGCACACCACCTCAACTTACAAACTTTAAGGTGCCATGGACACTTATTGCACCACCACACCACTTCCAGCAGTACTATGGACTTGGAAGGTAGAAGGTTGCACCACTGAACCACAGAGAAAATGGACTGTTGAACATGAGCTACATTTATTGACTGTTGTTACACCCACCGTTGTCTAACATCACACTCATGGACCTATATTAAAGGAGAGTGTAGTTGACTTGAGCATGCTGCACAAACGGAACTGTTAATGAGACAATAAGGACATTGAACGACATTGGGTATGTCTGAAAGAATTATGAAAAGAGTTCCAGTCTGTAACACTGCAGTAGAAAAGACATAAGGTAGCAGAGGCATAAATCTGCAATGGTACATTGTATGTTTATTGATGTTTACAGGTTAACCCCATATTTGTACTAAAGGTCAAGGGTTAGGATGTTGGGGACAACATCTATTTTGAGGGGGAGTATGTAACGGACAAGAATATTAATCTATGGTTAGTCAATATTGTAATATAATAGTTTCAGCACATGCAATCTCAATGTGGTTCCAGGTGTGTATTTGTAATGGTCACTGTTTTTGTTGGTCACTGTTAATATAATGACCACTATTAAGACTGCAGCAAGTTAAGGGTTAATTGTTCGTGGCTCTGTTGGTAATGCCTCGGGGCTCCAGTAGGGGGATCGCGCTTCTCTCCCTCACTCAATACAGAGACGAGTGAATGCGAGAGCAGCGTTTGTGTATTTCTTCACATCTCTCCCTCACTATTCCCCTTTTTAAGGGCACAACATGAGCACCTCCTGAAATGAACATATCTTTGATTAAAGAAAAAGGATGAAATCACACAGTGTAGTTTGCATTGCTGAGCGAGAGGTGCAGAGAAAGATGGAAAGTAACTGAAAATGTTCGTGTTTCATTTGTCAATATAATTACTTTTATTTTGTAGGTTAACCTCCCAGTTCCGGAGGACCCGGATGTATTTGTCTTTTAGCAACATGGCGCCCGGCGTTATTAGAACCAGCAGCGCGTCTTCGTGGTGTTGAGAAAGTGTCTGTTAGCTTCACCAGTACTGATCCATCAGAGTCTCTGTGTGTCTGGATAAACCCGTCTGGATGGACTTTGTACTCTTCACCTTTTATTCTGAAGGTTTGACCTCTGACTCATCTCCCGGTAGCATACGAAGCTAGTTAGCTTAGCATGCTAGCTGTAGACGGTTTAACGGAGTTTGTGGAGAAAATGAGTAAAGTCCAAATGCTGAGAGCGTTGGTGGAGCAGCGACTAGCTGCGGCTGCTGAAGAGATATTTGGGCTGTTTGAAGGAACGATAGCAGAGTACGAGGAGGAACTTTCTCGTTCTAAAGAGGAGAACGAGCGACAGCGGAGACTCTTAGACGCTGTTTTCCTCCCGGAAGTCCGGATTCACAGAGCAGGTTCGTTCATCAACACATCCGGGTTTCTCAGCGTCTACATGACGTCAAGTGTTTCTACAGGTAAAAGTTGTGTGAGTTGTAGACAATAAAGGCTTCTGTGGACACCGGGTGAACCTATAGAAGGTCTTATATCATACTGAACGTCCTGTTATAGCCTACACCCGATCGATCAATCATCTACCAGACTCCATTCAGAAAACAAACATTTTAAAAGTTGTTAGCTTGTTCTCTTGCAGACAGACCCAAGAAAGCATAACTTCAGAGTTTGTATTGATCACCATCATTATGGAGTTATTTCAGCATGATTTTGATCTGTTTATTGCTATTAAATCACAGCTAATACTTGTATAGTCCAGAACAACGAAGGCGTTAGAATCAAAGTCGTCACTGTGGAAGTTCAGGGTGACATGAGTGGTGTTCAAACTGTGTAGAACTGAATATTTAACACGTTGGACGAGTGGTTGGTACTCGTGGACTAACAACTGGAGGTGGTCTACTATCCTGGAAGGGGAGGGGGGAGGGGGGGGGGGTATGCTTTTGCCAGACAGTTTGTCTCACATCCAAACATGTGAAACTAGTGGTCCCAGTAGTTCAAGTGTTGACAGTGGATGACAGGTTTTAAGACGTGTATGTATTTCATTATTCTCCACAGATGTTCAGCAGCTGTTGGTGAGCAAAGAAGAGGTTCCCATTGAGCAGCAGGACTGGAGCTCCAGTCTGGACCAGGAGGACCCAGAACCCCCACACATTAAAGAGGAACTGGAGGAAGTCCGGACCAGTCAGGAGGGAGAGCAGCTTCGAGGGCTGGAGGAGGCTGATATCAAGTTCCCATTTACTCTTGTCCCTGTAAAGAATGAAGAAGATGAAGAGAAGCCTCAGTCCTCAGAGCTGGCTTCACCTGCAGCCTGCAGCTCAACTGAACACATGGAAACAGAAGCTGATGAAGAGGACCGTGGAGGACCAGAACCAGCCAGGAACTCATATTTACAACCAGATTCTGAAGACAAGACTGGAGACTCTTCTGATCCTGAGACTGATGACAGTGCTGATTGGCAGGAGACCAGAGAAACTCAGTCAGGTCTAAAGGCTTTGAAGAATGATGAAGTCCCTGACAGTGTGATGAGGTGTAGTCCTGGTGAGAAACCATTTAGATGCTCTGAGTGTAGGAAAACATTTACAACCTATAAACATCTAAAGAGACACATGAGAATTCATACAGGAGACAAACCTTTCAGTTGCTCAGTTTGTCAGAAATCTTTTACAGAGAGTGGAACTTTACATAGTCACATGATCACTCACAAAGGAGAGTTTAATTTAAGACATAGTCTGCTCACTGATGATAAAACAAACAAGCAGTGAAGCCAAGTTAGTGCCGTGCCACTTGGACCCTGCAGAGAACCAGACTGTCCTTGTCCTTTCTATAAGTATCAATACACATTCTGGTTAGTTGCCTGGCTGAACCAGCCTGTATTCCGAAAAACATCGTTTGGACAGTATTTTTCACTGTTTTCTATTTTTTCTACCTAGAGTACGAGGAGGAACTTTCTCGTTCTAAAGAGGAGAACGAGCGACAGCGGAGACTCTTAGACGCTGTTTTCCTCCCGGAAGTCCGGATTCACAGAGCAGGTTCGTTCATCAACACATCCGGGTTTCTCAGCGTCTACATGACGTCAAGTGTTTCAACATGATTTATACAACAGGTAGTTCCGACCGGTCCCAACCGAGCAATTTGATTGGACAAGAGACGTTCCATGAGTGCTGATATACAGTATAACAGCACTGCGACTTTTTACAGACATAATCACTCCGCTGTACGGGCGTTCTAATAACCGTTATTAGCTAACTTTACATCAGCTGTTAAATAGCCTATCTTAGATTGTGGCAAACTTTGCACGGTAAAGATGGACATATTTCCAAAAATAACATTTGATTTGAACTGTGAATGGTCATCATCAGACTCGGAGGAGGACGAAGGGAAGGAAAGAGGCCTGGATACATCAGCGCAAACCAGGTGTGCTGATGTGACATCAGCCGACCTCGACAACTTAGAGAAGAGCAAAAATGAAGCTAACACTGTAAGGCAGACAACCTGGGCTCTGAACTGCCTTCAGACCTGGATTAATCTAAAAAATATCCAGGTCAACTTTCAGTCGATTAAGAAGACCGAGCTGAACACGGTGTTGAGGCAGTTTTATGGATCGATCCGGACAACTAAAGGGGAGCTCTACAGCATCAGCAGCTACCTTGGACTTCGGGCTGGATTAAATCGATACATCAACGAACCTCCAGTTAGCCGTTTGTGGAATTTGATGCAGGACCCAGAGTTTACATCAGCTAATAATGTTTTCAAAGGAGTCGTCACAGAGATCAGAAGGGCAGGGAAGGACAGAACAACACATCACCCCCCGATCTCACCTGAAGACCAGCGCATCTTAAAATATGCGGCAGCGCTGAGTCCAGACAATCCTCAGGGTTTACTGAACAAGGTCTGGTATGACATCCAGTTGCACTTTGGACGCAGGGGCAAAGAGGGGAATCGGGACCTCAAACCTGACTCATTCATACTGAAAAGTGACGACAACGGAGCAAAATATTTCACAATGTCGTTCAATGAGGAAACAAAAAATCATAAAGACCAGCTGGAGAGAGACAACCGGAGGGGCGCTATGTACGAGGAGCGAGGAAATGCGCTCTGCCCGGTAGCGTCGCTCGCAAAATATTTAAAGAGAATTCCACCTGGTGCAAAGGCCCTGTATCTGCAGCCGAGGAGGGGGACAGTGGAGACAGACGGCTTCTGGTTTACCGCCGTTCCCCTGGGAGTCAACCAGCTGGCACAGATGTTACCCAGGATGTGCAAGGAGGCGGGGACACACACGTCTTACACCAACCACAGCCTGAGAGCCACTGCCATACAGAAACTGTCTGATGCGGGACTCGAGGCGAGGGAGATCATGGCAGTGAGTGGGCATAGGTGAGATGCTTTATACATTTTGACACTGTGTCGCAGAACATAAAATACATATCTAAACAAAAACTTTTTTCGTAGGTCTGAAAGCTCACTAAAAAGCTACTGGAGACCATCTATGGAGAGCCGGAAACGCTGGAGCAACGTGCTGTCTGATCCAGCTGTTAACTCACCAGAAACACACATCATGCCACCAAAGCGTCTGTCAACAGACTCATATCTCAGTGGTTGCACAATAAATGGAAACATTCAGATAAATGTAAATGATACAAAGTAGCGGCGGACACAGAGCAGAGCCTATCGCTCTGACACAGAGTAGCGAGCTTGTGTCTAGGAATGTTTATGTACTGTATATGTGTTGCCTGGCAACAGCCTTGTCTCCCTTCAGTTGCGGAACTATTTGTGTTGGCGGAGCCGAATAAATGATTACTAAACAAACAAATCATAATCTCTTGTTTCTTATTACTGTTAACTAATAAAATGTGCTCGTAGCACTGTTGTATAAAAGCAATATCACACTCGAGGTCGTGCTGATATACAGTACAACAGCACGACCTCGAGTGTGATATTGCTTAAATAACATACAGATTATTCGTGTTCTTCACTTGAACAGTGTCGGCATACCGTTTGAAGTCAAATCGACGTCCATTGCGTTCGACTAACCGGCCTAATCCGACTAACATGCTACAGCTGACAACAACTGGCTTTGTTTTACTCTGCAGCAACTTTCCGGGTAAAAGCTGTGTGAGTTGTAGACATTATCAGCTTTTCAGCCATTGGTTGTATGCTACTTTAACAATGCATTGTGGGAGTCCACTATATTTTTTCATCCTTAATAAATACAATAACTTATATGAAACTCCATGTTCTGACATCATGGATTTCTACCATGGTATCGTTTCCATGAGTGTATCGAGACATTTAGGCCGAGTATCATATGAAAGTCACAGTTTTGGTATCGTGACATCACTAGAGGGAACCAGATTGGTTTCATCCTCCGTGGATCTGTTGCTGGGTGTTCAGACTGACTGGTATGCAGTTTCTATGAATATTGTCATGTGACTACGGATGACCTCATAACAGCTGGTTCATTGTATTTTTACAGTTTGTGTCCGTCTGTCGTTCTTCCTGTTTGGTAACTGTACACAGGGACTGTAACACTGAATGATGGCAGGAAAACTAGAGTACGTACAGTTGACTGATTGTTGAGCTGTTTTACTGAAACGTCTCTGTGTGTGTGTTTTCCTGCAGACGTCCAGCAGCTGTTGGTGAGCAAAGAAGAGGTTCCTATTGAGCAGCAGGACTGGAGCTCCAGTCTGAACCAGGAGGACCCTGAACCCCCACACATTAAAGAGGAACTGAAGGAAGTCCGGACCAGTCAGGAGGGAGAGCAGCTTCGAGGGCTGGAGGAGGCTGATATCAAGTTCCCTTTGCCTCTTGTCCCTGTAAAGAGTGAAGAAGATGAAGAGAAGCCTCAGTCCTCAGGGCTGCCTTCACCTGCAGCCTGCAGCTCAACTGAACACATGGAAACAGAAGCTGAAGAAGAGGACTGTGGAGGACCAGAACCAGCCAGGAACTCATATTTACAACCAGCTTCTGAAGACAAGACTGGAGACTCTTCTGATCCTGAGACTGATGACAGTGCTGATTGGCAGGAGACCAGAGAAACTCAGTCAGGTCTAAAGGCTTTGAAGAATGATGAAGTCCCTGACAGTGTGATGAGGTGTAGTCCTGGTGAGAAACCATTTAGATGCTCTGAGTGTAGGAAAACATTTACAACCTATAAACATCGAAAGAGACACATGAGAATGCACACAGGAGACAAACCTTTCAGTTGCTCAGTTTGTAAAAAATATTTTCCACGGAAAAAACATTTACAGGTACACATGACAATTCACACAGGAGGAAAACCTTTCAGTTGCTCAGTTTGTAAAAAATATTTTCCACGGAAAGCACATTTACAGGTACACATGAGAAGTCACACAGGAGAAAAACCTTTCAGTTGCTCGGTTTGTAAAAAATGTTTTCCACGGAATGAAAACTTACAGTTACACATGAGAATTCACACAGGAGAAAAACCTTTTAGTTGCTCAGTTTGTCAGAAATCTTTTGCTCAGAGTCAAAATTTACAGTTACACATGAGAATTCACACAGGAGAAAAACCTTTTAGTTGCTCAGTTTGTAAGAAGTCTTTTGCTTGGAATCAAAATTTAAAGACACACATGAGAACTCACACAGGAGAAAAACCTTTCAGTTGCTCAGTTTGTAAGAAATCTTTCGCTTTGAAACCAACTTTACAGAACCACATGAGAACTCATACAGGAGAAAAACCTTTCAGCTGCTCAGTTTGTAAGAAATGTTTCAGTGACCGTGGACATCTGAAGAGACACCTGAGAACTCATACAGGAGAGAAACCCTGTCAGCTATTAAGTACGTGAGCCGTCTTTTCCAGAGTTGTTGCACTTAAAGTGTAGGTCAACAGACACCTTTAGTTTTCAACTTCATCTAACTAATACTAAGAAGATTTTTTTTTTTTTCATTTATGGATAAAAAAAAATGTTTTGTGTGTTTTACTGCACTATTTCACTGTTAATTCTTTGTACATGTGCACACACTAAACACCAAAGAAACCCCTTACTGATTTATGACGTATCGCTTTTATTTTGAAGAAGTTGTACCGGAAGTACTTTAACTTGAGCGATGTGGTTACTGTTTTTTTTTTAGGTAGAAATGGAAAACATAATGTGAACAGATTACAACTTAATAAAAGTGTTTTTTTTTAAATAATAATACATATCTAAAGGCACGCTGATAACTTTAAGTCAATAATGTAAATATATCGTGCCATTTTTAACTGCTAAACATTAAGAGGGTTTGTGACAGGACCCTGTGACGACATCGCATAACGTGATAAAACAACAATTACTACAACGGTAAATAATTAAACCTCTATTATATTATCAATAACAAAAGAACAGAAAACAATAAATTAAGCTTTTTTTCATTGCAGCTGAATCTGAATGCAAGCGCGTTCCCGCGGCCGCGGCCGCACACTTCCCATCCAACCGGAGGGGCTCGTCCCCCGGTCAGCAGCACGTCCTTGGCTTAAACACGTAAGTCTTGCCGCCACTAACACGTAGCACACCAGACACCCGCGGGCTGAATCGCCGCAGCCCGTTTACCGACGGCGGCAGCGGGTCCGGGGCACATTGTGGACCCGTCTCCCGTTAGCCAAGGACGCTCATTGAAGCTAGCGTTAGCGTGCTAGCTAGAAATACGACTAGACGGGAGGCGGAGTCGCTGTTAAAAACGGATCAAACCCGAATCCCTCAGGGGGGTCCACATAGTCCAGATAAACCCGAACGGACTCCGTGATCATCCCTTTTGTATGTGTAAAAAAAAAGCGTCTGCGAGACTAATGAAAGCTAATGAAGTTAGCTTACTAGCTTGCCAAAACTTAACTTCGCCATACACTTTTAATTTAAAAAAATCGTCGCAAAGAGATCATGTATGAACACGGACAACATGTGGTTCCTTATTTAACATACTGTGTTTACTGGATTCCCACACAGGGCGCCAGCACTGTTAGCCAGGCTAAATTAGGAAAAGTAGACAGGCAGTAGCCTGGACGCCTCAGCAAAAACCGGGGGGGTCCTATACTGCTGCTTGCGCACGCGTAGTTCGTATTCACCGGGCACGACGTCTCGGCTGCTGAGCTCGTTTGTTCCCCGTTTCTCTCGAAGGCGAACCAGCGCCATGCTAACACGCTAATGCTAACCCCCGATCCGTGTGCTAACCGTGATTTATGTTAATGTCACGTAAACAGTGGCCGCCATTTTTAACCGAGCGATGTTCTCGCTTTAAACGAGTCCGGACCATCTGGAAACGAAATAACATAAAATGCGTTCATTTTCATTATTAAACAAGAGGAAAATAAGTCCAGAGAATCTTTAAACGTTGAGATAAGACGGAACTTTATTAATGCTGAAGGTAATTCTTGTGCCAGGAGTAAAAACAATAACATGAAATGTTGGTTAAATATAAAATAACAATAGAGTAGTATATACAATTAAAGTTTAAGATCCGTATTTAAATTATTTACACACGCATATACATACACATATACTAAAGATAAATGTGTTTTTCTTTAATTCAATCTCAACACAAACAAGAAATCAAAATAACCTAAATTGGGGAGACGGTGCGACAGGAACGCTATCTTATGGTGCGAGGTGTTACCGTCAGCAACTTTCTGTACAAAAAAACCCAAACAGAGATACGTTTTTATTTATTTTATTGCCCATTCCTGTTTATTTTGTTATGTTTTGTAAAAAGTTTTACGTTTTCCATTTCCGGACGAGTACGTTTGTCATCAGGTGAGTTTTTGTCACTTGCATCATTACCTGTCGTTCTAAACATATAAAGAAATACGTTTGTGTCTCCAGTTGCACTTCTTTACAACCCATCCTTCTCGTTTACAGGCTTGGTGTCCGACCCGAGGTGCTGCTCTACAGACCACCTCCATGCTTTGAGGTGCATCGTCTTTGATTAAACAACAAGAAGAGACACTCATTTTACCGCCACGATGCCGCGCCACAAATCAAATCCTGAAAAGCGCAGAAAAAAGGATGCGGAGAGAAAGAAAATAGCTCGAATGGCCGAAACGTTGCAACAGACGGAGAGTCGCAGAAGAAAGGATGCGGAGAGAAAGAAAACGGCTCGCATGACGGAAACGCTGCAACAGACGGAGTGGCGCAGGAAAAAGGACGCAGACAGAAGGAAAAGAGCTCGCGTGACGGAAACGCTCCTACAAACTGAGCGTCGCCGGGCGCTTTATAGGATCAAGAAACGCCAACAGCTGGCAAAAGAGACGCCGGAAGCCGCGCGGCAGCGTAAAGACTTGCACAGACAGGCCATGGCGCAGCGCAGAGCGCAACTAAAGATGGAGGCTGCGGGAAGCAGTGGAGGCTCGCACGGACCAATGATGCCGCTGCAGCGGACGCCCGAAGGTGCAGAACGCCGCCGAGCTCTGCACCGACAGACCATGGCCCGACACCGGGCGCAGCAAACGCCGGAGGCTGCTGAACGTCGGCGAGCTCTGCACCGACAGGCCATGGCGCGGCACCGGGCGCAGCAAACGCCGGAGGCCGCTGAACGCCGCCGCGCTCTGCACAGACGGGCGATGGCGCTGCGAAGAGCACGACAGAAGGCGGAGGCTGCAGGAGGCGGAGGAACCCCGACACGGCACGGAGGTACTCATCATTAACTTGGAAATATTGTTCTACACACAACGTTGTATGACAGCTTTACTTCAGAGATCTTCAACAGGGGGTCCGGGACCCTTAGAGGGTCCGCAGAGTTACTGGTCCCAGTATGATTTAATCCCAAAATATGTCCAAAAATCCACCTTAACATCAAACCAACCCATAATAAGCAAATATAATGTCCTGTTCATCGTATCCATTCATCTTTATAAAGTACTGTTCTAGACTATAGGCTGCACTACACATTATTATTATTATTGGTTGGGTTTTTGTTTACTGCTTTTAGACTGAAATAGAAGAGCTAATATCTTTCAGTAGTTTACATATTTAAACTCAAGAAAATCATTTGCGTGTGACGCTCTGACATTAAACCAGTCAGCATTGAGATTCAGAAATGGAGACAAAACATACCGTAGTGGTCTGTGGTCTCCTAAGGCTCTACGATGGATCATTTCATAGAGAGAGCTAGCTCTGATCCATCTGAACGGACGTGCTTTGACGTGTGTGTATTTCATTATTCTCCACAGATGTCCAGCAGCTGTTGGTGAGAAGAGGGGAGGTTCCCCTGCTGCAGGAGCAGGACTGGAGCGCCGGTCTGGACCAGGAGGACCCTGAACCCCCGCACATTAAAGAGGAACAGGAGGAACTCTGGACCAGTCAGGAGGGAGAGCAGCTTGAAGGGCTGGAGGAGGCTGATTTCAACTTTCCATTCACTCCTGTCGCTGTGAAGAGTGAAGAAGATGAAGCTGAGTCCTCACAGCTTCATCAGAGACGAACTGAGGAGAATTTGAAAACAGAAGCTGATGGAGAGGAAAGTGGAGGACCAGAACCAGCCAGAACCTCAGGTCCAGATGGTCTTTTACAACCTCATGACAAGATTTCACTCTACTCTGAGCCCGAGACTGATGACAGCAGAGACTGGGAGGAGAGTATGGAACCTCAGTCAGGTTTAAACCCTCTGCAAAACAATGAAGCGCCTGAAAATGATACCGAATGCAATGGAAACTATGGCCACAAGGGGCGTCTGCAGAAACACATGAGAATTCAAACAGGGGTGAAACCATTTCTTTGTTCAGTTTGTGGTAAAAGATTTGCACGCCATAGCGTTCTGAGACGGCACTTGACTGTCCACACGGGGGAAAAACCATTCAGTTGTTCGGTTTGTAGTAAAAGATTTGCACACGATTTTAATCTGAGAACGCACTTGACCGTCCACACAGGGGAGAAACCATTCAGCTGCTCAGTTTGTAATAAAAGATTCACACTGAAGCAAAATCTGAGACGGCACTTGACGCTCCACACGGGGGAGAAACCGTTCAGTTGTGTAGTTTGTGGGAAAAAATTTGCACAGAACGGTCATCTGAGACGACACCTGACTGTCCACACGGGGGAGAAACCGTTCAGCTGTTCATATTGTGGTAAAAAATTCACACAGAAGGGCGATCTAGGACGCCACCTGAGCGCCCACACGGGGGAGAAACCGCTCAGCTGTTCCGTTTGCGACAAAAGTTTCACTCGGCTCTGTTACGTCAAAAATCACAAGTGTGCCGGCGAGAGCAGCAGGAATAAATGAAGCTGCGATCTTCTTCCAGCAGGGATGAAGACGAGACTGAACCCAGACTCCACAATGAGCTTCTTCAGCCCAGATGAAGCCACACAGTCATTTAAATTCTGTCAGTTGTCACTGTGGTCATTTGCTGTGTATTCATTGATTACATTTTCATTTTTAAAACTTTTGTGTCCCTTCCGCAACTCTACAGTTTGATTTTACCTTCGTAATACTCTGCTACGTTTTTCACTCCAGTTTAAAGTCATAACTTGTTTTTGCTTTTACTATAGACACCACAGTATCACAGAATAATTTCTGTTTGGATCTGAATCATCGATTGCGTTGGAAGAACTGAATCTCTATAGAATCATAATTTGAAATTATATTTATTGTTTTGAATCCGAGTTAAGTCATCATGGAAAATTCGACTCTATATACTCTCACATGCAGAACTCTTGATTGAATTAAGGGAGATTGATCTTTGAACATTGAACATGCTAGTAGGGCCGAAACACCAGAAATAGTACAGGAAGGAATGTGAGGCCGATCCTGATCCAGGCCACCGTACGCCACAATACTGTGGCTACTTTAACTGTACCTGCCAGGTAAATCCTTCCAGTGGGGGAAAGCACATTTATGTACTTAAAGGGCTAGACCAGTGTTACTACATGTTACGTGACTGAACTAGTAAAACGTTTTATCAGATATTCAGTAGGAAGTTTTCTGCAGGGAAAGGAAGGTAGTTCTACAGAGTCCAAAGGAAAGTGGGAGAAATGAGATGTGCAGCAAAAAAAGAGGAGACGGTTATTTCAAGAATCAGATTTGGACACACTGGTCTTTTTATAATAGGCACGCTTAATACAGGCAGATACTGTGGCCAAGAGGAGACCATCGAGCGTGTCTTCATACACTGAGAGGTATGAGGAAGGAAGGAGACAACTGAGAGAACGATTCACAAATGAAAAAGTACAATTTGATTTAATGGATATTTGACAAAGTAAAAAAAAGTGCTAAATTAAATTGCATTTTCTCAGGGTAACTAATTTGTTTGGAAAGATATGGGTTATTATTATGAATGGTTTATTTTGTTTTTTAAATGCATTTTATTGTATTAATGTATTGTGTTGTATTTATATAAGGTTATTTCATCCACACTCCATACCAGTTGGTGGCGGTAATGCACCAAAAAGTTGTTTGCCAACCGACAGAAAGTAGAAAGTAAAAGAAGTTTTCTGAAGGAACGAGGTCGAGGCTGGAGTACCGGACTTGTTCCAGAAGGGGGCAGCACTGCAACACAATAAACGAGAAGAAGAGGAAGCCGTCGCTTCCGGTGCTGCCGTCCTCCCCGCTGCGTCGCAGTTGGACCGGGATGGCGGAGAGCAGCTCCAAGCGTTCCGCTGAAGGCGACCCTGCTCCGTTTCTCCTCCCCCCGAAGAAGAACAAGCGCTCCTCGGCCAAGAAGGCCTCCGACAAGGAGCGAGACAAGACCCGCATCAACATCGGCCTGGCGTTCCCCCGGTGGAGAGCGCTCCGCTCGGCCAAAGGGCTCCAGCTGGACTCGGAGCTGGCTGTCCTCCTGCTCGATGCGTGAGTAAACGGCGGGTGGGGGGTATTAACTGTCTTGTTGTCATGGGTGACCGACTGCAGTAACCATGGCTACCAGTCTCCAGTAGGCTAACCGGTAGCTGCCGATGCTAGCCTCACCAGCTAACGGCGGCTCCGTTGTGTCCTGTTGGTTTGTAAACGTCACTCCGCGTCACTCACAGCAGCGTCACGGTTTAACGTCCTTCTTCTAAAAACATACTAATGTCCAGCTAGCGGCAGGCTAAGCTAACGTGCTAACCAGCTAGCATTGTAGCAGGCCCGTTAGAACAGAAGGATGCTAGCTCGAGGCTGCATGTTACATGCAGCAGGAAGTGACTGCAGCTTCAGTTAGAACTACAACCAGTGTTAGAACTACAACCAGTGAAGAAGTCGAGTTAAAAGCACGTTCTCTTCAGTTGAACAAGAGTGTCATGTTCACTTTCAGACACATTAAAGCTGCATGCTTAGAACCTGATCATGTGAATGTCTGAAAGTGATTTCGTACCTCATTAATATGTATTGATTCCAGCTAAATGAGGATTGTGTCTATAAAAGAACAATCAAAGGCCTAACGACGTCACTGGTCTGTGGTCCCCTTTCAGCTATGAGAAGGGCCCCTGGACCCCGGGGAGGACGCCTCGCCTGGGGGTTAGACCACCGGAGGTCTCGGATCCGGGTCGGTAAGGACTGTGGGTGGAACTTTCTGCTGGTCTTTGTTTAGTTGACAGGAAGTCATCACATGACGTTGTCCTTGTGTCCTCCCAGAGTCCCAGAGGGAGAGACGGAGCTTGACGAGGACCGGGTCAACACCCTGGAGAACTGTGTGTACGTGGGGACGTCTGATTGGCTGGTTTCTTTAGATTTTTTTTCCCTTTTTCTAATCGAAGCTTTGTCTTCGTGTCCGACAGCATCGAGTCGGCGTCCGAGCCTGAAAGTGTCCCAGAAGACGGCTGTGACGAGGACGACGCCCCCGCTGTCCGTCTGCGGTACTGATTTCACCCCGTTGGTTTTTACTTGATTTAATCATCTCTCATGTCTTATTTAAAATAATATTATTAATCCACCGGGTCTCTGTAGACCTTGGGGGTCCCTCCACCGGGTCTCTGTAGACCTTGGGGGTATGTTGATGTCTGTCGTCTGCTCCTCCAGTCTGGGAGTCGTGGACTCGAGGCGACGCCTGGACCGCCTACGCGTCATTGCAGCCGAAGAAACGGTCCACGACCTCCCCGAGAGTCTCGGACCGGAGAAGCCGCCGCCCTCGGAGCCGCACACCATCATGAGCGAGGACGACATTGTGGGCTCGCGTGCGTCCATCGTCTACGAGGAGAGTCTCCGTCAGCTGACCGCGCTGCTGCAGCTTCCTGTCACACGGTGTCGCCACAGGAAGTCCACCGGACTGATGTGTCTCAGCCCGCCCCCCTTTGAGTGTCTCATCCAACAGCGGGGTTCTGCCTTCGTGGTTGAATGGGTAACCGTCCTCCCTCACTAGTGGACCAGTCCGTCTTTCTCCAGCCTCTAACTGTCCCGTCCTGTCCAGGTCTGTTCTCATGGTCATGTGGTCTGGAGCTGGACCTCACAGCCCACCTTCAAGTTCGGGATGCTGGCGGGCGACTTCATGCTCGGGACCAACATCCTGCTGAGCGGGAACAACTACAGCAAGGTGGCGCTCCTGTTCCGCTTCATGAACATGGGCGTCGTCAGTCCGGCCACCTTCGCCAAGATCCAGGACACGTACTGCGTGGACCACATCAGGGACTTCTGGATGGAGAGGAGGTCTGAGGCGGTTCAGCGGCTACAGGGCAAGGACGTAGTGGTCCTAGGTGAGTCCACGTCGTCACCACCAGGGTCAACACAGCTGATGGACGACGAGTTCTAATTCACACTTGTTCTTTGTTTCTAGGAGGCCGGAGGACCGACCCCGCAGGTAGAACCAGACATGTGAAGCTCAACATCTAGAAAATCAGAACGGCTAAAAGCTGGTTCACCACAGCTGGAGGAACCAGAATCAAGTATTGATCTGTGATTTAATATCAATAACCAGATGAAAAGGATGCTGAAATAACTCCATCATGATGGTGATCAGTAAAAAGTGCTGAGTCATGCTTTGTTAGGTCTGTCTGCAAGACCACAAGATAACTACTGTTAAAACGCTGGTTTTCTGAATGGAGTCTGGTTGATGGGTGCTAGGCTACGCTAACATTGTAGCTGCTCCATCAACACTCCATATAAGGTCATCTAGACATAAATACAGCAGAGACCTTGTTGTTTGGACCACAGACAGTCTCTGGTTCCTCCACATAGTCTGGTCTGGTCTCTGGACTCATGTGAGCTACTATCTAGACCTCTGGGGGACCACAGACAGTCTCTGGTTCCTCCACATAGTCTGGTCTAGTCTCTGGACTCATGTGAACTACTATCTAGACCTTTTTGGGAAGACCCAAGAGACAACATCTGGTTCGTCCATTTAGGATTCAGCGACGTCAGGAGGACGTTCTCAACGCTGATTGGCTTTTAGAGTCACCAGAGTTGGGATCCGCCCACGTTGAGTCCACAAACCTCTGAGTGACGTCACGGAGACGACGTCCACGTTTTAAAGTTGACTCACCTCAACCCCGCAGGTCCGGAGTCTCAGTGCTGCAGCTACTCTGCCATGGCAGAGTCCACCAAGCAGGTCCTCAACGTGGTGACGCTGGACAGGAGACGGACGGGCCGGTCCCGGTCTGTCATGGAGAGGGATGCCTTCATCCAGACCGTGGAGGACCTGTACCCCCACATCCAGCTGGTGGAGTTCTGCACCGATGCTCAAGACCAGATCGGAGCCCTGATGAGTGAGTCCACATGCCGCCGTCGCTGGTTGAGTGTAGTTTATCGAGCGTGTCCAAGTGACGTGTCCCCTGTCCAGACCCGGAGATGGGCCGCTACAGAGACCTGGGCATGAGACACAGTCTGGACCCGTGGGGGGGCGCCACCCGGCTGGCCAGGAGGATCTCGGCAGTAAGTATTCGGCTCTCGCCCGGCAGGTGTGTTTTCCTCCGAGTCTAACCGCCGTAATGTTTGTTGTGATGTCGTCCCAAGGCTGCACGGGTCAGAGGTCACGCCGTCCTCCTCCACTGGCTGAAGGACATCGTCAACCATTTCTGGTGGTGCTGCAAGAAGGCCGACACGGAGCGAGACTTCCTGGTAATCAACGCTTTCTGTCGTGGGCTGGTCAATCACTTCTCATGGAAGGGGGTCAGGGGTCAGTGAGGGTCAATACCTGGGATACCTGGACCCTCCTCTTTCTTCTTCACAATCAAATAGGAGTTTATAAGTATTCTCATACATTTTCTCATACAAGGAACTGGTGTTCAGTGCACACGATATTTACGATGAATAAACGGTAAACGCCGAAGTCATTATTGAATATTGAGTTATTCCGCTCCGCCGTTTAATTATCTGATGAAACTGAATATTCCAGCGAGGCCGTCTGAATTCATATATCAGGATATCCTTGCCTGACCCGGGTTCACCCTGGTCCCTCTTCCCGTCAGGCTCTCTGGGTTGGAATCCTCCACCACGTCTGCGGGGGTCACACCTGGACGACGGGACGCTGCCATCATGAACATCTGGAGGACTTCGAGAACAAAGAGCCGGTCCGAGAAACCACGCAGGCTCACACGGCGCTGCTGGAGGTGCTGCAGGACGCTCGCTGGCTGAAGGACGTCCACAAGTACTTGACCTTCAGGTAGTCGAGTCGCGGCCGCCGCCACACCTGAACCGCTGAGGAGCCACCGCTTAAGACCAGGTGTCTTCCGTGTCCTCGCAGGTCTACGGGCGACCTGGAGGCATTCCACCGCCACATCCGGATGTACGCCGGTGGGCGCTTCGCATCGGCACCTGCAGACTACGAAGCCCGAGTTCTGCTGGCTGCCCTCGACTACAACTTCCACCTGAACAGAGCCGCGGCCCTGACGGAGGACGGCAGGAAGACGTGAGTATGTTTTCACAAATTTCATAAAACATGCAGGACGGATCCGTGTCCTTCACGTACAGCAGCTAAAACGGTTGGATGTTTCAGATTCAGAAGACTTTACGTAAAACACACCCGCCGGTGGACTTTATACACCGTCAAGACCCCGAAAACGTACGGCTACATCAGGGAGCTGCAGGCCCGCATCGTGGGGAAGAGACTGTCCTCGAGTCTGGGGGGGTCCACTACCAGGACCCAGCACCCAGACCATCCCCGAAGGCCTTGTCCACTACCCCCCGATCCCCCGCCACCCACGGCAAGAGGTGTTGGTAAGGAAAGCTTTTATTTTGAAAGTATATGGATGACCCTTCACTTCCAGCTGGTCCATCTCCATTGCTTGCTAGTTAGCTGCTAACTTGTCCATCTCCATTGCTGGCTAGTTAGCTGCTAACTTGTCCATCTCCATTGCTTGCTAGTTAGCTGCTAACTTGTCCATCTCCATAGCTGGCTAGTTAGCTGCTAGCTTGTCCATCTCCATTGCTTGCTAGTTAGCTGCTAGCTTGTCCATCTCCATTGCTTGCTAGTTAGCTGCTAGCTTGTCCATCTCCATTGCTTGCTAGTTAGCTGCTAGCTTGTCCATCTCCATTGCTTGCTAGTTAGCTGCTAGCTTGTCCATTACTTAAAAACTGATAGATGAATTCGGACTAAAGTTAGTGGGTTTATTTAACGTCTGTGTTTCAGTTTTACCTTCAGATGTACAAAAAGTGATTGTTGGTGAAGAAGCGCGGCAGAACTGGACCTCCAGTCTGGACCAGCAGGACCCGGAGCCCCCCCACATTAAAGAGGAACAGGAGGAACTCTGGACCAACTTCCTGTTCACTGCTGTGAAGAGTGAAGATGATGAAGAGGAACCTCAGTCCTCACAGACTGGACACATGGAACCAGAAGCTGGAGAGGACTGTGGAGGACCAGGATCAGGCAGGAAACCAGATCCAGATGGACATCCGGAACCAGATGACAATAGTGGAGACTCTTCAGAGACTGAGACTGTTGACAGTGAGGAGGACTGGGAGGAGACCAGGGAACCTCCGTCAGGTTTAGACTCTCTGAATAACGAGGAAGTTCCCATTGGTGCTGGTGAGAAACCGTTCGGCTGCTCCGAGTGTGGGAGAAGATTTGGCCTCAAAGGAAACCTGAAGACGCACATGAGATGTCACACGGGGGAGAAACCGTTCAGCTGCTCCCTCTGTAAGAAGTCTTTCACACAGAGTGGAAGTTTACAGAGACACATGAGAATCCACACGGGAGAGAAACCATTCAGCTGCTCCGTCTGCAGGAAAAGTTTTACACAACCAGGAAGTCTGTCGCACCACATGGCGATCCACACGAGAGAAACTATCAAATTACAATGTTTGTAAGAAAAGATCTGCTCAGTCTGGACAATAATCGAATGTTATGATTTTAAAAATAATCCATGATCTTTGAAATGTTTTATATACATATTTTATAAACATATTTTTACAAGGTTGTGTGATTTTGAAAACCACCTGTGCATTTGTCATTGAGGGTCTCTGTAAGGACTAAACGGCCTTCAGAGGTTTGTTCTACCAGGAACTTTGTTTGTACTTCTGTCTCACTAAAACGCAGAGATCTCCACCTCCAGTGACCGCAGGCCGTTTATTCACGTCACTGATGCAGATACACCAGGGAGGAGGCGGGGCTTCCCTCCACGTAGACCTCAACCAGGTAGGAGACCCCCAACCAGACCTCCTCCACGTAGACCCCCAACCAGACCTCCTCCACGTAGACGCCCAACCAGGCCTCCTCCACGTAGACCCCCAACCAGGTCTCCTCCACGTAGACCCCAAACCAGGTCTCCTCCACGTAGACTCCCAACCAGGTCTCCTCCACGTAGACCCCCAACCAGGTCTCCTCCACGTAGACTCCCAACCAGCTCTCCACCGTCACGGCTGAAATCACCACCAGTGCTGCTTTGTACATGTTGAAGTCCCAGATCCACCAGGAACCCAGACCCTGTCCTGTCTGGGTTCATGACATCATCATGACATCATCCTGAGCTGGATTCACTGGATCCAGCAGGACCCACGTGGGCTGGTTCACCACAGCTGGAGGAACCAGAATAAAGTATTGATCTGTGAGTTAATATCAATAACCAGATGTTAGGTTTGTCTGCAAGACCACAATAGATGATGTAATACATCTGATTTATTATATTCCAGACATCCTTCTGTCCGGCAGCTTTCAGGCCAGAAGAACGGATCCAGCAGGTCCGGGGTCTACCCTGGGACCCCTACCAAGCCTGTAAACCCCCCAAAGGGAGGCCTTCAGGAGGGTCCTGATAAGAGACCCGAACCACCTCAGCTGCCCCCCTTTTGACACGGAGCAGGGTCCAGTTCCCTCCGGATGTCTGAGATTTTAGATTATTTCATTCTTTCATAAAACAAACGGAGACGAAGGAACCTTTATAGATTTATTTATCTCTAGAATAAAATAACAGGATTGAAGTTACAGAATGAAACACATGAAATGAAACATCACCAGACATTTGAGTTTATAATCTAACAGTTTAAAAAAATGGATTTGTCAAAGTTCAAAATTAAAACAGTTATTTTGTTATGAAATGCATCAGAACCAGGGCTTCACATTAACACTGGGCCACTCCCACTTGTTGAATTTTAAACATATTTTGAATTGTAGTCTCCTCGTGAACGCTGGAAACCATGGAAACGAGACCGTTGTGTTTTCATGAAAAAGGAGCTTCACATTTAAAAGGTTGTAAATCTAGTTCACGTTAGTTTTAACATGCGTCTTACTGTGAAGCCGATCACAGCGATCAGTCCACAGTAACGTTACTACCTCAGGATCAATGCTTTTTATTCAAATGTAAGCAGACAAACCTCATATTAACTACTTTTTATTCACGGAACTGAATGTGCCACGATAATCAAAATGGTATTTCCAATTAAGATATTTCAGCGCTGTTTTATTTTATTAAGATATGTGGATGTCCAGATGAGTTCAGTTGTGTTATTTATTCAGCTTGTGACGACTGACTTGCTAACACGGATTAAACGCACTGATGGTTTTTAACAAGCGACTTCTTATTGAACCCTTTACTACAAACGCCACATTTATACAGCTTCTCGCCGGTGTGGATGGTCATGTGCTCCGTCAGATGGACATTTTGTTTAAAGCCTTTGCCGCAGACGGAGCAGCTGAACGGTTTCTCTCCCGTGTGAATCCTCATGTGTGTTTTCAGGTTGCCCTTTAGGCTAAATGTCTTACTGCACTCGCTGCACCTGAACGCCTCCTTGGCAGCGGCTGGTTTCTCGCCGTGACTCTGACGCAGCCGCGACGACTCGCCGACGCACTTGTGCGTTTTGAGCTGCGTGTACCAGGTGAACCGTTTGTCGCACGCGCCGCAGCCGAAGCGTTTCTCCTCCGTGTGCACCGACATGTGCAGCGTCATGCGTCGCTTGTGCGCGAACCTTTTGTTGCAGAAGGGGCAGCCGAACGGTTTCTCCCCCGTGTGGATCCTCATGTGCAGCTGCAGAGTTCCCTTCTGGCTGAAGCTTTTGTCGCAGAACGAGCATCCGAATGGTTTCTCTCCCGTGTGAATTCTCATGTGAGCCAAGATGTTTCCGCTGCAGCTGAAGCGTTTCTGACACACAGAGCAGCTGAACGGTTTCTCTCCCGTGTGAGTTCTCATGTGGCTCATCAGATGGTCCCGGCGGCAGAACGCTCTCCCGCACTCGGAGCAGCCGAACGACTCTTTCTCTGCGTTACATGTCTCATCGCTGACAGAGTCATCGGAGTTTAAACCCGACTGAGGCTCTCTGGTCTCCTTCCAACCACCATCTCTGTCATCGTTCTCGGGGTCTGCAGGTTTATCGCTGGTTTCTGGTTGGACACGTCCTCGGGGATCTGAGTTCCCTGCCGGTTCCGACCCCGTGCGACCGTTGATCGGGTCGCTTGCGTCGCAGTTTGGCGTTTTCTTTCCCGTGTGGATCCTCATGTGTCGGCTCACATCGCCACTATATCTGAAAGACTTCTTACAGACGGAGCAGCTGAACGGTTTCTCTCCCGTGTGAAGCCTCATGTGACTAATCGAGTTTCCCTTCTGAGAGAATCGTTTACCACAAAAAGAGCAAGCAAACGGTTTCTCCCCCGTGTGAATCCTCATGTGTGCGCTGAGATGCGGCTTGCGGCCGAATCGTTGGCCGCATTCGGAGCAGCTGAACGACCGCTCGACGGGATTACAGTTGACTTTCTGGTTCTTCAGAGAGTCTGAACCCGGCTGAGGGTCTCGGGTCTCGTCCCAGTCACCGTCACTGACTTCAGTCTCTGAAGACTCTCCGGCCTTCTCATCAGGTTCTGGAGGTCCATCCGGATCTGGATTTCTGTGTGGTCCTGGTCCTCCACAGTCCTCTCCAGCAGCTTCTGGTTCCATGTGTCCAGTCTGTGAGGACTGAGGTTCCTCTTCATCATCTTCACTCTTCACAGGAGTGAACGGGAACTTGGTGACATCAGCCTCCTCCAGCCCTTCAAGCTGCTCCCCCTCCTGATTGGTCCAGAGTTCCTCCTGTTCCTCTTTAATGTGGGGGGGCTCCGGGTCCTGCTGGTCCAGACCGGAGCTCCAGTCCTGCTGCTCTTCTTCACCGACGATCACTTTTCTTACATCTGAAGGTAAAACTGAAGGAGAGACAGATGGCGGTTAAATAAAGCCACTAACTTTTCTCTGAGGAGTTTCATGTATTTGTACATTACATGGAGGAAAGTACTGAAGTACATGTACTCAAGTACTCGAGGGGAACTGTTGAGGTGTTTTGAAGTCTGGTTGTATGTATGTTGTTGGTTCAGTGTCACAGCTACAGTAGATGCAGACAAAAATGCTGCTGTGGACACATTTAGGATCATTTCAACTGATTATCTCCTGGAGGAGGTGAGATGGAGGAGGTGCGAGGAGGTGAGATGGAGGAGGTGCATGAAGAAGATGGGTGTTACCAACGAGGTTCCTGATGCTGATTTTTGAAAAGATGCAGAATACTATTACAAGTATTATTATTATTAGAAGTATTTAGATTTCTTCACGTGGCGACGTCGTAACAGAATCTGTGTGACTCTTTTGGTAATATATATATATATATATATATATATATATATTATGTTATTTATTAGAACCAGCAGACAAACGGATCACATGTTGAGTTACTTTATGACACATTAAATACTTTTATTACCAGTAGACTTAAAAGTCGTTTGGATGTTTACTTCAGGTGCAGAAAGGAGGGTAGGAATTATCAGCACTATTTTCTTACGTACATGCAGTTCTGATACGATAATTTAATCAGTAATAAGCCTCATATTTTAATGAGTCATATCTGAATCTGCAGCGTCTCTGTGGCGGGTAAATGTGGTACTGCGATGTGTTTTCCTCCGAGGTACAAGTACACAGTAGGTTGTATCTTTGTTATAGTAACATAACTCATACTTTTATCTCATCATTATCTACAGGAAGTAAAGGTGTAACGTGATTAAACAGACTTCACTTTACTCTCCTTACCCAGGTCACAGTCTGTTACCGTGGCAACGCTATTACGCCGCTATGACGCGTTAATGTCCGTCTACTCTGTTAGCTTCAGGAGCTAGCTGCGGCTAACGAGCCGTGTATGTATGAATGCGTTAGCTCGACGTTAGCTTAGCCTCGCTAGCGGAGAAACACGAACCTTCTGCTCGCGGCTTCGCCTCCGGGTGTTTCCGGTCGTCGGAGCCGTTAGAGGCGTCCTCGTGCCGGTCCATCACCGACTAACCGACTAAATCATCCGGTTTCTGCCCGTTATTTGGATTCAAATGACGGCTGACTGCTGCCGTTCCGAAGCTCGATTAAAAAAAATGTGGATCACTTCCGGGGGACGGATTTAAAGAACACACACACACACCGACATGTATGTAAATATATATAAATACATGTGTGTGTGTATATATATATATATATATATATATGTGTATATATATATATATATATATATATATATATATATATATATATATATATATATATATATATATATATATATATATATATATGTGTGTATATATATTATTATTTATACTTGATGTAAAAGAATACAAAATAAAATAAAAAATGTATACTTGATGTGACAATCCTAATCCATCTACTTCTGATATTATTAACATAATCACTTGTTTTCTTTAGGGCGATGTTATATCGTATTGCTTGTGTTTTTTTCCTCTACGAGCTGTTGTATGTTCAATAAATACATTTAAAAAATGACAATTCATGACCTACACGTTAGTGTAACATATGTACAGGAATAAGAAGATGCCGTTGGATCACAACATCTACCTCAACGCGTTAGTAACACTTAATGATTTCAAATCGTTTTAATGTTCCGGTCTTTTTATTTTGGGAAGTCCTAGATAAACCGGAAGCGCTCCCCCTCCGTTGTGGCTAACTTTACAGAGAAACAAGATGGCGTCTGAAAGAAAGGCTTCGCTCTTTCCTCGATAAAACATCTTGACAGCACTGATCCACCGAGCCTCCGTAGTCCGGATCCAGGTCCTCGAACGGGCTTTTACTCTGAAGGTCTCACCTCTGACTCAAATGTGTAAAGTCCAAATGCTGAGAGCGTTGGTGGAGCAGCGCCTCACTGCGGCTGCGCAGGAGATATTCGGGCTGTTTGAAAGAACGCTAGCGGAGTGCGAGGAGGAACTTTGTGGTTCTAAAGAGGAGAACCAGCGACTCCGGAGGCTCCTGGACGCTGGTCTAGACCCGCAGATTCGGTCCCGAACAGCAGGTCGGTTCACGTCTCTTCTTCTTCTTCTTCTTCTTCTTCTTCTTCTTCTTCTTCTTCTTCTTCTTCTACTTCTACTTCTACTTCTTGTTCTTCTTGTTCTTCTTGTTCTACTTCTACTTGTTCTACTTCTACTTGTTCTACTTCTTCTTCTACCTCTACTTGTTCTACTTCTTCTTCTTCTACTTCTGTTTAAAAAGCTGAATATTTACACGATATTTGAATGAAATATGAGACAAATAAATCTTACATTTGGCTTCAATGTGTGTTTCTTGTTTCCTGTAGACATCCAGCAGCTGTTGGAGGTTAAAGAAGAGGGTCCCAGTCTGGAACAGCAGGACCCGGAGGCCCCCCACATTAAAGAGGAACTGGAGGAGGCTGATGTCACCAAGTTCCCGTTCACTCCTGTGAAGAGTGAAGATGATGAAGAGGAACCTCAGTCCTCACAGCTTCATCAGAGACACACTGGACACGTGGAACCAGAAGCTGCTGGAGAGGACTGTGGAGGACCAGGACCACACAGGGACTCTGATCCAGGACCACACAGGGACTCTGATCCAGAGACTGATGACAGTAATGGCTGGAAGGAGACCAAAGAACCTCCGCCAGGTTTAGACTCTCTGAATAATGAAGAAGTTCCTATCAGTGATGGTGAGAAACCATTTAGCTGCTCTGACTGTGGGAAAAGATTTCGCCTCAAAAAAAGTCTGAAGAAACACATGAAAATCCACACAGGAGAGAAACTGTTCAGCTGCTCCGTTTGTGACAAATCTTTTACTTGGAGTGGAGATTTACAGAAGCACATAAGAATCCACACAGGAGAGAGACCATTCAGCTGCTCCGTCTGTAAGAAGTCGTTTGTACGGAGTGGACATCTACAGAGACATGTGAGAATCCACACGGGAGAGAAACCATTCAGCTGCTCTGAGTGCGGCAAAGGTTTCGGTGAAAATGGACATCTGACGAGACACATGAGATCTCATTCGGGAGAGAAACCATTCAACTGCTCTGTCTGTAAGAAATCCTTTTCCCGGAGTGGAGATGTTCAGATACACATGAGGATCCACACAGGAGAGAAACCGTTCGGCTGCTCACTCTGTGGGAAAAAGTTTGCAGTAAGAGCGAATATGACGAACCACATGGCGATCCACACGGGGGAGAAACGGTTCGGTTGCCGCGTTTGTAGGAGGAAATTTACCCGGCGCCGACAGATCAAAGAACATCAATGTGTCGGTCATCAGACTGAGGAGATCAGAGAGGCGGAGCCTCTGAGGGAAACGGAAGCTGGTGGAGAGGACTGTGGAGGACCAGACCCAGACCAGAACTGGGATCGAGAGACTGGAGACTCTTCTGGACCAGAGAATGATGACAATAAGGAATGTTCAACTTTATTGCAACTTTAGGATCATCCAACCTCAGCATGAGCAGCAGTGAGCTGCTGTGAATCCAGCGTGACAGTAAATCTTTGTTGATCTTCGAGCCTCACAGCGGGGGGGGGGAGGAGGGGGGGGGGGGGGGGGAGATGGCGGAGGCTGAAACCGGTTTTCCGTCGGTGGAATCCTGAAGACACGTAATCAAACTCATACGGAGCTGCATTTCTACAGCGCTTTTCTAGTCTTTTTAACACTTCAAGGTGCTTTACACTACATTCAGTCTACATTTCCTCATCCACACACATACACGGCGGAGGGGGATATTTGGGGTCCAGTATCTTGCCCAAGGACACTTCGGCATGCACACTGGAGGAGGAGCCGAAAAACATTTCAGTTCATATTGTTTTGAATCTTTCACTGGAAGGGAAATTCACCACACGAGAATGCAGGAGAGAAAACATTCAGTACTCAGTGTGTTATGAAAGATTTATAAAAACCACACATCTGACATCACACAACTACTCCGCTGCAGCGCTTGTAAAAGAAACCCCAATAACGTGTTTGTCGTCCTTCAGAGCCGTGTGGATTTAACCGACACTACTCTTCATATATGGCTATTTTACAACTATCGTGTCCTTTTTCTGATTCATATAAATGCTGTTGGTAAACTTGATTTGTTATTTGATTTTCTGATGATACTCGTCTGTTATTGTTTCCCTTTTGTAATGTTCTATGTGCCAACACGCTGACCTCTCTTTACCTCTTATCTGTATTTGATGTCAACAGGATGCAAATTAGTGAATTTGTTTTTCAAAATTGTCCACAAAAAGTTATTTTTGCCTTTTATTGTTGTTCCCCTTGTTTAAATCAGCCTCAGTCAAGTTTCTATAAGTATACAGGTCCATAATGGTGAACAACGTTCATCAGCTCTCAGGTCAGAGGTCAGATCATCTTAGAACTGTTGTTTAGTTCAGGTTTCATCTCTTATTTTCTGGTTTATTTTGTGTGATTCTTCTTACAGGATAAAATAAAGTTGTGGACTAGTTCACCATCTCATGTGCTGAAGGTGCTGCAGACCTGTAGGTGATGGAGGTTGGTGGGATTAAGCTGCTTATAGGTGGATACAGGTGAGGGTCTGATCAGCTCTGTCCTATTTAACAATTTGTGAAAAGAATATGTTCTTTCATTATGTGGAAACGTCGGTTTTCACCAACATCCAATGAGCTGCAGCTTCAGAACTTCCACAGACGAGACTAAATGATCATATTTGGATATTAAAAAGAAATTGTCAACTGGCATGATAAGGATAAGGCTCTTGAAGAAGTAAAACACTTAACAATATTTGGAAGGTGATCAGAAGGTTGACAAGGAAAGTTCAAATAGACAAAAATAATGAATGTATATATATATAGATAGATATAAAGTAAAATGATTAGATCAGTTATTGATTATGGATATACTAAATGTCTTGGTATTAAATAACTTTGGTTTTATATAGAATATGTATTTAGAGAATATTCCTGTAAGGTGTTGACTAGTTCAGTTTAAGTGAGTTTACAGCAGAGAGATATATTTTTATAGGAATGACTTTGATTGTTATTTGAACCTCTTTATTTTGTCTGTGAAATTCAACATTCACAGATGCAAATTCGAGAATATGGAAACAGTAGAAATGTGTAAAGCCTTGAATATTTGTCTTTATTGTCTCACATGGGCCACCTTGTTTAAAAAATCCACAATAATAATCAAAATAATAATAATTAATAATGATCATAATACAAACAGCAGCTACAATATGTCTTTTAATGTCAAAGTATTACAACATTACTGGTCGGGCATCAGTCTTGAGTTTTATTTTGAAATCGTTCCCCGGAAGTGATCGTTGATACCTCCGCCGGTGTGACGCCGCTCGGTTAGCTGCTCGGCTAGCTGCTGCTAGCGGATGGAGCCGTTAGCTGGATGTAAATAAGAGAAGCAAACCGTCAGAGTTGAGTTTGGTGATCGGAGCAGAGATGGAGCGACACCACGACCTGCTACACGGAATGAAGCCGCGAAGAAGAACAGGTTGGCTGGCTTCCTGTTTGCTGCTCCGCTCACGTTAGCTGGTTAGCCGCAGCTAGCTGGCTTCCGTTCAGTCTGAGTCTTTTACTTCAGCACCGTACCTGAGTATTCGTTAGAGGTACTTTACTCGAGTATTTATACCTTCTGCTGCTTCTTACGTGTAACTCCACATCTGTCCGACAGCTTTCGTGACTTCTGGTTATTAAACGGCTGATAAACGATGACGTGTTTTATAGTTACATTAGCAGCATGTCGTTGTTTGTTTTGTACGTATCGATGTGTCTTCCCGCCTCCGGCAGCTTCACTCATCGACTTCACAGAACTTCATCCACATTTATCATCATTTAGTGGGTTTCTGTTGTGGAGGCCCCTCTGTCTCCCTGCTGCAGTACCACTCTCCACCTGAACGGGTACTGGTGGGGGCGCTGTTTTACAAAAAAGTTTGATATCTTGTAAAGAAATCACAAGTTATATAAGCTTTGCTTCTTTATATTTTATGTACAACCTACTTACTTTTATTTCAATCTCATTGTCTGAATAAAGTGCTTCATTTTTAAGGAGGGTTGTTGTTTAAATTTAAAACAGTTGATCTTGTTTCTTGTTTGAAGAGGTAACTTAATGCTTCTTTACTAAACCTAGTAAATACGTAAATTCACCACGATCAACTTATTGGGAGTGTCTGACAATTATTAAGGCACTTAAATACTGGTATATTGTCAATAAAAGAAATAACATAAATCACTGAAATATCTGTAACGTAAATGTAATTAATCAATAAAGTATTTGAGATTGTCGTCATAAGACTGAGCTGTGAATGATTCCTGAACTGAGCAGGATGCGTCCGATCACGAACGTCTTGAACCAAGGTTCCATATGAATACTCGTCCTACTGCAGTCCTAGTTAATATGCAGTATTCTAATGGATCAACTAGATCAACTCTCACAGCCAGCAGCAACAGCAATTTCTTAAAGTTACATCGTAAAGGTAAAATTATCAGTAATTAAAATCTGTCAAATTCTTTTCATGAAATTTGAGTAAATCAAGATTAGCATAATTATTAATATTATCAGTATATATACATATTCATGTATCCAGTTTCCCAATCATTAATACAAATAATTTAAAGTCATTAATAATTTTACAAAATGTATAATAAGATTCACATCAGCTCACAGAGAACCTTTTAATAAACAAGTAAAGCAACGTTATCCAGGCTGGATGTTAATGTCTGTCTCTCCTTCAGTTTTACCTTCAGATGTACGAAAAGTGATCGTCGGTGAAGAAGAGCAGCAGAACTGGTGCTCTGGTCTGGACCAGCAGGACCCGGAGGACCCCCACATTAAGGAGGAACAGGAAGAACTCTGGACCAGTCAGGAGGGAGAGCAGCTTGAAGGGCTGGAGGAGGCTGATGTCACCAAGTTCCTGTTCTCTCCTGTGAAGAGTGAAGATGAAGAAGAGGAACCTCAGTCCTCACAGCTTCATCGGAGACACACTGAACACATGGAACCAGAAGCTGCTGGAGAGGACTGTGGAGGACCAGGACCAGACAGGGACTCTGATCCAGACGAGGCTGGAGACCCTTCCGAACCAAAGACTGATGACAGTGAGGACTGGATGGAGACCAGAGAACCTCAGTCCGGTTTAAACTCTCTGAATAATAAGGAAGTTGGTGAGAAACCATTTAGCTGCTCTGAGTGTGAGAAAAAATTTGGAAACAAAGGAAATCTGAACAAACATATGAGATGTCATACAGAAGAGAAACCGTTCAGTTGCTCAGTTTGTAAAAAATCCTTTACACGGAGGGGAGATTTACAGGTTCACATGAGAATCCACACAGGAGAGAAACCATTCAGCTGCTCCCTTTGCAAGAAGTGGTTTACACAGAGCGGAAGTTTACAGAAACACATGAGAATCCACACAGGTGAGAAACCGTTCAGCTGCTCACTTTGTAAGAAATCATTTACAAGGAGGGGAGATTTACAGATACACATGAGAATCCACACAGGAGAGAAACCATTCAGCTGCTCATTTTGTGGAAAAGCTTTCAGTAATCGAGGAAATCTGAACAAACACATGAGGTTTCACACAGGAGAAATAGCTTTCAACTGCACACTTTGTCAGGAATCCTTTACACAGAATAGAGACTTGCTGAAACACATGAGAATCCACACAAGAGAGAGTTTGTTCGGCTGCTCAGTGTGTGGGAAAGCTTTCAGTAATTGTGGGAATCTGAACAGACACATGAGGACTCATACAGAAGAGAAAACTTTCAACTGCTCACTTTGTAAAAAAGGTTTTACACAGGATGGAGAGTTACAGAAACATATGAGAATCCACACAGGAGAGAACCCTTTCAGCTGTAGTGTTTGTGACCAAAGATTCCCTTTGCTATATGAGCTCAGAAACCACGAGTGTGTTTGTCGTCAGTCCACACAGCTTCATCAAACTCAAACGCCACAGATAAAAACAGAAACTGATGGAGAGGACTGTGGAGGACTAGAATCAGACAGGAACTCTGATCCAGATACATTTCCAGAACCATATACTGAACACAAGACTGGAGGCTCTTCTGAACCAGAGACTGATGACAGTGATGATTGGAAGGAGACCAGAGGACCTCAGTCAGGTTTAAACGCTCTGAATAACGAGGATGTTCTGGTCAGTGATGGTGAGAAACCATATACCTGCTCTGAGTGTGGGAAACGATTTGGCCACAAGGGAAATCTGAAGAGACACCTGAGAACTCATTCAGAAGAGAAGCCTTTCTGTTGCTCCGTGTGCCAGAAATCTTTTACTGAGAGTGGACATTTACAGATACACATGAGGATCCACACAGGAGAGAAACCATTCAGCTGCTCAGTGTGCGGGAAAACATTCTATTATCATGGAAAGTTGAAGGTTCACATGAGATCACATACAGGAGAGAAACCTTTCAGCTGCTCAGTTTGTAATAAATGTTTTACACAGAGTGGAAGTTTACAGAAGCACGTGAAGATCCACACAGGAGAGAAACCTTTCAGCTGCTCCTTGTGTGGAAAAGCTTTCACTGATCGTGGAAATCTGAAGTTACACATGAGAACTCACACAGGAGAACAACCTTTCAGCTGCACGCAGTGTGGGAAACGATTTGGCCATAAGAGAAACCTGAAGAGACATACGAGATCGCATACAGGGGAGAAACCATTCAGCTGCTTGATTTGTAAGAAATCTTATACAAAGAACGGAGATTTACAGAAACACATGAGAATACACTCCGGAGAGAAATCCTTCCGCTGCAGTGATTGTGACCAAAGATTAAATTGTTTGAATGAACTCAGAAACCATCAGTGTGTCGGTGGTCGGTCGTCTCCGCTTCATCAGACTGAGGAGATCAGAGAGGCGGAGCCTCCAGCTGACATCTCAGCTGAACAGATGAAAACAGAAGCTGGTGGAGAGGACTGTGGACCAGACCTAGACAGGAAGTCTGATCCAGATACCGAAGACAAGACTGGAGACTCTTCTGAACCAGATACTGATGACAATGAAGATTTGACGGAGAACCGAGAACCTCTTCTCGCTGAATAATAACGTGTCTTTCCGTGCTGCTAAGAAACCGGAAAGACACTCAGTTTGTGGTAAATTATTCACTTAGAAGGCTTTTTTTCCTTCACATGAGTTGATAATTTCTTAAAGTTGACAAGAACAGAGTAATAATATTTTACGTTGTGTCTCTTTCCTTAGTGTCTCACATGTTGTGTGTTAAATGTTGCAGATTAATAATGTCATGCAGGTGGCTCAGATACAACTTCTGATTCTTATCCTGAAGCGTTCTGGTTTTCCTTTTACTGTCCTCTTTCGCCTCACTGTGAAGTCTGACATTGACCTTTTACCTTCCCATTTGTGTCTTTTTTTCGGAGGAAGCCTGTAATTTCAGTAACACCTCTAGACTTTTATTTTGAAACTCGACAAGTAATCTGCCCCTGAAGCTGTATTGTTAATTATGGTAATGACAGAATCTGTTTCTCCACACCAACTGTCAAAAAAACCAAACCAGTTCTGGAGGACAGGAAGTGAGCTGACCTTTCACTGTCGTGCAACGCCGCTTTGTGTTGTCAACAAGTATCGATGGTTCCAAGCAACAACAGCGGTTAATAAACATTTGATGGACGGACGTCAACAACTTACAGGTTACATTGAATTTAGGATCGAACAATTCTCAAGAAAACAGTAGATTTATATATAATATGTATTTATCAGTCAAGTCTACCTTTCAACCAATATTCTTATTTATTCATACTATTCTTGCATTTTATTTTGTCGTGGACATGATTTAGCGACCGTCCCTTTGGAAAGCCACTTAATGTTATCTTGCTTTTTCCTGTTTTATGTTGCCATGACAACAAAGGCTAAGCTCATCCGCTCTACAGACTTAACACACAGCCCCCGGTCCGAGACGAACCCACAACAGAAACAATCCGGTCTCTGCCAGTCCCATGTACGTTCATTCGCCCCGTCCTCTCCAACAGGGAGAGTGATTGACAGGTTCACTGACCTCCTGAGAACTAAAATAAATGAAGTAAATTCGTACAAGGTTATCTGTTTAGTGTTTTGAAAGGCCTCAGACTCCTTCAATTATTTGTTGAAGGATACAAAATAATATTGTTTTACCAACAAAACCAGAGAAGTTTCATTTAAAATGATACACTTGACTGTAAACTTTAGATTCAGAGACGTTTTGATGGCAAATATGTGTTTAATCCTGAAACTGAGATATCTTGGTATTTATTTTGGTTATATTTTGGTTGTAAAGCCTTCAATGTGGTCTTTATTGTCTAACATGGTCCGCCAACACCAATTCTTTAAAAAGAAATCCACAAAACTAGTTGAAATAATGATAATAATAATAAATAATCATGATACTAACAGTAGCTACACCATTCTGTACTTGAATATCAGAAAGTACAACATTACTGGTCGGACATCAGTCTTGAGTTTTATTTTGAAAGCGTTCCCCGGAAGTGATCGTTGATACATCCGCCGGTGTGACGCCGCTTGGTTAGCTGCTCGGTTAGCTGCTGCTAGCGGATGGAGCCGTTAGCTGGATGTAAAAAAGAGAAGCAAACCGTCAGAGTTGAGTTTGGTGATCGGAGCAGAGATGGAGCGACACCACGACCTGCTACACGGAATGAAGCCGCGAAGAAGAACAGGTTGGCTGGCTTCCTGTTTGCTCCCCCGCTAATGTTGCTACGCTCACGTTAGCTGGTTAGCCGCAGCTAGCTGGCTTCCGTTCAGTTTGAGCCTTTTACTTCAACGCTACCTGAGTATTAGTTAGTTACTTTACTCGAGTGTTAGTTAGAGGTACTTGTACTTTACTCGAGTATTAGTTAGAGGCGCTTGTACTTTACTCGAGTATTAGTTAGAGGTATTTGTACTTTAGAGTTGAGGAATTAAACAACTTTAGCTTTGCGGGAGCTACAACAACAGGGTATCCATCCGGATTATAGACGCTTTCATAATAAAAGCATCCCGTGTACTTTGGACTTAGGAGCCTTCTAAAGAAGGGTTCGGCTAAGAAGGAGCGCTAAGGTACGGGTGTTTCCCAGACGCGTTCTTAACTGCCTTCTTAGGAGAACCTTAAGATCAAGCCAAAGAAGCTTCTTCAGAAGCTCTTAGTGGGAGCTGTCCACCGCGGTGAACCTGAATCAATCAATGCCGGGCAAATCGATCACCCACCTCTTTATCAGCGCATAAGTCACACACAGCGGCCTGTGGTCGCCTCACACAGGTGAAATTAGGCTACGCATGTGTGTGTGTGTGTGTGTGTGTGTGTGTGTGTGTGTGTGTGTGTATCCAAGTAGTAATCAAGCCCATTAGCGCATATATACCCCCGTGGATATAGGCACACACGTGTGAGGATGGAAGAAACCGGCAGCAAAAGAAACAAGCGGGCACCGTCGTTTACCGTGGAGGAGATGGGCATCTTAGTGGACCAGGTCTGGCAGCACCGTGATGTTTTATTCGGGGGAACGAGGGACAAAAAGAACATCACAGTGAAGAACCGTGTTTGGCAGGCCATAGCCGAAAAGATGTCTCCCTCCAGCCCATGTGGCCTGCGTGACTGGGTTGCTGTGAGGAAGAAGTGGCAGGAGTTCCAGAGCCAAACAAAGAAGAAGAGTGCGAAGGTGAGGAGAGAATCCACGGGCACGGGTGGTGGAGAACCGGGTGGGACGACCCTCACTCCCGACGAGGAGAAAGTCCTCTACATCATCAGGAAGACGGCCTCTGAAGGCATCAGTGGGGGCATCGATGTTCAGGGGGACGAGGGGCTCTCAGAAAATGAGGATGAAGAGGAGCCATCCGGGAGCGGAGCAGGGACGTGCACGCCCCCAGGAGAGGACGACCCCCCACAGCCGTGCCCTGTCCCGGCGCACCAACCAGCAGGGCCCGGTGTCCGCATGCGGGGAGGCTTAACAGGGCGGCCCGCAATAACGACCTGCAGCGAGACGCTGGTGCGCCTGGAGAGGAAGAAGCTGGTGGTGCTGCGGGGGATAGAGGGCCAACTCCAACGACAAACCGCCCTGCAGGAAGAGATGGTCCGGATAAAGCAGGAGAGGTTGGAGCTGCACCGGAGACAGCTGGCGCTCGCCGAGGCGCAGTTCAACCGTCCCTCCATCTCGGTTCCAGTCATCCTTTCCCAGGACTCGGGTACGGGGCATTTCTGTTTTTATCTGCGTTACGCAATGTATCCCGTTCAATTTCACTCATCAATCTCCCTTCATTGCAGGTGATGCAGACGCCCAGTAAGACGTGTTTTATGTGTAGTGCTATAAACTCAATACGCAGATGTGTGTGGAAAACTTAAACGTGTAATTCAATGAGAAGTTTTTTTTTCTTCTCTACTATTAGCCTGTGTTTCTTGCGCCAGTGGTCCGCAGCTATGAGCATCTATCAAGATTGAGCATTGTTTTATTATTTAGAAGGTGGAGGATATAAATTTCCCTGACACGGCTTGATCACTGAGCATTTGGTCGCTAAGAAGGCTGTTAAGAGTGGGTCAGCGCGACGTTTCCTTCTTAGTGAAAGATCTTCTTAAGCTAAGAGCGACTCTGGGAAACGCATCCTCCTTCCACAGCGTTCTTAAGAGCGCTCCTAAGAAGATCTTAGCACTTAAGAGCTTCTTAACGAATCTGGGAAACGAGGCCATTAACTGTAAGTTATATTTAGAATACTTTTTAAACATTTTTTACTTGACCAAACTTTGAAAATCTAAAAGACAAGTTTTCCTTTTTTTTAGTTTCAGCATCTTGTGTGTATGTATGTATGTATGTATGTATGTGTATATATATATATATATATATATATATATATATATATATATATATATATATATTCATTTATTGTTTAGAGCATCTATTTTCTAATGTGTGTTTCCTGTTTTCTGCAGACGTCCCGCAGCCGTTGGTGGTTAAAGAAGAGGGTCGCATTCTGGACCAGGGGGACCAGCAAGACCAGGAGGACCAGCAAGACCAGGAGGACCAGCAGGACCAGGAGGACCCAGAGCCCCCCCACATTAAAGAGGAACTGGAGGAGGCTGATGTCACCAAGTTCCCGTTCACTCCTGTGAAGAGTGAAGATGATGAAGAGGAACCTCAGTCCTCACAGCTTCATCAGAGACACACTGAACACATGGAACCAGAAGCTGCTGGAGAGGACTGTGGAGGACCAGGACCACACAGGGACTCTGAGACCGAAGACTCTTCTGAATCTGAAGTCAGTGATGATGATTGGACAGAGACCAGAGAACCTCAGTCAGGATTAAACTCTGTGATAAATAATAATGTGAGTGATGCTGACAGGGAATCATTCATCTGCGCTCTGTGTGGAAAACCATTTGGCCACAAGACAAATCTGAAAAGACACATCAGAGTCCACATGGGAGAGAAACCGTTCAGCTGCTCATTCTGCCGCAAAAGCTTCAATCGGCGGGAACACCTGATCGCTCACGTGAGATGTCACTCGGGAGAGAAACCGTTCAGCTGCTCCGTTTGCGACGCAAAGTTCAGTCACAGTTGGTCGCTGGAGAAGCACATGAGAGTCCACACCGGGGAGAAGCCGTTCGGCTGCTCACGTTGTAGTAAGAGATTTAGGCAGCGCTCCGATTTGGTCGCACACTTCAGAATTCACACGGGGGCGAAGCCGTTCAGCTGCTCGGTTTGCAGCAGCAGCTTCACGCAGCGCCACACGCTGGTGCAGCACAGCAGGACGCACACGGGGGCGAAGCCGTTCAGCTGCTCGGCCTGCGGCAAGACCTTCTCACGGAAGGGTCACCTGACGAGGCACATGGCGGCTCACACCGGGGAGAAACCCTTCGGCTGCAGCGTTTGTGACAAAAGCTTCACCTGGCAGTCGCAGTTCAAGAGACACGACTGCAGCGGAGCAACGCAACGTGAGAGCTCTTCAGACAACAGCAACGTGGATGTGTGACAGTTTCACATGATGAGAAAAAATATCAATTCATTTTCAAAGATATTTTTATGCTATATGCCAGTTTTAAAAGCTCTGTTTGATACACCATCTCTTTAAATGTTATTCAAGGTTTTTATTTTTTGTTGTTGTCCAACAGTAATGTTGCTCTGTTGCTCCACAGTGCAACTTACCATGCCATGGCCTTTTACATCATGTTGATCGACTTACATACTTTATGTATGTATGAAAAACTAGCCGTGTAGTGTGTCAACAAAAGTCATTAAAAAAGTCACTTTCTGGCTGTTATTACTATTAAATTGTTTAATTTCTTCACATGCAATCAAACAACAACATGAAACCATTCTGTATTTCCAGAGACTTAAAAAGTAAAGTGTCATAACAATCTCATCTGCGTTTCTTTAAAAGGTGCGACGCTGTCCACATGCTCCAAACCACTAGGGGGCAGTATTTCACCTTTATTTCTGGCGCCATATAATCTCACTTTACGTCAACACTTACAAAAATTAAAACCAAAAGGCAACACAAACACATGTTAAAAAGGCCTCGGTGCAGCTCTACTAGTGACTGTCACCCCCTCCAGGCCACAAGTGGTATTACAAGACAGGATGTTCATAATGTTAGTTCATGCTTTTTGGGAATGTTTTAAATCTGACCACACTGTTAAATGCTGATGTGTCATAAAGGTCATATTTAAAAGGTTAAACGTATAAAAGTAGGTAACTCCTGCAGAGCGACTCATTTTAAAACCACTTTGAATCAGCGTCATGAGAAGAGAGCAAAGTACAAAATACAATATTCCATTTGATTTATCTTGTGTTCGTCGGCCTACGGCGTTTTAACAGAGGATTGAACCGTTTCAGACGGGCGTGACGGCTCCTCAGTGTGGCGTGGCGGTGCTGGCTCCGCCCATCTCCTTCTCGCAGATGAAGGGCCAGTAGAGGTCACAGGGGGCATCGTACCAGCTTCGCGTCGCCACGCGCTCCAACACGCGCGTCTTCACGATGTAGCCGCAGTCCTCGTCGACGTGGTTGTTGGGCTCGCCCTCCTCCCAGAAGCTGCAAACGGACCAACGATGAATCAGAATATCAGTGAGTTCAATGACAACACCTTTAAGATCACAAACGCTCGTAGTCCAGTAGCTTCTTGATTTTGTTGCTGCTGTTTACGTTCCATCAATGCAAATACATGTTTGTTCATCGTGTCTATTTCTTTCATGTTTACTTAATATTATTTATTACAAAAAACGTTCCCTGTTGTGGGACTAATAATAATAATAATAATAAAATAAATCTTTAAGTTGAAAAGAATCAGGAATGAATGTCGTTGTGCATCCCGATCATCAATCAATGAAACCAATAAATCCATTAATAAACGTGATGATTGACAGGGAACTGTTTCATCTGTAAACTCATGAATTCATTCTGTCGAGTTAAACGTGGTTAACATGGTGAAGGTTCAGTAATGATGATGAATGTCAGGAAAGAGGAAGGAAGGAACGCCGGCGCCAAAAGAGGAATACGAGTTAGTCATGTAGGAAAGAGATCAGCTGGTTCTTTGAGGAGCTGTCAGCACGGGATGGAAAAAACCACAATATTAAGAACGTTTTAAAGCAAATTGTATCTTTCCACAGCTCTGACTTGTTTGTTTTTCTTCAGAGGTCAGGATCGCTTGCAGTGCAGCGGTTGCATAACTGCTCAGAGCTGCTGTTTGCAGTGAGCAGGCGGATGTGATCCTGGCCTCCCGCCAGCTGTTACCTCACATCTGGAACATGGAGAGCCTTTAACTGTTTGTTTCTGGAGTCAGGCAGCAACCGTTGGTTCTGCTGGCCACCAGGGGGCGACTCTTCTCTGGTTGTATAGAAGTCTATGAGAAAATGGTCCTACTTCTCTCTGCTGGCCACCAGGGGGCGACTCCTCTCTGGTTGTATAGAAGTCTATGAGAAAATGGTCCCACTTCTCTCTGCTGGCCACCAGGGGACATCTTTTCCAGGGAACCTGGAACTTCCTGTGTTTGTGATTGTGCAGCGCAGCGAAGGCTTTCCAGCTAAACGGGAAGTCTTGGTTTAAAACGGTTCACCTCGTCTACTTCCCTCTTCGTTGTTCCAGCGTGAACAGCTGCTGTGTGAAGTCTGAGTGTTGAACCGAGTCCAACGGTCACACTGTGTTTGTCCTCCAACCTCCGTAACACAGTGTGAACCCGAACTGACTATCGTAACTCCTTCATCCGCCAACAGTCTCCAGTATTTCACTTAGTCAACATATCAATTCCCTCCGATACGAGGAACCACATTCAAATTTCATCTGATCTCGGCCAAAATAATAAGAATAAGAATCTTCTTATTACTCAACGACAGTCAAACAAACTGGTATCACTTTAAATGTTGTTTTAGGGAAGTTCCTGAAGGACAAATAGAAAACATTATTTATTATAAGTACTGGAGGGCTAGTTTTTTTTTGTTTTAAACAGGCTCTATTTTTCTTTAAAATTATGTTTTTCAATTCACTCCTGATGATATTTTCAATAACCGCAATATTGTTATTTTCAACCGCGATAAAATCCTGAGTTCCTGCTAACATTTACTGTCGTGGAGCCGATAAGAATATAGAACGTAACTCAACTTGTCTTCCAGAACGAGGAAACGAGGAAACAAGGAAACGAGGAGGGAGAACGAGGAAACGAGGAGGCGGCGCGGTGGAAGAGCGGACCTACCCTCCGACCAGCGGGGTGCCGTCCACCCACTTCCACTGATCCTCCGTGTGCTCGTCAGTGATCCCGAACCAGAAGGCGTTCCAGTGTCCTCGGGGGAGAAGATCCCACAGGAAGGTCTACCACACACACACACACACACACACACATTTAAAAACATTTGAACTAAGCCCCGATGCCCCGATGATTATTTTGGGAAAATAAAAAATAAATATATATATATACGGTGGTCAACAAAGAGACTAACGAGAGAGACGTTGAAATGATAAAAGATTGAAATGATAAAATCAGTATACAGATCAGTGGGCGTGGCCTGCGGAGGTGTGCATTGTGGGAGTTGTTGTCTTCCATCCACAAGCCTTCTTTTCTGGGCCAAGAAGGCACCACTTCTACATGTATTGAACATTCGATGACATGACGAACTTCCTGTTTCCGGCGGGGAAGCGTCCACTATCGACCTGCCGGCGTGCGTACCGTCAGCGTGCGTACCGCCAGCGTGCGTACCGCCGGCGTGCGTACCGCCGCTGCCGTGCGTACCGCTGTACCGGCGCGCTGCCGTACCGCCGCGCTGCCGTACCGCCGCCGTGCGTACCACTGTACCGGCGCGCTGCCGTGCGTACTGCCGCTGCCGTACCGCCGCTGTACCGCCGCCGTGCGTACCGCTGTACCGGCGCGCTGCCGTGCGTACTGCCGCTGCCGTACCGCCGCCGTGCGTACCACTGTACCGGCGCGCTGCTGTGAGTACTGCCGATGCCGTACCGCCGTGCGTACCGCCACCGTGCGTACCTGCTCCTCGGCTGTGTGGATGACGGCCAGGTGAGCTCCTTTGCTCTGGCAGTAGGACTGGCTCTCGGGCCAGTCCCTGATGAGTCTGGAGATGAAGTAGCAGCTGTTGTTGAAGAGATGCCAGTCCACCGGGCAGACCACCGGGGCCTCCGAGGTCGGGGGCGTCGCCTCCAGAGCTGCAGGAGAGATGAGGCACGATTGGTTGTTCAAGGATTGGATCTGTGTTGATGTGTGTGTGTGTAGATGTGTTTATGCAGCAGGAAGTAAGCATTGACAGACAGGACGTCCCATTCCTTCCCCCTGTTGTGGAAGAATCTTGCGTGGATTCGATTTGGAGGCGAGTGTACCTTTGGTGGCCGTCTCGGCCGCCAGTCTGACCAGCAGCGCCTCCTTTTCCTCCTGCAGTTTGCTGATGGTGGCGTTCAGAGCCAATGCGTCTGCGTCCTGCGTCTGCTTCGCCGATGTCGGCGCGCCGCCGCCGTCGGCGCCACTCTGAGGTCGGTTCTTATCTGCCGAACAAACGACGGACTGAAAAGATCTCATAAACATTATCCATTACCTTTAAATGCTTTTTCTTAAAAAGAACCTTTAACTTTCAAATATATGAACTGCAACAAACAAATCAATATATTTTCTCTTTGATCGTCCTCGTTTTTGGGACGTTATCGTCTTTTTTTGCCGCATCGTCACTCGTCACAAACAACGGAACTTCAAAATGACTCAACAACTCATTGGGACACAAACAGCGGTCTCCTTGGTGAAAGTCCTGTGTAAGAAGTCTCAAACTCTCGTTAGAGACGCTGAATGACTTCCAAGAAAAGAACGAGCACCTTTCTGTTTACGTGTTGATTTCTTCTGATTAGATCAACTAGTGTTTTTGTCTTCAGCTTATTTATCACGTTTAAAAACAAGTCAGCTGTTTAGCTAACGAGCTCGTTATAAGCAGAGTCAGCGCTTTAAAGCCTTCCGGCTGTTTCAACATAACAACACACAGAATGTTCTGAACGTGCCTGAAAGTCGGTGTCGCAAGCCTCAAACCGCGGGATCCTCTTTCTATTCTTACCTGAAACTGTTGACTCGGCACATTTGGGATTGCGCCGTGCCGCCATGACGAGCGTGAGGAAGATCTATTTTTTCACCTTCTTGGTTTTGCACTCCATTATTTCTTTCCTCCTAAACGTTTAACTTTATAAACTCACAAATTCACAACTTAAATCTTGAAAATCTTACGTTTTTTCTGTTATTTTGTGATTTATTTGTATTTTTTAGTTGTATTTGTTTTCTCCAAATACGCCGTTGTGCTCATATTTCTGTTTATGTGGATGGTTTTCCTTCTTCACATTCTGTTCATCATCAGGATTTAAAACTAAACTTGGCGTTTGTGGAACCTTGTTTTTTAAAGACTCCAAACGTGGTCACAGCGCCTCTAGTGGCGGGAACACTCACAGTGCGCGGTGACGGCGATGATGGAGATCAGCAGGACGCCGCACAGCGTCGCCAGACCGATGATGGCGAGGCGGTAGGGTCTGGGACCCGGCCTCGGGGCCGGTCTGACCGGGACCTGGTGAGCTGGATCAGAAACCGGAAGGTCAAAATGACAGCCACGTTAACAGCAGAGAAAAGTAATGTTCCTAGATTGACCCCAACACTTGAAATGTTGCCTTTATTCATATTTCCATGTAAGCCGTACCAAAAAAGTACTAATACTTACTATATTGTCTATAGTCACATTGTTGAAATAACATTTGTATTTTGAATTTGTTTATTTGTTCCAAACAAGTAAAGACACAACATAGGAATAAAAAACAACAACAAAAATCGAAATAGTCAAACAATTAGACATTCCAAGCAATGATAATCATAAAGCAACATTTAAATGTCCAACAATGTTTTTCTTTAAAGCTCGGAAAGTAGTGAGAAAAAAGGAATAACTTATTTACTCTCACCCCTTCTCCATAACCCTTCTTAATAATTAATTATTATTAATAAAAATTAATTATTACTATTAGTACCATTGCTTATAATAATAATACAAATACGGTAATGATAATGTATCAATAGTAATTCAGTATATTATGAATTACATATGAATTAGACCATAGACACATATTTAACCATAGAACATAAAAATGCATTTAAAACTACTTCCTGAGGCGATATAGAAATACAGTAAACATGTAAACATGCCACTGAACAGAGAAAACATGGGGTTTGTATGGGTTTTAGTGAATTCTCTTGATGTTTACGAACTCTGGAAGTAACGTTCAAATCAAACTACTAGTACTACTCTCTATGATACTATTGTTTGCATATTATTTTATATATTTGTGTTGCTATCACTCTTTTACTATAACATCTGTCCGCAGATGAAAATAGATTTTAATGTTTATTAATGGAAACAACCCAAACACGAGGAGACGAGGCCTCGCGCCCTCTTACCCGCGCGTCCCACATCTGGGCTGCAGCGGTGCAGGTCGTCGCACGCGCCCTCGTCGTCGATCAGCGTGGAGTACATGCCCTCGCGGGCCGGGGAGCTCGCGCCGGTCGGCATCAGGGCGGATCAAAGGAGCACGAAGAAGGGAAACAAAGTCCTCTCCGCGAAGTTCAGCTGTTTATAAACCCGGAGTCAAGCACGCGGAGGACTCCCGACGGGTTCCGCTCCGGCCCTTCAAAATAAAAGACTCCAAACAGCCCCTTCAGAAGTCACGTGCATAGACAGACTTTTACTGTGTGTGTGTGTGTGTGTGTGTGTGTGTGTGTGTGTGTGTGTGTGTGTGTGTGTGGCTTCATTCAGAGGGAAGGATGTTGATGGAGGAGAGGAGTCCAGATGTAAGTCCTGTTTTTGCTGAGGACTGTTTCTGTGTCTTGTGTTGTCATGACGACGGCTGTCAGTCCTCCAGGGTTCAACTCTCAGGACTATGAACTCTCCCAGAGCTGCTGATGCAAAGTGGATCAATCACTTTATCAGAGTATTGATCGGGAATGTGTCGGCGCTCATTTCTGTGACTCTTTGCTTTCAGGTTGACAGACAGGATATTTGTGTATTTATGTGACTGACAGACAGAATATTTGTGTATTTATGTGACTGACAGACAGGATATTTGTGTATTTATGTGACTGACAGACAGAATATTTGTGTATTTATGTGACTGACAGACAGAATATTTGTGTATTTATGTGACTGACAGACTGGATATTTGTGTATTTATGTGACTGACAGACAGGATATTTGTGTATTTATGTGACTGACAGACAGAATATTTGTGTATTTATGTGACTGACGGACAGAATATTTGTGTATTTATGTGACTGACAGACAGGATATTTGTGTATTTATGTGACTGACAGACAGAATATTTGTGTATTTATGTGACTGACGGACAGAATATTTGTGTATTTATGTGACTGACTGACAGTATATTTGTGTATTTATGTGACTGACAGACAGAATATTTGTGTATTTATGTGACTGTCCAGCGATGATTCCTGTCACACGAAGGGAACAAACACGTATCTCCGCTTCTGAGGTTTTGGCATGAAACAAGAAGAGGATTAAAATGCATGAAGGTCCGTATCGAGTACTTTTATTGCTTTTAAGACTGTGGATGTTCTTTGTGATTCCAGTTGAACTATATTTCAGTAGAAGTTTATGTTTTATGGTGAGAACACTTCCGTGGTGGATATTAATGTTTATCCTTGAAGAAGATCCAGTATTTATGATGTCTTAAAAATCTAATAAGAAGAATGTTCCAGGTTGGAAATAATAAGCAGGGTGTCATCTGCATAGAGTGAGATCAAATGAATGCCTTTTGTGTTTAAAATGAGACAGAAGAACTTCACCAAAAGGTTTGAACAACCCCTTCTTCTCCTATTGGCTCTAATCCTCTAATCCACGACCAATGAGAAGAAAAGGGCTTCAAAGTACATCAAAACGCACTCTAGTGGAATACTTCTGGTACTGCAGGCAGAGAAAAACGTTCCTCGTGAGTTTTGCTTGCAAATATTTTATTTTTAAAGTCATTTACAGTCATTTACATGAATCAGTATATAAAACACTTTTCTCTCTCCGTCCTTCTGTTGTAACTCTGTCTCTTAGAAATGACCGTTAGACTCAGGAAAACAACTAATATTTAGGTCTTAGGGAAAAAAACTTGATTGCTGAATCCTGATTGGTGCACAGAAGCACATGACACAGCAAATAAATCATTCTGTCAAATGAAATAACCCAAACTATTTGTTTTCATGTCGGTTGAGGAAAACAACGTTCTTGCCTTTGAGGGGAAAAGTCGTGGTTTTGGTTTAATCGACCAAACCTGATGATGTCATCAACGACGAATGAGACTAAGTCGATCTGATTCAGTCTTTTTTTCCTTTTATATATAAATGTAGCTGCAAATTGGATATCTCTCAGTCTTGATAACAAAACGTGTAAACTTTGGCTTCACTGTGATCTGACGATGAAATCGGGGAAAGTCATGAAGATAATAAAATAGAAATGTAATTTCTAGGAGACAGGGTTTCCTGGCGACCGGGGGAATCAAACATATTTCAGTTGGGAGTAAGGCTGGGCGACATATCGATGTACATGAAGTGGT